>NW_028263226.1:636514-954771 GCF_982192425.1 Myodes glareolus
AGAAACGCATGTGAGTTTCTTCCTAATGCTTGCAAGTAGCTTAAGGCACTTTCAAGGGAAAGTGATTTTCTCTGAAAGGACAGCATTTAGAAAGTGAAGCAACACTCCATTCACTTCGCACAGTGAATTGAAGTGTTGGAACATACTGCTTCTCTTTCAGAGAAACGCATGTGAGTTTCTTCCTAATGCTTGCAAGTAGCTTAAGGCACTTTCAAAGGAAAGTGATTTTCTCTGAAAGGACAGCATTTAGAAAGTGAAGCAACACTCCATTCACTTCGCACAGTGAATTGAAGTGTTGGAACAGACTGCTTCTCTTTCAGAGAAACGCATGTGAGTTTCTGGTGAATGCTTGTAAGAAGCTTATGGCACTTTCAAAGGAAAGTGATTTTCTCTGAAAGGACAGCATTTAGAAACTGAAGCAACACTCCATTCACTTCGCACAGTGAATTGAAGTGTTGGAACAGACTGCTTCTCTTTAAGAGAAACGCATGTGAGTTTTTTGTGAAAGCTTGAAAGTAGTTTAAGGCACTTTCAAAGGAAAGTGATTTTCTCTGAAAGGACAGAATTTAGAAAATGATGCAACACTCCATTCACTTCGCACAGTGAATTGAAGTGTTGGAAGAGACTGCTTCTCTTTCAGAGAAACGCATGTGAGTTTCTTCCTAATGCTTGTAAGTAGCTTAACGCACTTTCAAAGGAAAGTGATTTTCTCTGAAAGGACAGCATTTAGAAAGTGAAGCAACACTCCATTCACTTCGCACAGTGAATTGAAGTGTTGGAACATACTGCTTCTCTTTCAGAGAAACGCATGTGAGTTTCTTCCTAATGCTTGCAAGTAGCTTAAGGCACTTTCAAAGGAAAGTGATTTTCTCTGAAAGGACAGCATTTACAAACTGAAGCAACACTCCATTCACTTCGCACAGTGAATAGAAGTGTTGGAACAGACTGCTTCTCTTTCAGAGAAACGCATGTGAGTTTCTTCCTAATGCTTGCAAGTAGCTTAAGGCACTTTCAAGGGAAAGAGATTTTCTCTGAAAGGACAGCATTTAGAAAGTGAAGCAACACTCCATTCACTTCGCACAGTGAATTGAAGTGTTGGAACAGACTGCTTCTCTTTCACAGAAACGCATGTGAGTTTCTGTTGAATGCTTGTAAGTAGCTTAAGGCACTTTCAAAGGAAAATGATTTTCTATGAAAGGACAGCATTTAGAAAGTGAGGCAACACTCCATTCACTTCGCACAGTGAATTGAAGTGTTGGAACAGACTGCTTCTCTTTCAGAGACACGCATGTGAGTTTCTGTTGAATGCTTGTAAGTAGCTTAAGGCACTTTCAAAGGAAAGTGATTTTCTCTGAAAGGACAGCATTTAGAAAGTGAAGCAACACTCCATTCCCTTCGTGCAGTGAATTGAAGTGTTGGAACAGACTGCTTCTCTTTCAGAGAAACGCATGTGAGTTACTTCCTAATGCTTGCAAGTAGCTTAAGGCACTTTCAAAGGAAAGTGATTTTCTCTGAAAGGACAGCATTTAGAAAGTGAAGCAACACTCCATTCACTTCGCACAGTGAATAGAAGTGTTGGAACAGACTGCTTCTCTTTCAGAGAAACACATGTGAGTTTCTTGTGAATGCTTGCAAGTTGCTTAAGGCACTTTCAAAGGAAAGTGATTTTCTCTGAAAGGACAGCATTTAGAAAGTGAAGCAACACTCCATTCACTTTGTACAGTGAATTGAAGTGTTGGAACAGACTGCCTCTCTTTCAGAGAAATGCATGTGAGTTTCTGTTGAATGCTTGTCAGTAGCTTAAGGCTCTTTCAAAGGAAAGTGATTTTCTCTGAAAGGACAGCATTTAGAAAGTAAAGCAAAACTCCATTCCCTTCGCGCAATGAATTGAAGTGTTGGAACAGACTGCTTTTCTTTCATAGAAACGCATTAGTGTTTCTTGTGAATGCTTGTAAGAAGCTTAAGGCACTTTCAAAGGAAAGTGATTTTCTCTGAAAGGACAGCATTTAGAAAGTGAAGCAATACTCCATTCACTTCGCACAGTGAATTGAAGTGTTGGAACAGACTGCTTCTCTTTCAGAGAAACGCATGTGAGTTTCTTCCTAATGCTTGCAAGTAGCTTAAGGAACTTTCAAGGGAAAGAGATTTTCTCTGAAAGGACAGCATTTAGAAAGTGAAGCAACACTCCATTCACTTCGCACAGTGAATTGAAGTGTTGGAACAGACTGCTTCTCTTTCAGAGAAACGCATATGAGTTTCTGGTGAATGCTTGTAAGTAGCTTAAGGCACTTTCAAAGGAAAATGATTTTCTATGAAAGGACAGCATTTAGAAAGTGAGGCAACACTCCATTCACTTCGCACAGTGAACTGAAGTGTTGGAACAGACTGCTTCTCTTTCAGAGACACGCATGTGAGTTTCTGTTGAATGCTTGTAAGTAGCTTAAGGCACTTTCAAAGGAAAGTGATTTTCTCTGAAAAGACAGCATTTAGAGAGTGAAGCAACACTCCATTCCCTTCGTGCAGTGAATTGAAGTGTTGGAACAGACTACTTCTCTTTCAGAGAAACGCATGTGAGTTACTTCCTAATGCTTGCAAGTTGCTTAAGGCACTTTCAAGAAAAAGTGATTTTCTCTGAAAGGACAGCATTTAGAAAGTGAAGCAACACTCCATTCACTTCGCACAGTGAATTGAAGTGTTGGAACAGACTGCTTCTCTTTCAGAGAAACGCATGTGAGTTTCTGGTGAATGGTTGTAAGTAGCTTAAGGCACTTTCAAAGGAAAGTGATTTTCTCTGAAAGGACAGCATTTAGAAAGTGAATCAACACTCCATTCACTTCGCACAGTGAATTGAAGTGTTGGAACAGACTGCTTCTCTTTCAGAGAAACGAATGTGAGTTTTTTGTGAATGCTTGAAAGTAGTTTAAGGCACTTTCAAAGGAAAGTGATTTTCTCTGAAAGGACAGAATTTAGAAAGTGAAGCAACACTCCATTCACTTCGCACAGTGAATTGAAGTGTTTGAACAGTCTGCTTCTCTTTCAGAGAAACGCATGTGAGTTTCTTCCTAATGCTTGCAAGTAGCTTAAGGCACTTTCAAAGGAAAGTGATTTTCTCTGAAAGGACAGCATTTAGAAAGTGAAGCAACACTCCATTCCCTTCGTGCAGTGAATTGAAGTGTTGGAACAGAGTGCTTCTCTTTCATAGAAACGCATTAGTGTTTCTTGTGAATGCTTGCAAGTGGCTTAAGGCACTTTCAAAGGAAAGTGATTTTCTCTGAAAGGACAGCATTTAGAAAGTGAAGCAACACTCCATTCACTTTGTACAGTGAATTGAAGTGTTCGAACAGACTGCCTCTCTTTCAGAGAAATGCATGTGAGTTTCTGTTGAATGCTTGTCAGTAGCTTAAGGCTCTTTCAAAGGAAAGTGATTTTCTCTGAAAGGACAGCATTTAGAAAGTAAAGCAACACTCCATTCCCTTCGCGCAATGAATTGAAGTGTTGGCACAGACTGCTTCTCTTTCATAGAAACGCATTAGTGTTTCTTGTGAATGCTTGTAAGAAGCTTAAGGCACTTTCAAAGGAAAGTGATTTTCTCTGAAAGGACAGCATTTAGAAAGTGAAGCAACACTCCATTCACTTCGCACAGTGAATTGAAGTGTTGGAACAGACTGCTTCTTTTTCAGAGAAACGCATGTGAGTTTCTTGTGAATTCTTGCAAGTTGCTTAAGGCACTTTCAAAGGAAAGTGATTTTCTCTGAAAGGACAGCATTTAGAAAGTGAATCAACACTCCATTCACTTCGCACAGTGAATTGAAGTGTTGGAACAGACTTCCTCTCTTTCAGAGAAATGCATGTGAGTTTCTGTTGAATGCTTGTCAGTAGCTTAAGGCTCTTTCAAAGGAAAGTGATTTTCTCTGAAAGGACAGCATTTAGAAAGTAAAGCAAAACTCCATTCCCTTCGCGCAATGAATTGAAGTGTTGGAACAGACTGCTTCTCTTTCATAGAAACGCATTAGTGTTTCTTGTGAATGCTTGTAAGAAGCTTAAGGCACTTTCAAAGGAAAGTGATTTTCTCTGAAAGGACAGCATTTAGAAAGTGAAGCAACACTCCATTCACTTCGCACAGTGAATTGAAGTGTTGGAACAGATTAGTTCTCTTTCAGAGAAACGCATGTGAGATTCTGGTGAATGCTTGTAAGTAGCTTAAGGCACTTTCAAAGGAAAGTGATTTTCTCTGAAAGGACAGCATTTAGAAAGTGAAGCAACACTCCATTCACTTCGCACAGTGAATTGAAGTGTTGGAACAGACTGCTTCTCTTTCAGAGAAACGCATGTGAGTTTCTTCCTAATGCTTGCAAGTAGCTTAAGGCACTTTCAAGGGAAAGTGATTTTCTCTGAAAGGACAGCATTTAGAAAGTGAAGCAACACTCCATTCACTTCGCACAGTGAATTGAAGTGTTGGAACAGACTGCTTCTCTTTCAGAGAAATGCATGTGAGTTTCTTCCTAATGCTTGCAAGTAGCTTAAGGCACTTTCAAGGGAAAGTGATTTTCTCTGAAAGGACAGCATTTAGAAAGTGAAGCAACACTCCATTCACTTCGCACAGTGAATTGAAGTGTTGGAACAGACTGCTTCTCTTTCAGAGAAACGCATGTGAGTTTCTGGTGAATGCTTGTAAGTAGCTTAAGGCACTTTCAAAGGAAAGTGATTTTCTCTGAAAGGACAGCATTTAGAAAGTGAAGCAACACTCCATTCACTTCGCACAGTGAATTGAAGTGTTGGAACAGACTGCTTCTCTTTCAGAGAAATGCATGGGAGTTTCTGTTGAATGCTTGTAAGTACCTTAAGGCACTTTCAAAGGAAAGTGATTTTCTCTGAAAGGACAGCATTTAGAAACTGAAGCAACACTCCATTCAGTTCGCAGAGTGAATTGAAGTATTGGAACAGACTGCTTCTCTTTCAGAGAAATGCATGTGAGTTTCTGGTGAATGCTTGTAAGTAGCTTAAGGCACTTTCAAAGGAAAATGATTTTCTCTGAAAGGACAGCATTTAGAAAGTGAGGTAACACTCCATTCACTTCGCACAGTGAATTGAAGTGTTGGAACAGACTGCTTCTCTTTCAGAGAAACGCATGTGAGTTTCTGTTGAATGCTTGTAAGTAGCTTAAGGCACTTTCAAAGGAAAGTGATTTTCTCTGAAAGGACAGCATTTAGAAAGTGAAGCAACACTCCATTCCCTTCGTGCAGTGAATTGAAGTGTTGGAACAGACTGCTTCTCTTTCAGAGAAACGCATGTGAGTTTCTTCCTAATGCTTGCAAGTAGCTTAAGGCACTTTCAAGGGAAAGTGATTTTCTCTGAAAGGACAGCATTTAGAAAGTGAAGCAACACTCCATTCACTTCGCACAGTGAATTGAAGTGTTGGAACATACTGCTTCTCTTTCAGAGAAACGCATGTGAGTTTCTTCCTAATGCTTGCAAGTAGCTTAAGGCACTTTCAAAGGAAAGTGATTTTCTCTGAAAGGACAGCATTTAGAAAGTGAAGCAACACTCCATTCACTTCGCACAGTGAATTGAAGTGTTGGAACAGACTGCTTCTCTTTCAGAGAAACGCATGTGAGTTTCTGGTGAATGCTTGTAAGAAGCTTATGGCACTTTCAAAGGAAAGTGATTTTCTCTGAAAGGACAGCATTTAGAAACTGAAGCAACACTCCATTCACTTCGCACAGTGAATTGAAGTGTTGGAACAGACTGCTTCTCTTTAAGAGAAACGCATGTGAGTTTTTTGTGAAAGCTTGAAAGTAGTTTAAGGCACTTTCAAAGGAAAGTGATTTTCTCTGAAAGGACAGAATTTAGAAAATGATGCAACACTCCATTCACTTCGCACAGTGAATTGAAGTGTTGGAAGAGACTGCTTCTCTTTCAGAGAAACGCATGTGAGTTTCTTCCTAATGCTTGTAAGTAGCTTAACGCACTTTCAAAGGAAAGTGATTTTCTCTGAAAGGACAGCATTTAGAAAGTGAAGCAACACTCCATTCACTTCGCACAGTGAATTGAAGTGTTGGAACAGATTGCTTCTCTTTCAGAGAAACGCATGTGAGATTCTGGTGAATGCTTGTAAGTAGCTTAAGGCACTTTCAAAGGAAAGTGATTTTCTCTGAAAGGACAGCATTTAGAAAGTGAAGCAACACTCCATTCACTTCGCACAGTGAATTGAAGTGTTGGAACAGACTGCTTCTCTTTCAGAGAAACGCATGTGAGTTTCTTCCTAATGCTTGCAAGTAGCTTAAGGCACTTTCAAGGGAAAGTGATTTTCTCTGAAAGGACAGCATTTAGAAAGTGAAGCAACACTCCATTCACTTCGCACAGTGAATTGAAGTGTTGGAACAGACTGCTTCTCTTTCAGAGAAACGCATGTGAGTTTCTGGTGAATGCTTGTATGTAGCTTAAGGCACTTTCAAAGGAAAGTGATTTTCTCTGAAAGGACAGCATTTAGAAACTGAAGCAACACTCCATTCAGTTCGCAGAGTGAATTGAAGTATTGGAACAGACTGCTTCCCTTTCAGAGAAATGCATGTGAGTTTCTGGTGAATGCTTGTAAGTAGCTTAAGGCACTTTCAAAGGAAAATGATTTTCTCTGAAAGGACAGCATTTAGAAAGTGAGGTAACACTCCATTCACTTCGCACAGTGAATTGAAGTGTTGGAACAGACTGCTTCTCTTTCAGAGAAACGCATGTGAGTTTCTGTTGAATGCTTGTAAGTAGCTTAAGGCACTTTCAAAGGAAAGTGATTTTCTCTGAAAGGACAGCATTTAGAAAGTGAAGCAACACTCCATTCCCTTCGTGCAGTGAATTGAAGTGTTGGAACAGACTGCTTCTCTTTCAGAGAAACGCATGTGAGTTTCTTCCTAATGCTTGCAAGTAGCTTAAGGCACTTTCAAGGGAAAGTGATTTTCTCTGAAAGGACAGCATTTAGAAAGTGAAGCAACACTCCATTCACTTCGCACAGTGAATTGAAGTGTTGGAACATACTGCTTCTCTTTCAGAGAAACGCATGTGAGTTTCTTCCTAATGCTTGCAAGTAGCTTAAGGCACTTTCAAAGGAAAGTGATTTTCTCTGAAAGGACAGCATTTAGAAAGTGAAGCAACACTCCATTCACTTCGCACAGTGAATTGAAGTGTTGGAACAGACTGCTTCTCTTTCAGAGAAACGCATGTGAGTTTCTGGTGAATGCTTGTAAGAAGCTTATGGCACTTTCAAAGGAAAGTGATTTTCTCTGAAAGGACAGCATTTAGAAACTGAAGCAACACTCCATTCACTTCGCACAGTGAATTGAAGTGTTGGAACAGACTGCTTCTCTTTAAGAGAAACGCATGTGAGTTTTTTGTGAAAGCTTGAAAGTAGTTTAAGGCACTTTCAAAGGAAAGTGATTTTCTCTGAAAGGACAGAATTTAGAAAATGATGCAACACTCCATTCACTTCGCACAGTGAATTGAAGTGTTGGAAGAGACTGCTTCTCTTTCAGAGAAACGCATGTGAGTTTCTTCCTAATGCTTGTAAGTAGCTTAACGCACTTTCAAAGGAAAGTGATTTTCTCTGAAAGGACAGCATTTAGAAAGTGAAGCAACACTCCATTCACTTCGCACAGTGAATTGAAGTGTTGGAACAGATTGCTTCTCTTTCAGAGAAACGCATGTGAGATTCTGGTGAATGCTTGTAAGTAGCTTAAGGCACTTTCAAAGGAAAGTGATTTTCTCTGAAAGGACAGCATTTAGAAAGTGAAGCAACACTCCATTCACTTCGCACAGTGAATTGAAGTGTTGGAACAGACTGCTTCTCTTTCAGAGAAACGCATGTGAGTTTCTTCCTAATGCTTGCAAGTAGCTTAAGGCACTTTCAAGGGAAAGTGATTTTCTCTGAAAGGACAGCATTTAGAAAGTGAAGCAACACTCCATTCACTTCGCACAGTGAATTGAAGTGTTGGAACAGACTGCTTCTCTTTCAGAGAAATGCATGTGAGTTTCTTCCTAATGCTTGCAAGTAGCTTAAGGCACTTTCAAGGGAAAGTGATTTTCTCTGAAAGGACAGCATTTAGAAAGTGAAGCAACACTCCATTCACTTCGCACAGTGAATTGAAGTGTTGGAACAGACTGCTTCTCTTTCAGAGAAACGCATGTGAGTTTCTGGTGAATGCTTGTATGTAGCTTAAGGCACTTTCAAAGGAAAGTGATTTTCTCTGAAAGGACAGCATTTAGAAAGTGAAGCAACACTCCATTCACTTCGCACAGTGAATTGAAGTGTTGGAACAGACTGCTTCTCTTTCAGAGAAATGCATGGGAGTTTCTGTTGAATGCTTGTAAGTACCTTAAGGCACTTTCAAAGGAAAGTGATTTTCTCTGAAAGGACAGCATTTAGAAACTGAAGCAACACTCCATTCAGTTCGCAGAGTGAATTGAAGTATTGGAACAGACTGCTTCTCTTTCAGAGAAATGCATGTGAGTTTCTGGTGAATGCTTGTAAGTAGCTTAAGGCACTTTCAAAGGAAAATGATTTTCTCTGAAAGGACAGCATTTAGAAAGTGAGGTAACACTCCATTCACTTCGCACAGTGAATTGAAGTGTTGGAACAGACTGCTTCTCTTTCAGAGAAACGCATGTGAGTTTCTGTTGAATGCTTGTAAGTAGCTTAAGGCACTTTCAAAGGAAAGTGATTTTCTCTGAAAGGACAGCATTTAGAAAGTGAAGCAACACTCCATTCCCTTCGTGCAGTGAATTGAAGTGTTGGAACAGACTGCTTCTCTTTAAGAGAAACGCATGTGAGTTTCTTCCTAATGCTTGCAAGTAGCTTAAGGCACTTTCAAGGGAAAGTGATTTTCTCTGAAAGGACAGCATTTAGAAAGTGAAGCAACACTCCATTCACTTCGCACAGTGAATTGAAGTGTTGGAACATACTGCTTCTCTTTCAGAGAAACGCATGTGAGTTTCTTCCTAATGCTTGCAAGTAGCTTAAGGCACTTTCAAAGGAAAGTGATTTTCTCTGAAAGGACAGCATTTAGAAAGTGAAGCAACACTCCATTCACTTCGCACAGTGATTGAAGTGTTGGAACAGACTGCTTCTCTTTCAGAGAAACGCATGTGAGTTTCTGGTGAATGCTTGTAAGAAGCTTATGGCACTTTCAAAGGAAAGTGATTTTCTCTGAAAGGACAGCATTTAGAAACTGAAGCAACACTCCATTCACTTCGCACAGTGAATTGAAGTGTTGGAACAGACTGCTTCTCTTTAAGAGAAACGCATGTGAGTTTTTTGTGAAAGCTTGAAAGTAGTTTAAGGCACTTTCAAAGGAAAGTGATTTTCTCTGAAAGGACAGAATTTAGAAAATGATGCAACACTCCATTCACTTCGCACAGTGAATTGAAGTGTTGGAAGAGACTGCTTCTCTTTCAGAGAAACGCATGTGAGTTTCTTCCTAATGCTTGTAAGTAGCTTAACGCACTTTCAAAGGAAAGTGATTTTCTCTGAAAGGACAGCATTTAGAAAGTGAAGCAACACTCCATTCCCTTCGTGCAGTGAATTGAAGTGTTGTAACAGAGTGCTTCTCTTTCATAGAAACGCATTAGAGTTTCTTGTGAATGCTTGCAAGTGGCTTAAGGCACTTTCAAAGGAAAGTGATTTTCTCTGAAAGGACAGCATTTAGAAACTGAAGCAACACTTCATTCACTTCGCACAGTGAATTGAAGTGTTGGAACAGTCTGCTTCTCTTTCAGAGAAACGCATGTGAGATTCTTCCTAATGCTTGCAAGTAGCTTAAGGCACTTTCAAAGGAAAGTGATTTTCTCTGAAAGGACAGCATTTAGAAAGTAAAGCAACACTCCATTCACTTCGCACAGTGAATTGAAGTGTTGGAACAGACTGCTTCTCTTTCAGAGTAACGCATGTGAGTTTCTTGTGAATGCTTGCAAGTTGCTTAAGGCACTTTCAAAGGAAAGTGATTTTCTCTGAAAGGACAGCATTTAGAAAGTGAAGCAACACTCCATTCACTTTGTACAGTGAATTGAAGTGTTGGAACAGACTGCCTCTCTTTCAGAGAAATGCATGTGAGTTTCTGTTGAATGCTTGTCAGTAGCTTAAGGCTCTTTCAAAGGAAAGTGATTTTCTCTGAAAGGACAGCATTTAGAAAGTAAAGCAAAACTCCATTCCCTTCGCGCAATGAATTGAAGTGTTGGAACAGACTGCTTTTCTTTCATAGAAACGCATTAGTGTTTCTTGTGAATGCTTGTAAGAAGCTTAAGGCACTTTCAAAGGAAAGTGATTTTCTCTGAAAGGACAGCATTTAGAAAGTGAAGCAACACTCCATTCACTTCGCACAGTGAATTGAAGTGTTGGAACAGACTGCTTCTCTTTCAGAGAAACGCATGTGAGTTTCTGGTGAATGCTTGTAAGTAGCTTAAGGTACTTTCAAAGGAAAATGATTTTCTATGAAAGGACAGCATTTAGAAAGTGAGGCAACACTCCATTCACTTCGCACAGTGAATTGAAGTGTTGGAACAGACTGCTTCTCTTTCAGAGACACGCATGTGAGTTTCTGTTGAATGCTTGTAAGTAGCTTAAGGCACTTTCAAAGGAAAGTGATTTTCTCTGAAAGGACAGCATTTAGAAAGTGAAGCAACACTCCATTCCCTTCGTGCAGTGAATTGAAGTGTTGGAACAGACTGCTTCTCTTTCAGAGAAACGCATGTGAGTTTCTGGTGAATGCTTGTAAGTAGCTTAAGGCACTTTCAAAGAAAGTGATTTTCTCTGAAAGGACAGCATTGAGAAAGTGAAGCAACACTCCATTCACTTCGCACAGTGAATTGAAGTGTTGGAACAGACTGCCTCTCTTTCAGAGAAATGCATGTGAGTTTCTGTTGAATGCTTGTCAGTAGCTTAAGGCTCTTTCAAAGGAAAGTGATTTTCTCTGAAAGGACAGCATTTAGAAAGTAAAGCAACACTCCATTCCTTTCGCGCAATGAATTGAAGTGTTGGCACAGACTGCTTCTCTTTCATAGAAACGCATTAGTGTTTCTTGTGAATGCTTGTAAGAAGCTTAAGGCACTTTCAAAGGAAAGTGATTTTCTCTGAAAGGACAGCATTTAGAAAGTGAAGCAACACTCCATTCACTTCGCACAGTGAATTGAAGTGTTGGAACAGACTGCTTCTCTTTCAGAGAAACGCATGTGAGTTTCTTGTGAATTCTTGCAAGTTGCTTAAGGCACTTTCAAAGGAAACTGATTTTCTCTGAAAGGACAGCATTTAGAAAGTGAATCAACACTCCATTCACTTCGCACAGTGAATTGAAGTGTTGGAACAGACTGCCTCTCTTTCAGAGAAATGCATGTGAGTTTCTGTTGAATGCTTGTCAGTAGCTTAAGGCTCTTTCAAAGGAAAGTGATTTTCTCTGAAAGGACAGCATTTAGAAAGTAAAGCAAAACTCCATTCCCTTCGCGCAATGAATTGAAGTGTTGGAACAGACTGCTTCTCTTTCACAGAAACGCATTAGTGTTTCTTGTGAATGCTTGTAAGAAGCTTAAGGCACTTTCAAAGGAAAGTGATTTTCTCTGAAAGGACAGCATTTAGAAAGTGAAGCAACACTCCATTCACTTCGCACAGTGAATTGAAGTGTTGGAACAGACTGCTTCTCTTTCAGAGAAACGCATGTGAGTTTCTGGTGAATGCTTGTAAGTAGCTTAAGGCACTTTCAAAGGAAAGTGATTTTCTCTGAAAGGACAGCATTTAGAAAGTGAAGCAACACTCCATTCACTTCGCACAGTGAATTGAAGTGTTGGAACAGACTGCTTCTCTTTCAGAGAAACGCATGTGAGTTTCTTCCTAATGCTTGCAAGTAGCTTAAGGCACTTTCAAGGGAAAGTGATTTTCTCTGAAAGGACAGCATTTAGAAAGTGAAGCAACACTCCATTCACTTCGCACAGTGAATTGAAGTGTTGGAACAGACTGCTTCTCTTTCAGAGAAACGCATGTGAGTTTCTTCCTAATGCTTGCAAGTAGCTTAAGGCACTTTCAAGGGAAAGTGATTTTCCCTGAAAGGACAGCATTTAGAAAGTGAAGCAACACTCCATTCACTTCGCACAGTGAATTGAAGTGTTGGAACAGACTGCTTCTCTTTCAGAGAAACGCATGTGAGTTTCTGTTGAATGCTTGTAAGTAGTTTAAGGCACTTTCAAAGGAAAGTGATTTTCTCTAAAAGGACAGCATTTAGAAAGTGAAGCAACACTCCATTCACTTCGCACAGTGAATTGAAGTGTTGGAACAGACTGCTTCTCTTTCAGAGAAATGCATGTGAGTTTCTGTTGAATGCTTGAAAGTACCTTAAGGCACTTTCAAAGGAAAGTGATTTTCTCTGAAAGGACAGCATTTAGAAACTGAAGCAACACTCCATTCACTTCGCAGAGTGAATTGAAGTATTGGAACAGACTGCTTCTCTTTCAGAGAAATGCATGTGAGTTTCTGGTGAATGCTTGTAAGTAGCTTAAGGCACTTTCAAAGGAAAGTGATTTTCTCTGAAAGGACAGCATTTAGAAAGTGAAGCAACACTCCATTCCCTTCGTGCAGTGAATTGAAGTGTTGGAACAGACTGCTTCTCTTTAAGAGAAACGCATGTGAGTTTCTTCCTAATGCTTGCAAGTAGCTTAAGGCACTTTCAAGGGAAAGTGATTTTCTCTGAAAGGACAGCATTTAGAAAGTGAAGAAACACTCCATTCACTTCGCACAGTGAATTGAAGTGTTGGAACATACTGCTTCTCTTTCAGAGAAACGCATGTGAGTTTCTTCCTAATGCTTGCAAGTAGCTTAAGGCACTTTCAAAGGAAAGTGATTTTCTCTGAAAGGACAGCATTTAGAAAGTGAAGCAACACTCCATTCACTTCGCACAGTGAACTGAAGTGTTGGAACAGACTGCTTCTCTTTCAGAGAAACGCATGTGAGTTTCTGGTGAATGCTTGTAAGAAGCTTATGGCACTTTCAAAGGAAAGTGATTTTCTCTGAAAGGACAGCATTTAGAAACTGAAGCAACACTCCATTCACTTCGCACAGTGAATTGAAGTGTTGGAAAAGACTGCTTCTCTTTAAGAGAAACGCATGTGAGTTTTTTGTGAAAGCTTGAAAGTAGTTTAAGGCACTTTCAAAGGAAAGTGATTTTCTCTGAAAGGACAGAAATTAGAAAATGATGCAACACTCCATACACTTCGCACAGTGAATTGAAGTGTTGGAAGAGACTGCTTCTCTTTCAGAGAAACGCATGTGAGTTTCTTCCTAATGCTTGTAAGTAGCTTAAGGCACTTTCAAAAGAAAGTGATTTTCTCTGAAAGGACAGCATTTAGAAAGTGAAGCAACACTCCATTCCCTTCGTGCAGTGAATTGAAGTGTTGGAACAGAGTGCTTCTCTTTCATAGAAACGCATTAGAGTTTCTTGTGAATGCTTGCAAGTGGCTTAAGGCACTTTCAAAGGAAAGTGATTTTCTCTGAAAGGACAGCATTTAGAAACTGAAGCAACACTTCTTTCACTTCGCACAGTGAATTGAAGTGTTGGAACAGTCTGCTTCTCTTTCAGAGAAACGCATGTGAGCTTCTTCCTAATGCTTGCAAGTAGCTTAAGGCACTTTCAAAGGAAAGTGATTTTCTCTGAAAGGACAGCATTTAGAAAGTGAAGCAACACTCCATTCACTTCGCACAGTGAATAGAAGTGTTGGAACAGACTGCTTCTCTTTCAGAGAAACGCATGTGAGTTTCTTGTGAATGCTTGCAAGTTGCTTAAGGCACTTTCAAAGGAAAGTGATTTTCTCTGAAAGGACAGCATTTAGAAAGTGAAGCAACACTCCATTCACTTTGTACAGTGAATTGAAGTGTTGGAACAGACTGCCTCTCTTTCAGAGAAATGCATGTGAGTTTCTGTTGAATGCTTGTCAGTAGCTTAAGGCTCTTTCAAAGGAAAGTGATTTTCTCTGAAAGGACAGCATTTAGAAAGTAAAGCAAAACTCCATTCCCTTCGCGCAATGAATTGAAGTGTTGGAACAGACTGCTTTTCTTTCATAGAAACGCATTAGTGTTTCTTGTGAATGCTTGTAAGAAGCTTAAGGCACTTTCAAAGGAAAGTGATTTTCTCTGAAAGGACAGCATTTAGAAAGTGAAGCAACACTCCATTCACTTCGCACAGTGAATTGAAGTGTTGGAACAGACTGCTTCTCTTTCAGAGAAACGCATGTGAGTTTCTGGTGAATGCTTGTAAGTAGCTTAAGGCACTTTCAAAGGAAAATGATTTTCTATGAAAGGACAGCATTTAGAAAGTGAGGCAACACTCCATTCACTTCGCACAGTGAATTGAAGTGTTGGAACAGACTGCTTCTCTTTCAGAGACACGCATGTGAGTTTCTGTTGAATGCTTGTAAGTAGCTTAAGGCACTTTCAAAGGAAAGTGATTTTCTCTGAAAGGACAGCATTTAGAAACTGAAGCAACACTCCATTCACTTCGCACAGTTAATTGAAGTGTTGGAACAGACTGCTTCTCTTTCAGAGAAACGCATGTGAGTTTTTTGTGAATGCTTGAAAGTAGTTTAAGGCACTTTCAAAGGAAAGTGATTTTCTCTGAAAGGACAGAATTTAGAAAGTGATGCAACACTCCATTCACTTCGCACAGTGAATTGAAGTGTTGTAACAGACTGCTTCTCTTTCAGAGAAACGCATGTGAGTTTCTTCCTAATGCTTGTAAGTAGCTTCAGGCACTTTCAAAGGAAAGTGATTTTCTCTGAACGGACAGCATTTAGAAAGTGAAGCAACACTCCATTCCCTTCGTGCAGTGAATTGAAGTGTTGGAACAGAGTGCTTCTCTTTCATAGAAACGCATTAGTGTTTCTTGTGAATGCTTGCAAGTGGCTTAAGGCACTTTCAAAGGAAAGTGATTTTCTCTGAAAGGACAGCATTTAGAAAGTGAAGCAACACTCCATTCACTTTGTACAGTGAATTGAAGTGTTGGAACAGACTGCCTCTCTTTCAGAGAAATGCATGTGAGTTTCTGTTGAATGCTTGTCAGTAGCTTAAGGCTCTTTCAAAGGAAAGTGATTTTCTCTGAAAGGACAGCATTTAGAAAGTAAAGCAACACTCCATTCCCTTCGCGCAATGAATTGAAGTGTTGGCACAGACTGCTTCTCTTTCATAGAAACGCATTAGTGTTTCTTGTGAATGCTTGTAAGAAGCTTAAGGCACTTTTAAAGGAAAGTGATTTTCTCTGAAAGGACAGCATTTAGAAAGTGAAGCAACACTCCATTCACTTCGCACAGTGAATTGAAGTGTTGGAACAGACTGCTTCTCTTTCAGAGAAACGCATGTGAGTTTCTTGTGAATTTTTGCAAGTTGCTTAAGGCACTTTCAAAGGAAAGTGATTTTCTCTGAAAGGACAGCATTTAGAAAGTGAATCAACACTCCATTCACTTCGCACAGTGAATTGAAGTGTTGGAACAGACTGCCTCTCTTTCAGAGAAATGCATGTGAGTTTCTGTTGAATGCTTGTCAGTAGCTTAAGGCTCTTTCAAAGGAAAGTGATTTTCTCTGAAAGGACAGCATTTAGAAAGTAAAGCAAAACTCCATTCCCTTCGCGCAATGAATTGAAGTGTTGGAACAGACTGCTTCTCTTTCATAGAAACGCATTAGTGTTTCTTGTGAATGCTTGTAAGAAGCTTAAGGCACTTTCAATGGAAAGTGATTTTCTCTGAAAGGACAGCATTTAGAAAGTGAAGCAACACTCCATTCACTTCGCACAGTGAATTGAAGTGTTTGAACAGTCTGCTTCTCTTTCAGAGGAACGAATGTGAGTTTTTTGTGAATGCTTGAAAGTAGTTTAAGGCACTTTCAAAGGAAAGTGATTTTCTCTGAAAGGACAGAATTTAGAAAGTGAAGCAACACTCCATTCACTTCGCACAGTGAATTGAAGTGTTTGAACAGTCTGCTTCTCTTTCAGAGAAACGCATGTGAGTTTCTTCCTAATGCTTGCAAGTAGCTTAAGGCACTTTCAAAGGAAAGTGATTTTCTCTGAAAGGACAGAATTTAGAAAGTGAAGCAACACTCCATTCACTTCGCAGAGTGAATTGAAGTATTGGAACAGACTGCTTCTCTTTCAGAGAAACGCATGTGAGTTTCTGGTGAATGCTTGTAAGTAGCTTAAGGCACTTTCAAAGGAAAGTGATTTTCTCTGAAAGGACAGCATTGAGAAAGTGAAGCAACACTCCATTCACTTCGCACAGTGAATTGAAGTGTTGGAACAGACTGCTTCTCTTTCAGAGAAACGCATGTGAGTTCTTTGTGAATTCTTGCAAGTTGCTTAAGGCATTTTCAAAGGAAAGTGATTTTCTCTGAAAGAACAGCATTTAGAAACTGAAGCAACACTCCATTCACTTCGCACAGTTAATTGAAGTGTTGGAACAGACTGCTTGTCTTTCAGAGAATCGCATGTGAGTTTTTTGTGAATGCTTGAAAGTAGTTTAAGGCACTTTCAAAAGAAAGTGATTTTCTCTGAAAGGACAGAATTTAGAAAGTGATGCAACACTCCATTCACTTCGCACAGTGAATTGAAGTGTTGTAACAGACTGCTTCTCTTTCAGAGAAACGCATGTGAGTTTCTTCCTAATGCTTGCAAGTAGCTTAAGGCACTTTCAAAGGAAAGTGATTTTTTCTGACAGGACAGCATTTAGAAAGTGAAGCAACACTCCATTCACTTCGCACAGTGAATTGAAGTGTTGGAACAGACTGCTTCTCTTTCAGAGAAATGCATGTGAGTTTCTGTTGAATGCTTGTAAGTAGCTTAAGGCACTTTCAAAGGAAAGTGATTTTCTCTGAAAGGACAGCATTTAGAAAGTGAAGCAACACTCCAGTCACTTCGCAGAGTGAATTAAAGTATTGGAACAGACTGCTTCTCTTTCAGAGAAACGCCTGTGAGTTTCTGGTGAATGCTTGTAAGTAGCTTAAGGCACTTTCAAAGGAAAGTGATTTTCTCTGAAAGGACAGCATTTAGAAAGTAAAGCAACACTCCATTCACTTCGCACAGTGAATTGAAGTGTTGGAACAGACTCCTTCTCTTTCAGAGAAACGCATGTGAGTTTCTTGTGAATTCTTGCAAGTTGCTAAGGCACTTTCAAAGGAAAGTGATTTTCTCTGAAAGGACAGCATTTAGAAACTGAAGCAAAACTCCATTCACTTCGCACAGTGAATTGAAGTGTTGGAACAGACTGCTTCTCTTTCAGAGAAACGCATGTGAGTTTCTGTTGAATGCTTGTAAGTAGCTTAAGGCACTTTCAAAGGATAGTGATTTTCTCTGAAAGGACAGCATTTAGAAAGTGAAGCAACACTCCATTCCCTTCGTGCAGTGAATTGAAGTGTTGGAACAGAGTGCTTCTCTTTCATAGAAACGCATTAGTGTTTCTTGTGAATGCTTGCAAGTTGCTTAAGGCACTTTCAAAGGAAAGTGATTTTCTCTGAAAGGACATAATTTAGAAAGTGAAGCAACACTCCTTTCACTTCGCACAGTGAATTGAAGTGTTGGAACAGACTGCTTCTCTTTCAGAGAAATGCATGTGAGTTTCTGTTGAATGCTTGTAAGAAGCTTAAGGCACTTTCAAAGAAAAGTGATTTTCTCTGAAAGGACAGCATTTAGAAAGTGAAGCAACACTCCATTCACTTCGCACATTGAATTGAAGTGTTGGAGCAGACTGCTTCTCTTTCAGAGAAACGCATGTGAGTTTCTGTTGAATGCTTGTAAGTAGCTTAAGGCACTTTCAAAGGAAAGTGATTTTCTCTGAAAGGACAGCATTTAGAAAGCGAGGCAACACTCCATTCACTTCACACAGTGAATTGAAATGTTGGAACAAACTGCTTCTCTTTCCGAAAAACGCATGTGAGTTTCTTCCTAATGCTTGCAAGTAGCTTAAGGCACTTTCAAAGGAAAGTGATTTTCTCTGAAAGGACAGGATTTAGAAAGTGAAGCAACACTCCATTCACTTCGCACAGTGAATTGAAGTGTTGGAACAGACTGCTTCTCTTTCAGAGAAATGCATGTGAGTTTCTGTTGAATGCTTGTAAGTAGCTTAAGGCACTTTCAAAGGAAAGTGATTTTCTCTGAAAGGACAGCATTTAGAAAGTGAAGCAACACTCCATTCACTTCGCACAGTGAATTGAAGTATTGGAACAGACTGCTTCTCTTTCAGAGAAACGCATGTGAGATTCTGGTGAATGCTTGTAAGAAGCTTAAGGCACTTTCAAAGGAAAGTGAAGTTCTCTGAAAGGACAGCATTTAGAAAGTGAAGCAACACTCCATTCACTTCGCACGATGAATTGAAGTGTTGGAACAGACTGCTTCTCTTTCAGAGAAACGCATGTGAGTTTCTTGTGAATTCTTGCAAGTTGCTTAAGGCACTTTCAAAGGAAAGTGATTTTCTCTGAAAGGACAGCATTTAGAAACTGAAGCAACACTCCATTCACTTCGCACAGTGAATTGAAGTGTTGGAACAGACTGCTTCTCTTTCAGAGAAACGCATGTGAGTTTCTGGTGAATGCTTGTAAGTAGCTTAAGGCACTTTCAAAGGAAAGTGATTTTCTCTGAAAGGACAGCATTTAGAAAGTGAAGCAACACTATATTCACTTCGCACAGTGAATTGAAGTGTTGGAACAGACTGCTTCTCTTTCAGAGAAATGCATGTGAGTTTCTGGTGAATGCTTGTAAGTAGCTTAAGGCACTTTCGAAGGAAAGTGATTTTCTCTGAAAGGACAGCATTTAGAAAGCAAGGCAACACTCCATTCACTTCACACAGTGAATTGAAGTGTTGGAACAAACTGCTTCTCTTTCAGAGAAACGCATGTGAGTTTCTTCCTAATGCTTGCATTTAGCCTAAGGCACTTTCAAAGGAAAGTGATTTTCTCTGAAAGGACAGCATTTAGAAAGTGAAGCAACACTCCATTCACTTTGCACAGTGAATTGAAGTGTTGGAACAGACTGCTTCTCTTTCAGAGAAACGCATGTGAGTTTCTTCCTATTGCTTGCAAGTAGCTTAAGGCACTTTCAAAGGAAAGTGATTTTCTCTGAAAGGACAGCATTTAGAAAGTGAAGCAACACTCCATTCACTTCGCACAGTGAATTGAAGTATTGGAACAGACTGCTTCTCTTTCAGAGAAACGCATGTGAGTTTCTGGTGAATGCTTGTAAGAAGCTTAAGGCACTTTCAAAGGAAAGTGATTTTCTCTGAAAGGACAGCATTTAGAAAGTGAAGCAACACTCCATTCACTTCGCACGATGAATTGAAGTGTTGGAACAGACTGATTCTCTTGCAGAGAAACGCATGTGAGTTTCTGTTGAATGCTTGTAAGTAGCTTAAGGCACTTTCAAAGGAAAGTGTTTTTCTCTGAAAGGACAGCATTTAGAAAGTGAAGCAACACTCCATTCCCTTCGTGCAGTGAATTGAAGTGTTGGAACAGACTGCTTCTCTTTCAGAGAAACGCATGTGAGTTTCTTCCTAATGCTTGCAAGTAGCTTAAGGCACTTTCAAGGGAAAGTGATTTTCTCTGAAAGGACAGCATTTAGAAAGTGAAGCAACACTCCATTCACTTCGCACGATGAATTGAAGTGTTGGAACAGACTGCTTCTCTTTCAGAGAAACGCATGTGAGTTTCTGGTGAGTGCTTGTAAGTAGCTTAAGGCACTTTCAAAGGAAAGTGATTTTCTCTGAAAGGACAGCATTTAGAAAGTGAAGCAACACTCCATTCACTTCGCACAGTGAATTGAAGTGTTGGAACAGATTGCTTCTCTTTCAGAGAAATGCATGTGAGTTTCTGTTGAATGCTTGAAAGTACCTTAAGGCACTTTCAAAGGAAAGTGATTTTCTCTGAAAGTACAGCATTTAGAAAATGAAGAAACACTCCATTCACTTTGCAGAGTGAATTGAAGTATTGGAACAGACTGCTTCTCTTTCAGAGAAATGCATGTGAGTTTCTGGTGAATGCTTGTAAGTAGCTTAAGGCACTTTCAAAGGAAAATGATTTTCTCTGAAAGGACAGCATTTAGAAAGTGAGGCAACACTCCATTCACTTCGCACATTGAATTGAAGTGTTGGAACAGACTGCTTCTCTTTCAGAGAAACACATGTGAGTTTCTGTTGAATGCTTGTAAGTAGCTTAAGGCACTTTCAAAGGAAAGTGATTTTCTCTGAAAGGACAGCATTTAGAAAGTGAAGCAACACTCCATTCCCTTCGCGCAGTGAATTGAAGTGTTGGAACAGACTGCTTCTCTTTCAGAGAAACGCATGTGAGTTTCTGGTGAATGCTTGTAAGTAGCTTAAGGCACTTTCAAAGGAAAGTGATTTTCTCTGAAAGGACATAATTTAGAAAGTGAAGCAACACTCCATTCACTTCGCACAGTGAATTGAAGTGTTGGAACAGACTGCTTATCTTTCAGAGAAATGTATGTGAGTTTCTGTTGAATGCTTGTAAGAAGCTTAAGGCACTTTCAAAGGAAAGTGATTTTCTCTGAAAGGACAGCATTTAGAAAGTGAAGCAACACTCCATTCCCTTCGTGCAGTGAATTGACGTGTTGGAACAGGCTGCTTCTCTTTCAGAGAAACACATGTGAGTTTCTTCCCTAATGCTTGCAAGTAGCTTAAGGCACTTTCAAGGGAAAGTGATTTTCTCTGAAAGGACAGCATTTAGAAAGTGAAGCAACACTCCATTCACTTCGCACAGTGAATTGAAGTGTTGGAACAGACTGCATCTCTTTCAGAGAAACGCATGTGAGTTTCTGTTGAATGCTTGTAAGTAGCTTAAGGCACTTTCAAAGGAAAGTGATTTTCTCTGAAAGGACATAATTTAGAAAGTGAAGCAACACTCCATTCACTTCGCACAGTGAATTGAAGTGTTGGAACAGACTGCTTCTCTTTCAGAGAAATGCATGTGAGTTTCTGTTGAATGCTTGTAAGAAGCTTAAGGCACTTTCAAAGGAAAGTGATTTTCTCTGAAAGGACAGCATTTAGAAAGTGAAGCAACACTCCATTCGCTTCGCACAGTGAAATGAAGTGTTGGAACAGACTGCTTCTCTTTCAGAGAAGCGCATGTGAGTTTCTTCCTAATGCTTGCAAGTAGCTTAAGGCACTTTCAAGGGAAAGTGATTTTCTCTGAAAGGACAGCATTTAGAAAGTGAAGCAACACTCCATTCACTTCGCACAGTGAATTGAAGTGTTGGAACAGACTGCTTCTCTTTCAGAGAAACGCATGTGAGTTTCTGGTGAGTGCTTGTAAGTAGCTTAAACCACTTTCAAAGGAAAGTGATTTTCTCTGAAAGGACAGCATTTAGAAAGTGAAGCAACACTCCATTCACTTCGCACAGTGAATTGAAGTGTTGGAACAGACTGCTTCTCTTTCAGAGAAATGCATGTGAGTTTCTGTTGAATGCTTGAAAGTACCTTAAGGCACTTTCAAAGGAAAGTGATTTTCTCTGAAAGTACAGCATTTAGAAAGTGAAGAAACACTCCATTCACTTTGCAGAGTGAATTGAAGTATTGGAACAAACTGCTTCTCTTTCAGAGAAATGCATGTGAGTTTCTGGTGAATGCTTGTAAGTAGCTTAAGGCACTTTCAAAGGAAAATGATTTTCTCTGAAAGGACAGCATTTAGAAAGTGAGGCAACACTCCATTCACTTCACACATTGAATTGAATTGTTGGAACAGACTGCTTCTCTTTCAGAGAAACACATGTGAGTTTCTGTTGAATGCTTGTAAGTAGCTTAAGGCACTTTCAAAGGAAAGTGATTTTCTCTGAAAGGACAGCATTTAGAAAGTGTAGCAACACTCCATTCCCTTCGCGCAGTGAATTGAAGTGTTGGAACAGACTGCTTCTCTTTCAGAGAAACGCATGTGAGTTTCTTCCTAATGCTTGCAAGTAGCTTAAGGCACTTTCAAGGGAAAGTGATTTTCTCTGAAAGGACAGGATTTAGAAAGTGATGCAACACTCCATTCACTTCGCACAGTGAATTGAAGTGTTGGAACAGACTGCTTCTCTTTCAGAGAAACGCATGTGAGTTTCTGGTGAATGCTTGTAAGTAGCTTAAGGCACTTTCAAAGGAAAGTGATTTTCTCTGAAAGGACATAATTTAGAAAGTGAAGCAACACTCCATTCACTTCGCACAGTGAATTGAAGTGTTGGAACAGACTGCTTCTCTTTCAGAGAAACGCATGTGAGTTTCTTCCTAATGCTTGCAAGTAGCTTAAGGCACTTTCAAGGGAAAGTGATTTTCTCTGAAAGGACAGCATTTAGAAAGTGAAGCAACACTCCATTCACTTCGCACAGTGAATTGAAGTGTTGGAACAGACTGCATCTCTTTCAGAGAAACGCATGTGAGTTTCTGTTGAATGCTTGTAAGTAGCTTAAGGCACTTTCAAAGGAAAGTGATTTTCTCTGAAAGGACAGCATTTAGAAAGTGAAGCAACACTTCTTTCACTTCGCACAGTGAATTGAAGTGTTGGAACAGTCTGCTTCTCTTTCAGAGAAACGCATGTGAGCTTCTTCCTAATGCTTGCAAGTAGCTTAAGGCACTTTCAAAGGAAAGTGATTTTCTCTGAAAGGACAGCATTTAGAAAGTGAAGCAACACTCCATTCACTTCGCACAGTGAATAGAAATGTTGGAACAGACTGCTTCTCTTTCAGAGAAACGCATGTGAGTTTCTTGTGAATGCTTGCAAGTTGCTTAAGGCACTTTCAAAGGAAAGTGATTTTCTCTGAAAGGACAGCATTTAGAAAGTGAAGCAACACTCCATTCACTTTGTACAGTGAATTGAAGTGTTGGAACAGACTGCCTCTCTTTCAGAGAAATGCATGTGAGTTTCTGTTGAATGCTTGTCAGTAGCTTAAGGCTCTTTCAAAGGAAAGTGATTTTCTCTGAAAGGACAGCATTTAGAAAGTAAAGCAAAACTCCATTCCCTTCGCGCAATGAATTGAAGTGTTGGAACAGACTGCTTTTCTTTCATAGAAACGCATTAGTGTTTCTTGTGAATGCTTGTAAGAAGCTTAAGGCACTTTCAAAGGAAAGTGATTTTCTCTGAAAGGACAGCATTTAGAAAGTGATGCAACACTCCATTCACTTCGCACAGTGAATTGAAGTGTTGGAACAGACTGCTTCTCTTTCAGAGAAACGCATGTGAGTTTCTTCCTAATGCTTGCAAGTAGCTTAAGGCACTTTCAAGGGAAAGAGATTTTCTCTGAAAGGACAGCATTTAGAAAGTGAAGCAACACTCCATTCACTTCGCACAGTGAATTGAAGTGTTGGAACAGACTGCTTCTCTTTCAGAGAAACGCATGTGAGTTTCTGGTGAATGCTTGTAAGTAGCTTAAGGCACTTTCAAAGGAAAATGATTTTCTATGAAAGGACAGCATTTAGAAAGTGAGGCAATACTCCATTCACTTCGCACAGTGAATTGAAGTGTTGGAACAGACTGCTTCTCTTTCAGAGACACGCATGTGAGTTTCTGTTGAATGCTTGTAAGTAGCTTAAGGCACTTTCAAAGGAAAGTGATTTTCTCTGAAAGGACAGCATTTAGAAACTGAAGCAACACTCCATTCACTTCGCACAGTTAATTGAAGTGTTGGAACAGACTGCTTCTCTTTCAGAGAAACGCATGTGAGTTTTTTGTGAATGCTTGAAAGTAGTTTAAGGCACTTTCAAAGGAAAGTGATTTTCTCTGAAAGGACAGAATTTAGAAAGTGATGCAACACTCCATTCACTTCGCACAGTGAATTGAAGTGTTGTAACAGACTGCTTCTCTTTCAGAGAAACGCATGTGAGTTTCTTCCTAATGCTTGTAAGTAGCTTCAGGCACTTTCAAAGGAAAGTGATTTTCTCTGAACGGACAGCATTTAGAAAGTGAAGCAACACTCCATTCCCTTCGTGCAGTGAATTGAAGTGTTGGAACAGAGTGCTTCTCTTTCATAGAAACGCATTAGTGTTTCTTGTGAATGCTTGCAAGTGGCTTAAGGCACTTTCAAAGGAAAGTGATTTTCTCTGAAAGGACAGCATTTAGAAAGTGAAGCAACACTCCATTCACTTTGTACAGTGAATTGAAGTGTTGGAACAGACTGCCTCTCTTTCAGAGAAATGCATGTGAGTTTCTGTTGAATGCTTGTCAGTAGCTTAAGGCTCTTTCAAAGGAAAGTGATTTTCTCTGAAAGGACAGCATTTAGAAAGTAAAGCAACACTCCATTCCCTTCGCGCAATGAATTGAAGTGTTGGCACAGACTGCTTCTCTTTCATAGAAACGCATTAGTGTTTCTTGTGAATGCTTGTAAGAAGCTTAAGGCACTTTCAAAGGAAAGTGATTTTCTCTGAAAGGACAGCATTTAGAAAGTGAAGCAACACTCCATTCACTTCGCACAGTGAATTGAAGTGTTGGAACAGACTGCTTCTCTTTCAGAGAAACGCATGTGAGTTTCTTGTGAATTTTTGCAAGTTGCTTAAGGCACTTTCAAAGGAAAGTGATTTTCTCTGAAAGGACAGCATTTAGAAAGTGAATCAACACTCCATTCACTTCGCACAGTGAATTGAAGTGTTGGAACAGACTGCTTCTCTTTCAGAGAAATGCATGTGAGTTTCTGTTGAATGCTTGAAAGTACCTTAAGGCACTTTCAAAGGAAAGTGATTTTCTCTGAAAGTACAGCATTTAGAAAGTGAAGAAACACTCCATTCACTTTGCAGAGTGAATTGAAGTATTGGAACAAACTGCTTCTCTTTCAGAGAAATGCATGTGAGTTTCTGGTGAATGCTTGTAAGTAGCTTAAGGCACTTTCAAAGGAAAATGATTTTCTCTGAAAGGACAGCATTTAGAAAGTGAGGCAACACTCCATTCACTTCACACATTGAATTGAATTGTTGGAACAGACTGCTTCTCTTTCAGAGAAACACATGTGAGTTTCTGTTGAATGCTTGTAAGTAGCTTAAGGCACTTTCAAAGGAAAGTGATTTTCTCTGAAAGGACAGCATTTAGAAAGTGTAGCAACACTCCATTCCCTTCGCGCAGTGAATTGAAGTGTTGGAACAGACTGCTTCTCTTTCAGAGAAACGCATGTGAGTTTCTTCCTAATGCTTGCAAGTAGCTTAAGGCACTTTCAAGGGAAAGTGATTTTCTCTGAAAGGACAGGATTTAGAAAGTGATGCAACACTCCATTCACTTCGCACAGTGAATTGAAGTGTTGGAACAGACTGCTTCTCTTTCAGAGAAACGCATGTGAGTTTCTGGTGAATGCTTGTAAGTAGCTTAAGGCACTTTCAAAGGAAAGTGATTTTCTCTGAAAGGACATAATTTAGAAAGTGAAGCAACACTCCATTCACTTCGCACAGTGAATTGAAGTGTTGGAACAGACTGCTTCTCTTTCAGAGAAACGCATGTGAGTTTCTTCCTAATGCTTGCAAGTAGCTTAAGGCACTTTCAAGGGAAAGTGATTTTCTCTGAAAGGACAGCATTTAGAAAGTGAAGCAACACTCCATTCACTTCGCACAGTGAATTGAAGTGTTGGAACAGACTGCATCTCTTTCAGAGAAACGCATGTGAGTTTCTGTTGAATGCTTGTAAGTAGCTTAAGGCACTTTCAAAGGAAAGTGATTTTCTCTGAAAGGACAGCATTTAGAAAGTGAAGCAACACTTCTTTCACTTCGCACAGTGAATTGAAGTGTTGGAACAGTCTGCTTCTCTTTCAGAGAAACGCATGTGAGCTTCTTCCTAATGCTTGCAAGTAGCTTAAGGCACTTTCAAAGGAAAGTGATTTTCTCTGAAAGGACAGCATTTAGAAAGTGAAGCAACACTCCATTCACTTCGCACAGTGAATAGAAATGTTGGAACAGACTGCTTCTCTTTCAGAGAAACGCATGTGAGTTTCTTGTGAATGCTTGCAAGTTGCTTAAGGCACTTTCAAAGGAAAGTGATTTTCTCTGAAAGGACAGCATTTAGAAAGTGAAGCAACACTCCATTCACTTTGTACAGTGAATTGAAGTGTTGGAACAGACTGCCTCTCTTTCAGAGAAATGCATGTGAGTTTCTGTTGAATGCTTGTCAGTAGCTTAAGGCTCTTTCAAAGGAAAGTGATTTTCTCTGAAAGGACAGCATTTAGAAAGTAAAGCAAAACTCCATTCCCTTCGCGCAATGAATTGAAGTGTTGGAACAGACTGCTTTTCTTTCATAGAAACGCATTAGTGTTTCTTGTGAATGCTTGTAAGAAGCTTAAGGCACTTTCAAAGGAAAGTGATTTTCTCTGAAAGGACAGCATTTAGAAAGTGATGCAACACTCCATTCACTTCGCACAGTGAATTGAAGTGTTGGAACAGACTGCTTCTCTTTCAGAGAAACGCATGTGAGTTTCTTCCTAATGCTTGCAAGTAGCTTAAGGCACTTTCAAGGGAAAGAGATTTTCTCTGAAAGGACAGCATTTAGAAAGTGAAGCAACACTCCATTCACTTCGCACAGTGAATTGAAGTGTTGGAACAGACTGCTTCTCTTTCAGAGAAACGCATGTGAGTTTCTGGTGAATGCTTGTAAGTAGCTTAAGGCACTTTCAAAGGAAAATGATTTTCTATGAAAGGACAGCATTTAGAAAGTGAGGCAATACTCCATTCACTTCGCACAGTGAATTGAAGTGTTGGAACAGACTGCTTCTCTTTCAGAGACACGCATGTGAGTTTCTGTTGAATGCTTGTAAGTAGCTTAAGGCACTTTCAAAGGAAAGTGATTTTCTCTGAAAGGACAGCATTTAGAAACTGAAGCAACACTCCATTCACTTCGCACAGTTAATTGAAGTGTTGGAACAGACTGCTTCTCTTTCAGAGAAACGCATGTGAGTTTTTTGTGAATGCTTGAAAGTAGTTTAAGGCACTTTCAAAGGAAAGTGATTTTCTCTGAAAGGACAGAATTTAGAAAGTGATGCAACACTCCATTCACTTCGCACAGTGAATTGAAGTGTTGTAACAGACTGCTTCTCTTTCAGAGAAACGCATGTGAGTTTCTTCCTAATGCTTGTAAGTAGCTTCAGGCACTTTCAAAGGAAAGTGATTTTCTCTGAACGGACAGCATTTAGAAAGTGAAGCAACACTCCATTCCCTTCGTGCAGTGAATTGAAGTGTTGGAACAGAGTGCTTCTCTTTCATAGAAACGCATTAGTGTTTCTTGTGAATGCTTGCAAGTGGCTTAAGGCACTTTCAAAGGAAAGTGATTTTCTCTGAAAGGACAGCATTTAGAAAGTGAAGCAACACTCCATTCACTTTGTACAGTGAATTGAAGTGTTGGAACAGACTGCCTCTCTTTCAGAGAAATGCATGTGAGTTTCTGTTGAATGCTTGTCAGTAGCTTAAGGCTCTTTCAAAGGAAAGTGATTTTCTCTGAAAGGACAGCATTTAGAAAGTAAAGCAACACTCCATTCCCTTCGCGCAATGAATTGAAGTGTTGGAACAGACTGCTTCTCTTTCATAGAAACGCATTAGTGTTTCTTGTGAATGCTTGTAAGAAGCTTAAGGCACTTTCAAAGGAAAGTGATTTTCTCTGAAAGGACAGCATTTAGAAAGTGAAGCAACACTCCATTCACTTCGCACAGTGAATTGAAGTGTTGGAACAGACTGCTTCTCTTTCAGAGAAACGCATGTGAGTTTCTTGTGAATTTTTGCAAGTTGCTTAAGGCACTTTCAAAGGAAAGTGATTTTCTCTGAAAGGACAGCATTTAGAAAGTGAATCAACACTCCATTCACTTCGCACAGTGAATTGAAGTGTTGGAACAGACTGCCTCTCTTTCAGAGAAATGCATGTGAGTTTCTGTTGAATGCTTGTCAGTAGCTTAAGGCTCTTTCAAAGGAAAGTGATTTTCTCTGAAAGGACAGCATTTAGAAAGCAAAGCAAAACTCCATTCCCTTCGCGCAATGAATTGAAGTGTTGGAGCAGACTGCTTCTCTTTCATAGAAACGCATTAGTGTTTCTTGTGAATGCTTATAAGAAGCTTAAGGCACTTTCAATGGAAAGTGATTTTCTCTGAAAGGACAGCATTTAGAAAGTGAAGCAACACTCCATTCACTTCGCACAGTGAATTGAAGTGTTGGAACAGACTGCTTCTCTTTCAGAGAAACGCATGTGAGTTTCTTCCTAATGCTTGCAAGTAGCTTAAGGCACTTTCAAGGGAAAGAGATTTTCTCTGAAAGGACAGCATTTAGAAAGTGAAGCAACACTCCATTCACTTCGCACAGTGAATTGAAGTGTTGGAACAGACTGCTTCTCTTTCAGAGAAACGCATGTGAGTTTCTGGTGAATGCTTGTAAGTAGCTTAAGGCACTTTCAAAATAAAGTGATTTTCTCTGAAAGGACAGCATTTAGAAAGTGAATCAACACTCCATTCACTTCGCACAGTGAATTGAAGTGTTGGAACAGACTGCTTCTCTTTCAGAGAAACGAATGTGAGTTTTTTGTGAATGCTTGAAAGTAGTTTAAGGCACTTTCAAAGGAAAGTGATTTTCTCTGAAAGGACAGAATTTAGAAAGTGAAGCAACACTCCATTCACTTCGCACAGTGAATTGAAGTGTTTGAACAGTCTGCTTCTCTTTCAGAGAAACGCATGTGAGTTTCTTCCTAATGCTTGCAAGTAGCTTAAGGCACTTTCAAAGGAAAGTGATTTTCTCTGAAAGGACAGCATTTAGAAAGTGAAGCAACACTCCATTCACTTCGCAGAGTGAATTGAAGTATTGGAACAGACTGCTTCTCTTTCAGAGAAACGCATGTGAGTTTCTGGTGAATGCTTGTAAGTAGCTTAAGGCACTTTCAAAGGAAAGTGATTTTCTCTGAAAGGACAGCATTGAGAAAGTGAAGCAACACTCCATTCACTTCGCACAGTGAATTGAAGTGTTGGAACAGACTGCTTCTCTTTCAGAGAAACGCATGTGAGTTCTTTGTGAATTCTTGCAAGTTGCTTAAGGCATTTTCAAAGGAAAGTGATTTTCTCTGAAAGAACAGCATTTAGAAACTGAAGCAACACTCCATTCACTTCGCACAGTTAATTGAAGTGTTGGAAGAGACTGCTTGTCTTTCATAGAATCGCATGTGAGTTTTTTGTGAATGCTTGAAAGTAGTTTAAGGCACTTTCAAAAGAAAGTGATTTTCTCTGAAAGGACAGAATTTAGAAAGTGATGCAACACTCCATTCACTTCGCACAGTGAATTGAAGTGTTGTAACAGACTGCTTCTCTTTCAGAGAAACGCATGTGAGTTTCTTCCTAATGCTTGCAAGTAGCTTAAGGCACTTTCAAAGGAAAGTGATTTTTTCTGACAGGACAGCATTTAGAAAGTGAAGCAACACTCCATTCACTTCGCACAGTGAATTGAAGTGTTGGAACAGACTGCTTCTCTTTCAGAGAAATGCATGTGAGTTTCTGTTGAATGCTTGTAAGTAGCTTAAGGCACTTTCAAAGGAAAGTGATTTTCTCTGAAAGGACAGCATTTAGAAAGTGAAGCAACACTCCAGTCACTTCGCAGAGTGAATTAAAGTATTGGAACAGACTGCTTCTCTTTCAGAGAAACGCCTGTGAGTTTCTGGTGAATGCTTGTAAGTAGCTTAAGGCACTTTCAAAGGAAAGTGATTTTCTCTGAAAGGACAGCATTTAGAAAGTGAAGCAACACTCCATTCACTTCGCACAGTGAATTGAAGTGTTGGAACAGACTCCTTCTCTTTCAGAGAAACGCATGTGAGTTTTTTGTGAATTCTTGCAAGTTGCTAAGGCACTTTCAAAGGAAAGTGATTTTCTCTGAAAGGACAGCATTTAGAAACTGAAGCAAAACTCCATTCACTTCGCACAGTGAATTGAAGTGTTGGAACAGACTGCTTCTCTTTCAGAGAAACGCATGTGAGTTTCTGTTGAATGCTTGTAAGTAGCTTAAGGCACTTTCAAAGGATAGTGATTTTCTCTGAAAGGACAGCATTTAGAAAGTGAAGCAACACTCCATTCCCTTCGTGCAGTGAATTGAAGTGTTGGAACAGAGTGCTTCTCTTTCATAGAAACGCACTAGTGTTTCTTGTGAATGCTTGCAAGTTGCTTAAGGCACTTTCAAAGGAAAGTGATTTTCTCTGAAAGGACATAATTTAGAAAGTGAAGCAACACTCCTTTCACTTCGCACAGTGAATTGAAGTGTTGGAACAGACTGCTTCTCTTTCAGAGAAATGCATGTGAGTTTCTGTTGAATGCTTGTAAGAAGCTTAAGGCACTTTCAAAGAAAAGTGATTTTCTCTGAAAGGACAGCATTTAGAAAGTGAAGCAACACTCCATTCACTTCGCACATTGAATTGAAGTGTTGGAGCAGACTGCTTCTCTTTCAGAGAAACGCATGTGAGTTTCTGTTGAATGCTTGTAAGTAGCTTAAGGCACTTTCAAAGGAAAGTGATTTTCTCTGAAAGGACAGCATTTAGAAAGCGAGGCAACACTCCATTCACTTCACACAGTGAATTGAAATGTTGGAACAAACTGCTTCTCTTTCCGAAAAACGCATGTGAGTTTCTTCCTAATGCTTGCAAGTAGCTTAAGGCACTTTCAAAGGAAAGTGATTTTCTCTGAAAGGACAGGATTTAGAAAGTGAAGCAACACTCCATTCACTTCGCACAGTGAATTGAAGTGTTGGAACAGACTGCTTCTCTTTCAGAGAAATGCATGTGAGTTTCTGTTGAATGCTTGTAAGTAGCTTAAGGCACTTTCAAAGGAAAGTGATTTTCTCTGAAAGGACAGCATTTAGAAAGTGAAGCAACACTCCATTCACTTCGCAGAGTGAATTGAAGTATTGGAACAGACTGCTTCTCTTTCAGAGAAACGCATGTGAGTTTCTGGTGAATGCTTGTAAGAAGCTTAAGGCACTTTCAAAGGAAAGTGAAGTTCTCTGAAAGGACAGCATTTAGAAAGTGAAGCAACACTCCATTCACTTCACACGATGAATTGAAGTGTTGGAACAGACTGCTTCTCTTTCAGAGAAACGCATGTGAGTTTCTTGTGAATTCTTGCAAGTTGCTTAAGGCACTTTCAAAGGAAAGTGATTTTCTCTGAAAGGACAGCATTTAGAAACTGAAGCAACACTCCATTCACTTCGCACAGTGAATTGAAGTGTTGGAACAGACTGCTTCTCTTTCAGAGAAACGCATGTGAGTTTCTGGTGAATGCTTGTAAGTAGCTTAAGGCACTTTCAAAGGAAAGTGATTTTCTCTGAAAGGACAGCATTTAGAAAGTGAAGCAACACTATATTCACTTCGCACAGTGAATTGAAGTGTTGGAACAGACTGCTTCTCTTTCAGAGAAATGCATGTGGGTTTCTGGTGAATGCTTGTAAGTAGCTTAAGGCACTTTCGAAGGAAAGTGATTTTCTCTGAAAGGACAGCATTTAGAAAGCAAGGCAACACTCCATTCACTTCACACAGTGAATTAAAGTGTTGGAACAAACTGCTTCTCTTTCAGAGAAACGCATGTGAGTTTCTTCCTAATGCTTGCATTTAGCCTAAGGCACTTTCAAAGGAAAGTGATTTTCTCTGAAAGGACAGCATTTAGAAAGTGAAGCAACACTCCATTCACTTTGCACAGTGAATTGAAGTGTTGGAACAAACTGCTTCTCTTTCAGAGAAACGCATGTGAGTTTCTTCCTATTGCTTGCAAGTAGCTTAAGTCACTTTCAAAGGAAAGTGATTTTCTCTGAAAGGACAGCATTTAGAAAGTGAAGCAACACTCCATTCACTTCGCACAGTGAATTGAAGTATTGGAACAGACTGCTTCTCTTTCAGAGAAACGCATGTGAGTTTCTGGTGAATGCTTGTAAGAAGCTTAAGGCACTTTCAAAGGAAAGTGATTTTCTCTGAAAGGACAGCATTTAGAAAGTGAAGCAACACTCCATTCACTTCGCACGATGAATTGAAGTGTTGGAACAGACTGCTTCTCTTGCAGAGAAACGCATGTGAGTTTCTGTTGAATGCTTGTAAGTAGCTTAAGGCACTTTCAAAGGAAAGTGTTTTTCTCTGAAAGGACAGCATTTAGAAAGTGAAGCAACACTCCATTCCCTTCGTGCAGTGAATTGAAGTGTTGGAACAGACTGCTTCTCTTTCAGAGAAACGCATGTGAGTTTCTTCCTAATGCTTGCAAGTAGCTTAAGGCACTTTCAAGGGAAAGTGATTTTCTCTGAAAGGACAGCATTTAGAAAGTGAAGCAACACTCCATTCACTTCGCACGATGAATTGAAGTGTTGGAACAGACTGCTTCTCTTTCAGAGAAACGCATGTGAGTTTCTGCTGAGTGCTTGTAAGTAGCTTAAGGCACTTTCAAAGGAAAGTGATTTTCTCTGAAAGGACAGCATTTAGAAAGTGAAGCAACACTCCATTCACTTCGCACAGTGAATTGAAGTGTTGGAACAGACTGCTTTTCTTTCAGAGAAATGCATGTGAGTTTCTGTTGAATGCTTGAAAGTACCTTAAGGCACTTTCAAAGGAAAGTGATTTTCTCTGAAAGTACAGCATTTAGAAAGTGAAGAAACACTCCATTCACTTTGCAGAGTGAATTGAAGTATTGGAACAGACTGCTTCTCTTTCAGAGAAATGCATGTGAGTTTCTGGTGAATGCTTGTAAGTAGCTTAAGGCACTTTCAAAGGAAAATGATTTTCTCTGAAAGGACAGCATTTAGAAAGTGAGGCAACACTCCATTCACTTCGCACATTGAATTGAAGTGTTGGAACAGACTGCTTCTCTTTCAGAGAAACACATGTGAGTTTCTGTTGAATGCTTGTAAGTAGCTTAAGGCACTTTCAAAGGAAAGTGATTTTCTCTGAAAGGACAGCATTTAGAAAGTGAAGCAACACTCCATTCCCTTCGCGCAGTGAATTGAAGTGTTGGAACAGACTGCTTCTCTTTCAGAGAAACGCATGTGAGTTTCTTCCTAATGCTTGCAAGTAGCTTAAGGCACTTTCAAGGGAAAGTGATTTTCTCTGAAAGGACAGGATTTAGAAAGTGAAGCAACACTCCATTCACTTCGCACAGTGAATTGAAGTGTTGGAACAGACTGCTTCTCTTTCAGAGAAACGCATGTGAGTTTCTGGTGAATGCTTGTAAGTAGCTTAAGGCACTTTCAAAGGAAAGTGATTTTCTCTGAAAGGACATAATTTAGAAAGTGAAGCAACACTCCATTCACTTCGCACAGTGAATTGAAGTGTTGGAACAGACTGCTTATCTTTCAGAGAAATGTATGTGAGTTTCTGTTGAATGCTTGTAAGAAGCTTAAGGCACTTTCAAAGGAAAGTGATTTTCTCTGAAAGGACAGCATTTAGAAAGTGAAGCAACACTCCATTCCCTTCGTGCAGTGAATTGACGTGTTGGAACAGGCTGCTTCTCTTTCAGAGAAACGCATGTGAGTTTCTTCCCTAATGCTTGCAAGTAGCTTAAGGCACTTTCAAGGGAAAGTGATTTTCTCTGAAAGGACAGCATTTAGAAAGTGAAGCAACACTCCATTCACTTCGCACAGTGAATTGAAGTGTTGGAACAGACTGCATCTCTTTCAGAGAAACGCATGTGAGTTTCTGTTGAATGCTTGTAAGTAGCTTAAGGCACTTTCAAAGGAAAGTGATTTTCTCTGAAAGGACATAATTTAGAAAGTGAAGCAACACTCCATTCACTTCGCACAGTGAATTGAAGTGTTGGAACAGACTGCTTCTCTTTCAGAGAAATGCATGTGAGTTTCTGTTGAATGCTTGTAAGAAGCTTAAGGCACTTTCAAAGGAAAGTGATTTTCTCTGAAAGGACAGCATTTAGAAAGTGAAGCAACACTCCATTCGCTTCGCACAGTGAAATGAAGTGTTGGAACAGACTGCTTCTCTTTCAGAGAAGCGCATGTGAGTTTCTTCCTAATGCTTGCAAGTAGCTTAAGGCACTTTCAAGGGAAAGTGATTTTCTCTGAAAGGACAGCATTTAGAAAGTGAAGCAACACTCCATTCACTTCGCACAGTGAATTGAAGTGTTGGAACAGACTGCTTCTCTTTCAGAGAAACGCATGTGAGTTTCTGGTGAGTGCTTGTAAGTAGCTTAAACCACTTTCAAAGGAAAGTGATTTTCTCTGAAAGGACAGCATTTAGAAAGTGAAGCAACACTCCATTCACTTCGCACAGTGAATTGAAGTGTTGGAACAGACTGCTTCTCTTTCAGAGAAATGCATGTGAGTTTCTGTTGAATGCTTGAAAGTACCTTAAGGCACTTTCAAAGGAAAGTGATTTTCTCTGAAAGTACAGCATTTAGAAAGTGAAGAAACACTCCATTCACTTTGCAGAGTGAATTGAAGTATTGGAACAAACTGCTTCTCTTTCAGAGAAATGCATGTGAGTTTCTGGTGAATGCTTGTAAGTAGCTTAAGGCACTTTCAAAGGAAAATGATTTTCTCTGAAAGGACAGCATTTAGAAAGTGAGGCAACACTCCATTCACTTCACACATTGAATTGAATTGTTGGAACAGACTGCTTCTCTTTCAGAGAAACACATGTGAGTTTCTGTTGAATGCTTGTAAGTAGCTTAAGGCACTTTCAAAGGAAAGTGATTTTCTCTGAAAGGACAGCATTTAGAAAGTGAAGCAACACTCCATTCACTTCGCAGAGTGAATTGAAGTGTTGGAACAGACTGCTTCTCTTTCAGAGAAACGCATGTGAGTTTCTTCCTAATGCTTGCAAGTAGCTTAAGGCACTTTCAAGGGAAAGTGATTTTCTCTGAAAGGACAGGATTTAGAAAGTGAAGCAACACTCCATTCACTTCGCACAGTGAATTGAAGTGTTGGAACAGACTGCTTCTCTTTCAGAGAAACGCATGTGAGTTTCTGGTGAATGCTTGTAAGTAGCTTAAGGCACTTTCAAAGGAAAGTGATTTTCTCTGAAAGGACATAATTTAGAAAGTGAAGCAACACTCCATTCACTTCGCACAGTGAATTGAAGTGTTGGAACAGACTGCTTATCTTTCAGAGAAATGTATGTGAGTTTCTGTTGAATGCTTGTAAGAAGCTTAAGGCACTTTCAAAGGAAAGTGATTTTCTCTGAAAGGACAGCATTTAGAAAGTGAAGCAACACTCCATTCCCTTCGTGCAGTGAATTGACGTGTTGGAACAGGCTGCTTCTCTTTCAGAGAAACGCATGTGAGTTTCTTCCTAATGCTTGCAAGTAGCTTAAGGCACTTTCAAGGGAAAGTGATTTTCTCTGAAAGGACAGCATTTAGAAAGTGAAGCAACACTCCATTCACTTCGCACAGTGAATTGAAGTGTTGGAACAGACTGCATCTCTTTCAGAGAAACGCATGTGAGTTTCTGTTGAATGCTTGTAAGTAGCTTAAGGCACTTTCAAAGGAAAGTGATTTTCTCTGAAAGGACATAATTTAGAAAGTGAAGCAACACTCCATTCACTTCGCACAGTGAATTGAAGTGTTGGAACAGACTGCTTCTCTTTCAGAGAAATGCATGTGAGTTTCTGTTGAATGCTTGTAAGAAGCTTAAGGCACTTTCAAAGGAAAGTGATTTTCTCTGAAAGGACAGCATTTAGAAAGTGAAGCAACACTCCATTCACTTCGCACATTGAATTGAAGTTTTGGAGCAGACTGCTTGTCTTTCAGAGAAACGCATGTGAGTTTCTGTTGAATGCTTGTAAGTAGCATAAGGCACTTTGAAAGGAAAGTGATTTTCTCTGAAAGGACAGCATTTAGAAAGCGAGGCAACACTCCATTCACTTCACACAGTGAATTGAAGTGTTGGAACAAGCTGCTTCTCTTTCAGAGAAACGCATGTGAGTTTCTTCCTAATGCTTTCAAGTAGCTTAAGGCACTTTCAAAGGAAAGTGATTTTCTCTGAAAGGACAGGATTTAGAAAGTGAAGCAACACTCCATTCACTTTCCACAGTGAATTGAAGTGTTGGAACAGACTGCTTCTCTTTCAGAGAAACGCATGTTAGTTTCTGGTGAATGCTTGTAAGTAGCTTAAGGCACTTTCAAAGGAAAGTGATTTTCTCTGAAAGGACAGCATTTAGAAAGTGAAGCAACACTCCATTCCCTTCGTGCAGTGAATTGAAGTGTTGGAACAGACTGCTTCTCTTTCAGAGAAACGCATGTGAGTTTCTTCCTAATGCTTGCAAGTAGCTTAAGGCACTTTCAAGGGAAAGTGATTTTCTCTGAAAGGACAGCATTTAGAAAATGAAGCAACACTCCATTCACTTTGCAGAGTGAATTGAAGTATTGGAACAGACTGCTTCTCTTTCAGAGAAACGCATGTGAGTTTCTGTTGAATGCTTGTAAGTAGCTTAAGGCACTTTCAAAGGAAAGTGATTTTCTCTGAAAGGACAGCATTTAGAAAGTGAAGCAACACTCCATTCCCTTCGTGCAGTGAATTGAAGTGTTGGAACAGAGTGCTTCTCTTTCATAGAAACGCATTATTGTTTCTTGTGAATGCTTGCAAGTTGCTTAAGGTACTTTCAAAGGAAAGTGATTTTCTCTGAAAGGACATAATTTAGAAAGTGAAGCAACACTCCATTCACTTCGCACAGTGAATTGAAGTGTTGGAACAAACTGCTTCTCTTTCAGAGAAACGCATGTGAGTTTCTTCCTAATGCTTGCATGTAGCTTAAGGCACTTTCAAAGGAAAGTGATTTTCTCTGAAAGGACAGCATTTAGAAAGTGAAGCAACACTCCATTCACTCCGCACAGTGAATTGAAGTGTTGGAACAGACTGCTTCTCTTTCAGAGAAACGCATGTGAGTTTCTTCCTATTGCTTGCAAGTAGCTTAAGGCACTTTCAAAGGAAAGTGATTTTCTCTGAAAGGACAGCATTTAGAAAGTGAAGCAACACTCCATTCACTTCGCAGAGTGAATTGAAGTATTGGAACAGACTGCTTCTCTTTCAGAGAAACGCATGTGAGTTTCTGGTGAATGCTTGTAAGAACCTTAAGGCACTTTCAAAGGAAAGTGATTTTCTCTGAAAGGACAGCATTTAGAAAGTGAAGCAACACTCCATTCACTTCGCACGATGAATTGAAGTGTTGGAACAGACTGCTTCTCTTTCAGAGAAACGCATGTGAGTTTCTTGTGAATTCTTGCAAGTTGCTTAAGGCACTTTCAAAGGAAAGTGATTTTCTCTGAAAGGACAGCATTTAGAAACTGAAGCAACACTCCATTCACTTCGCACAGTGAATTGAAGTGTTGGAACAGACTGCTTCTCTTTCAGAGAAACGCATGTGAGTTTCTAGTGAATGCTTGTAAGTAGCTTAAGGCACTTTCAAAGGAAAGTGATTTTCTCTGAAAGGACAGCATTTAGAAAGTGAAGCAACACTCCATTCGCTTCGCACAGTGAAATGAAGTGTTGGAACAGACTGCTTCTCTTTCAGAGAAACGCATGTGAGTTTCTTCCTAATGCTTGCAAGTAGCTTAAGGCACTTTCAAGGGAAAGTGATTTTCTCTGAAAGGACAGCATTTAGAAAGTGAAGCAACACTCCATTCACTTCGCACAGTGAATTGAAGTGTTGGAACAGACTGCTTCTCTTTCAGAGAAACGCATGTGAGTTTCTGTTGAATGCTTGTAAGTAGCTTAAGGCACTTTCAAAGGAAAGTGATTTTCTCTGAAAGGACAGCATTTAGAAAGTGAAGCAACACTCCATTCACTTCGCACAGTGAATTGAAGTGTTGGAACAGACTGCTTCTCTTTCAGAGAAATGCATGTGAGTTTCTGTTGAATGCTTGAAAGTACCTTAAGGCACTTTCAAAGGAAAGTGATTTTCTCTGAAAGTACAGCATTTAGAAAGTGAAGAAACACTCCATTCACTTTGCAGAGTGAATTGAAGTATTGGAACACACTGCTTCTCTTTCAGAGAAATGCATGTGAGTTTCTGGTGAATGCTTGTAAGTAGCTTAAGGCACTTTCAAAGGAAAATGATTTTCTCTGAAAGGACAGCATTTAGAAAGTGAGGCAACACTCCATTCACTTCGCACAGTGAATTGAAGTGTTGGAACAGACTGCTTCTCTTTCAGAGAAACGCATGTGAGTTTCTGTTGAATGCTTGTAAGTAGCTTAAGGCACTTTCAAAGGAAAGTGATTTTCTCTGAAAGGACAGCATTTAGAAAGTGAAGCAACACTCCATTCCCTTCGCGCAGTGAATTGAAGTGTTGGAACAGACTGCTTCTCTTTCAGAGAAACGCATGTGAGTTTCTTCCTAATGCTTGCAAGTAGCTTAAGGCACTTTCAAGGGAAAGTGATTTTCTCTGAAAGGACAGGATTTAGAAAGTGAAGCAACACTCCATTCACTTCGCACAGTGAATTGAAGTGTTGGAACAGACTGCTTCTCTTTCAGAGAAACGCATGTGAGTTTCTGGTGAATGCTTGTAAGTAGCTTAAGGCACTTTCAAAGGAAAGTGATTTTCTCTGAAAGGACATAATTTAGAAAGTGAAGCAACACTCCATTCACTTCGCACAGTGAATTGAAGTGTTGGAACAGACTGCTTATCTTTCAGAGAAATGTATGTGAGTTTCTGTTGAATGCTTGTAAGAAGCTTAAGGCACTTTCAAAGGAAAGTGATTTTCTCTGAAAGGACAGCATTTAGAAAGTGAAGCAACACTCCATTCCCTTCGTGCAGTGAATTGACGTGTTGGAACAGGCTGCTTCTCTTTCAGAGAAACGCATGTGAGTTTCTTCCCTAATGCTTGCAAGTAGCTTAAGGCACTTTCAAGGGAAAGTGATTTTCTCTGAAAGGACAGCATTTAGAAAGTGAAGCAACACTCCATTCACTTCGCACAGTGAATTGAAGTGTTGGAACAGACTGCATCTCTTTCAGAGAAACGCATGTGAGTTTCTGTTGAATGCTTGTAAGTAGCTTAAGGCAATTTCAAAGGAAAGTGATTTTCTCTGAAAGGACATAATTTAGAAAGTGAAGCAACACTCCATTCACTTCGCACAGTGAATTGAAGTGTTGGAACAGACTGCTTCTCTTTCAGAGAAATGCATGTGAGTTTCTGTTGAATGCTTGTAAGAAGCTTAAGGCACTTTCAAAGGAAAGTGATTTTCTCTGAAAGGACAGCATTTAGAAAGTGAAGCAACACTCCATTCGCTTCGCACAGTGAAATGAAGTGTTGGAACAGACTGCTTCTCTTTCAGAGAAGCGCATGTGAGTTTCTTCCTAATGCTTGCAAGTAGCTTAAGGCACTTTCAAGGGAAAGTGATTTTCTCTGAAAGGACAGCATTTAGAAAGTGAAGCAACACTCCATTCACTTCGCACAGTGAATTGAAGTGTTGGAACAGACTGCTTCTCTTTCAGAGAAACGCATGTGAGTTTCTGGTGAGTGCTTGTAAGTAGCTTAAACCACTTTCAAAGGAAAGTGATTTTCTCTGAAAGGACAGCATTTAGAAAGTGAAGCAACACTCCATTCACTTCGCACAGTGAATTGAAGTGTTGGAACAGACTGCTTCTCTTTCAGAGAAATGCATGTGAGTTTCTGTTGAATGCTTGTAAGTACCTTAAGGCACTTTCAAAGGAAAGTGATTTTCTCTGAAAGTACAGCATTTAGAAAGTGAAGAAACACTCCATTCACTTTGCAGAGTGAATTGAAGTATTGGAACAAACTGCTTCTCTTTCAGAGAAATGCATGTGAGTTTCTGGTGAATGCTTGTAAGTAGCTTAAGGCACTTTCAAAGGAAAATGATTTTCTCTGAAAGGACAGCATTTAGAAAGTGAGGCAACACTCCATTCACTTCACACATTGAATTGAATTGTTGGAACAGACTGCTTCTCTTTCAGAGAAACACATGTGAGTTTCTGTTGAATGCTTGTAAGTAGCTTAAGGCACTTTCAAAGGAAAGTGATTTTCTCTGAAAGGACAGCATTTAGAAAGTGAAGCAACACTCCATTCACTTCGCAGAGTGAATTGAAGTGTTGGAACAGACTGCTTCTCTTTCAGAGAAACGCATGTGAGTTTCTTCCTAATGCTTGCAAGTAGCTTAAGGCACTTTCAAGGGAAAGTGATTTTCTCTGAAAGGACAGGATTTAGAAAGTGAAGCAACACTCCATTCACTTCGCACAGTGAATTGAAGTGTTGGAACAGACTGCTTCTCTTTCAGAGAAACGCATGTGAGTTTCTGGTGAATGCTTGTAAGTAGCTTAAGGCACTTTCAAAGGAAAGTGATTTTCTCTGAAAGGACATAATTTAGAAAGTGAAGCAACACTCCATTCACTTCGCACAGTGAATTGAAGTGTTGGAACAGACTGCTTATCTTTCAGAGAAATGTATGTGAGTTTCTGTTGAATGCTTGTAAGAAGCTTAAGGCACTTTCAAAGGAAAGTGATTTTCTCTGAAAGGACAGCATTTAGAAAGTGAAGCAACACTCCATTCCCTTCGTGCAGTGAATTGACGTGTTGGAACAGGCTGCTTCTCTTTCAGAGAAACGCATGTGAGTTTCTTCCTAATGCTTGCAAGTAGCTTAAGGCACTTTCAAGGGAAAGTGATTTTCTCTGAAAGGACAGCATTTAGAAAGTGAAGCAACACTCCATTCACTTCGCACAGTGAATTGAAGTGTTGGAACAGACTGCATCTCTTTCAGAGAAACGCATGTGAGTTTCTGTTGAATGCTTGTAAGTAGCTTAAGGCACTTTCAAAGGAAAGTGATTTTCTCTGAAAGGACATAATTTAGAAAGTGAAGCAACACTCCATTCACTTCGCACAGTGAATTGAAGTGTTGGAACAGACTGCTTCTCTTTCAGAGAAATGCATGTGAGTTTCTGTTGAATGCTTGTAAGAAGCTTAAGGCACTTTCAAAGGAAAGTGATTTTCTCTGAAAGGACAGCATTTAGAAAGTGAAGCAACACTCCATTCACTTCGCACATTGAATTGAAGTTTTGGAGCAGACTGCTTGTCTTTCAGAGAAACGCATGTGAGTTTCTGTTGAATGCTTGTAAGTAGCATAAGGCACTTTGAAAGGAAAGTGATTTTCTCTGAAAGGACAGCATTTAGAAAGCGAGGCAACACTCCATTCACTTCACACAGTGAATTGAAGTGTTGGAACAAGCTGCTTCTCTTTCAGAGAAACGCATGTGAGTTTCTTCCTAATGCTTTCAAGTAGGTTAAGGCACTTTCAAAGGAAAGTGATTTTCTCTGAAAGGACAGGATTTAGAAAGTGAAGCAACACTCCATTCACTTCCCACAGTGAATTGAAGTGTTGGAACAGACTGCTTCTCTTTCAGAGAAACGCATGTTAGTTTCTGGTGAATGCTTGTAAGTAGCTTAAGGCACTTTCAAAGGAAAGTGATTTTCTCTGAAAGGACAGCATTTAGAAAGTGAAGCAACACTCCATTCCCTTCGTGCAGTGAATTGAAGTGTTGGAACAGACTGCTTCTCTTTCAGAGAAACGCATGTGAGTTTCTTCCTAATGCTTGCAAGTAGCTTAAGGCACTTTCAAGGGAAAGTGATTTTCTCTGAAAGGACAGCATTTAGAAAATGAAGCAACACTCCATTCACTTTGCAGAGTGAATTGAAGTATTGGAACAGACTGCTTCTCTTTCAGAGAAACGCATGTGAGTTTCTGTTGAATGCTTGTAAGTAGCTTAAGGCACTTTCAAAGGAAAGTGATTTTCTCTGAAAGGACAGCATTTAGAAAGTGAAGCAACACTCCATTCCCTTCGTGCAGTGAATTGAAGTGTTGGAACAGAGTGCTTCTCTTTCATAGAAACGCATTATTGTTTCTTGTGAATGCTTGCAAGTTGCTTAAGGTACTTTCAAAGGAAAGTGATTTTCTCTGAAAGGACATAATTTAGAAAGTGAAGCAACACTCCATTCACTTCGCACAGTGAATTGAAGTGTTGGAACAAACTGCTTCTCTTTCAGAGAAACGCATGTGAGTTTCTTCCTAATGCTTGCATGTAGCTTAAGGCACTTTCAAAGGAAAGTGATTTTCTCTGAAAGGACAGCATTTAGAAAGTGAAGCAACACTCCATTCACTCCGCACAGTGAATTGAAGTGTTGGAACAGACTGCTTCTCTTTCAGAGAAACGCATGTGAGTTTCTTCCTATTGCTTGCAAGTAGCTTAAGGCACTTTCAAAGGAAAGTGATTTTCTCTGAAAGGACAGCATTTAGAAAGTGAAGCAACACTCCATTCACTTCGCAGAGTGAATTGAAGTATTGGAACAGACTGCTTCTCTTTCAGAGAAACGCATGTGAGTTTCTGGTGAATGCTTGTAAGAACCTTAAGGCACTTTCAAAGGAAAGTGATTTTCTCTGAAAGGACAGCATTTAGAAAGTGAAGCAACACTCCATTCACTTCGCACGATGAATTGAAGTGTTGGAACAGACTGCTTCTCTTTCAGAGAAACGCATGTGAGTTTCTTGTGAATTCTTGCAAGTTGCTTAAGGCACTTTCAAAGGAAAGTGATTTTCTCTGAAAGGACAGCATTTAGAAACTGAAGCAACACTCCATTCACTTCGCACAGTGAATTGAAGTGTTGGAACAGACTGCTTCTCTTTCAGAGAAACGCATGTGAGTTTCTAGTGAATGCTTGTAAGTAGCTTAAGGCACTTTCAAAGGAAAGTGATTTTCTCTGAAAGGACAGCATTTAGAAAGTGAAGCAACACTCCATTCGCTTCGCACAGTGAAATGAAGTGTTGGAACAGACTGCTTCTCTTTCAGAGAAACGCATGTGAGTTTCTTCCTAATGCTTGCAAGTAGCTTAAGGCACTTTCAAGGGAAAGTGATTTTCTCTGAAAGGACAGCATTTAGAAAGTGAAGCAACACTCCATTCACTTCGCACAGTGAATTGAAGTGTTGGAACAGACTGCTTCTCTTTCAGAGAAACGCATGTGAGTTTCTGTTGAATGCTTGTAAGTAGCTTAAGGCACTTTCAAAGGAAAGTGATTTTCTCTGAAAGGACAGCATTTAGAAAGTGAAGCAACACTCCATTCACTTCGCACAGTGAATTGAAGTGTTGGAACAGACTGCTTCTCTTTCAGAGAAATGCATGTGAGTTTCTGTTGAATGCTTGAAAGTACCTTAAGGCACTTTCAAAGGAAAGTGATTTTCTCTGAAAGTACAGCATTTAGAAAGTGAAGAAACACTCCATTCACTTTGCAGAGTGAATTGAAGTATTGGAACACACTGCTTCTCTTTCAGAGAAATGCATGTGAGTTTCTGTTGAATGCTTGTAAGAAGCTTAAGGCACTTTCAAAGGAAAGTGATTTTCTCTGAAAGGACAGCATTTAGAAAGTGAAGCAACACTCCATTCACTTCGCACATTGAATTGAAGTTTTGGAGCAGACTGCTTGTCTTTCAGAGAAACGCATGTGAGTTTCTGTTGAATGCTTGTAAGTAGCATAAGGCACTTTGAAAGGAAAGTGATTTTCTCTGAAAGGAAAGCATTTAGAAAGCGAGGCAACACTCCATTCACTTCACACAGTGAATTGAAGTGTTGGAACAAGCTGCTTCTCTTTCAGAGAAACGCATGTGAGTTTCTTCCTAATGCTTTCAAGTAGGTTAAGGCACTTTCAAAGGAAAGTGATTTTCTCTGAAAGGACAGGATTTAGAAAGTGAAGCAACACTCCATTCACTTCCCACAGTGAATTGAAGTGTTGGAACAGACTGCTTCTCTTTCAGAGAAACGCATGTTAGTTTCTGGTGAATGCTTGTAAGTAGCTTAAGGCACTTTCAAAGGAAAGTGATTTTCTCTGAAAGGACAGCATTTAGAAAGTGAAGCAACACTCCATTCCCTTCGTGCAGTGAATTGAAGTGTTGGAACAGACTGCTTCTCTTTCAGAGAAACGCATGTGAGTTTCTTCCTAATGCTTGCAAGTAGCTTAAGGCACTTTCAAGGGAAAGTGATTTTCTCTGAAAGGACAGCATTTAGAAAATGAAGCAACACTCCATTCACTTTGCAGAGTGAATTGAAGTATTGGAACAGACTGCTTCTCTTTCAGAGAAACGCATGTGAGTTTCTGTTGAATGCTTGTAAGTAGCTTAAGGCACTTTCAAAGGAAAGTGATTTTCTCTGAAAGGACAGCATTTAGAAAGTGAAGCAACACTCCATTCCCTTCGTGCAGTGAATTGAAGTGTTGGAACAGAGTGCTTCTCTTTCATAGAAACGCATTATTGTTTCTTGTGAATGCTTGCAAGTTGCTTAAGGTACTTTCAAAGGAAAGTGATTTTCTCTGAAAGGACATAATTTAGAAAGTGAAGCAACACTCCATTCACTTCGCACAGTGAATTGAAGTGTTGGAACAAACTGCTTCTCTTTCAGAGAAACGCATGTGAGTTTCTTCCTAATGCTTGCATGTAGCTTAAGGCACTTTCAAAGGAAAGTGATTTTCTCTGAAAGGACAGCATTTAGAAAGTGAAGCAACACTCCATTCACTCCGCACAGTGAATTGAAGTGTTGGAACAGACTGCTTCTCTTTCAGAGAAACGCATGTGAGTTTCTTCCTATTGCTTGCAAGTAGCTTAAGGCACTTTCAAAGGAAAGTGATTTTCTCTGAAAGGACAGCATTTAGAAAGTGAAGCAACACTCCATTCACTTCGCAGAGTGAATTGAAGTATTGGAACAGACTGCTTCTCTTTCAGAGAAACGCATGTGAGTTTCTGGTGAATGCTTGTAAGAACCTTAAGGCACTTTCAAAGGAAAGTGATTTTCTCTGAAAGGACAGCATTTAGAAAGTGAAGCAACACTCCATTCACTTCGCACGATGAATTGAAGTGTTGGAACAGACTGCTTCTCTTTCAGAGAAACGCATGTGAGTTTCTTGTGAATTCTTGCAAGTTGCTTAAGGCACTTTCAAAGGAAAGTGATTTTCTCTGAAAGGACAGCATTTAGAAACTGAAGCAACACTCCATTCACTTCGCACAGTGAATTGAAGTGTTGGAACAGACTGCTTCTCTTTCAGAGAAACGCATGTGAGTTTCTAGTGAATGCTTGTAAGTAGCTTAAGGCACTTTCAAAGGAAAGTGATTTTCTCTGAAAGGACAGCATTTAGAAAGTGAAGCAACACTCCATTCGCTTCGCACAGTGAAATGAAGTGTTGGAACAGACTGCTTCTCTTTCAGAGAAACGCATGTGAGTTTCTTCCTAATGCTTGCAAGTAGCTTAAGGCACTTTCAAGGGAAAGTGATTTTCTCTGAAAGGACAGCATTTAGAAAGTGAGGCAACACTCCATTCACTTCGCACAGTGAATTGAAGTGTTGGAACAGACTGCTTCTCTTTCAGAGAAACGCATGTGAGTTTCTGTTGAATGCTTGTAAGTAGCTTAAGGCACTTTCAAAGGAAAGTGATTTTCTCTGAAAGGACAGCATTTAGAAAGTGAAGCAACACTCCATTCACTTCGCACAGTGAATTGAAGTGTTGGAACAGACTGCTTCTCTTTCAGAGAAATGCATGTGAGTTTCTGTTGAATGCTTGAAAGTACCTTAAGGCACTTTCAAAGGAAAGTGATTTTCTCTGAAAGTACAGCATTTAGAAAGTGAAGAAACACTCCATTCACTTTGCAGAGTGAATTGAAGTATTGGAACACACTGCTTCTCTTTCAGAGAAATGCATGTGAGTTTCTGGTGAATGCTTGTAAGTAGCTTAAGGCACTTTCAAAGGAAAATGATTTTCTCTGAAAGGACAGCATTTAGAAAGTGAGGCAACACTCCATTCACTTCGCACAGTGAATTGAAGTGTTGGAACAGACTGCTTCTCTTTCAGAGAAACGCATGTGAGTTTCTGTTGAATGCTTGTAAGTAGCTTAAGGCACTTTCAAAGGAAAGTGATTTTCTCTGAAAGGACAGCATTTAGAAAGTGAAGCAACACTCCATTCCCTTCGTGCAGTGAATTGAAGTGTTGGAACAGACTGCTTCTCTTTCAGAGAAACGCATGTGAGTTTCTTCCTAATGCTTGCAAGTAGCTTAAGACACTTTCAAGGGAAAGTGATTTTATCTGAAAGGACAGCATTTAGAAAGTGAAGCAACACTCCATTCACTTCGCACAGTGAATTGAAGTGTTGGAACAGACTGCTTCTCTTTCAGAGAAACGCATGTGAGTTTCTGGTGAATGCTTGTAAGAACCTTAAGGCACTTTCAAAGGAAAGTGATTTTCTCTGAAAGGACAGCATTTAGAAAGTGAAGCAACACTCCATTCACTTCGCACAGTGAATTGAAGTGTTGGAACAGACTGCTTCTCTTTCAGAGAAACGCATGTGAGTTTCTTATGAATTCTTGCAAGTTGCTTAAGGCACTTTCAAAGGAAAGTGATTTTCTCTGAAAGGACAGCATTTAGAAACTGAAGCAACACTCCATTCACTTAGCACAGTGAATTGAAGTGTTGGAACAGACTGCTTCTCTTTCAGAGAAACGCATGTGAGTTTCTAGTGAATGCTTGTAAGTAGCTTAAGGCACTTTCAAAGGAAAGTGATTTTCTCTGAAAGGACAGCATTTAGAAAGTGAAGCAACACTCCATTCGCTTCGCACAGTGAAATGAAGTGTTGGAACAGACTGCTTCTCTTTCAGAGAAACGCATGTGAGTTTCTTCCTAATGCTTGCAAGTAGCTTAAGGCACTTTCAAGGGAAAGTGATTTTCTCTGAAAGGACAGCATTTAGAAAGTGAAGCAACACTCCATTCACTTCGCACAGTGAATTGAAGTGTTGGAACAGACTGCTTCTCTTTCAGAGAAACGCATGTGAGTTTCTGGTGAATGCTTGTAAGTAGCTTAAGGCACTTTCAAAGGAAAGTGATTTTCTCTGAAAGGACAGCATTTAGAAAGTGAAGCAACACTCCATTCACTTCGCACAGTGAATTGAAGTGTTGGAACAGACTGCTTTTCTTTCAGAGAAACGCATGTGAGTTTCTGGTGAATGCTTGTAAGTAGCTTAAGGCACTTTCAAAGGAAAGTGATTTTCTCTGAAAGGACAGCATTTAGAAAGTGAAGCAACACTCCATTCCCTTCGTGCAGTGAATTGAAGTGTTGGAACAGACTGCTTCTCTTTCAGAGAAACGCATGTGAGTTTCTTCCTAATGCTTGCAAGTAGCTTAAGGCACTTTCAAGGGAAAGTGATTTTCTCTGAAAGGACAGAATTTAGAAAATGAAGCAACACTCCATTCACTTCGCACAGTGAATTGAAGTGTTGGAACAGACTGCTTCTCTTCCAGAGAAACGCATGTGAGTTTCTGATGAATGCTTGTAAGTAGCTTAAGGCACTTTCAAAGGAAAGTGATTTTCTCTGAAAGGACATAATTTAGAAAGTGAAGCAACACTCCATTCACTTCGCACAGGGAATTGAAGTGTTGGAACAGACTGCTTCTCTTTCAGAGAAACGCATGTGAGTTTCTGGTGAATGCTTGTAAGTAGCTTAAGGCACTTTCAAAGGAAAGTGATTTTCTCTGAAAGGACATAATTTAGAAAGTGAAGCAACACTCCATTCACTTCGCACAGTGAATTGAAGTGTTGGAACAGACTGCTTATCTTTCAGATAAATGTATGTGAGTTTCTGTTGAATGCTTGTAAGAAGCTTAAGGCACTTTCAAAGGAAAGTGATTTTCTCTGAAAGGACAGCATTTAGAAAGTGAAGCAACACTCCATTCCCTTCGTGCAGTGAATTGACGTGTTGGAACAGGCTGCTTCTCTTTCAGAGAAACGCATGTGAGTTTCTTCCTAATGCTTGCAAGTAGCTTAAGGCACTTTCAAGGGAAAGTGATTTTCTCTGAAAGGACAGCATTTAGAAAGTGAAGCAACACTCCATTCACTTCGCACAGTGAATTGAAGTGTTGGAACAGACTGCATCTCTTTCAGAGAAACGCATGTGAGTTTCTGTTGAATGCTTGTAAGTAGCTTAAGGCACTTTCAAAGGAAAGTGATTTTCTCTGAAAGGACATAATTTAGAAAGTGAAGCAACACTCCATTCACTTCGCACAGTGAATTGAAGTGTTGGAACAGGCTGCTTCTCTTTCAGAGAAATGCATGTGAGTTTCTGTTGAATGCTTGTAAGAAGCTTAAGGCACTTTCAAAGGAAAGTGATTTTCTCTGAAAGGACAGCATTTAGAAAGTGAAGCAACACTCCATTCACTTCGCACACTGAATTGAAGTTTTGGAGCAGACTGCTTGTCTTTCAGAGAAACGCATGTGAGTTTCTGTTGAATGCTTGTAAGTAGCATAAGGCACTTTGAAAGGAAAGTGATTTTCTCTGAAAGGACAGCATTTAGAAAGCGAGGCAACACTCCATTCACTTCACACAGTGAATTGAAGTGTTGGAACAAGCTGCTTCTCTTTCAGAGAAACGCATGTGAGTTTCTTCCTAATGCTTTCAAGTAGCTTAAGGCACTTTCAAAGGAAAGTGATTTTCTCTGAAAGGACAGGATTTAGAAAGTGAAGCAACACTCCATTCACTTCCCACAGTGAATTGAAGTGTTGGAACAGACTGCTTCTCTTTCAGAGAAACGCATGTTAGTTTCTGGTGAATGCTTGTAAGTAGCTTAAGGCACTTTCAAAGGAAAGTGATTTTCTCTGAAAGGACAGCATTTAGAAAGTGAAGCAACACTCCATTCCCTTCGTGCAGTGAATTGAAGTGTTGGAACAGACTGCTTCTCTTTCAGAGAAACGCATGTGAGTTTCTTCCTAATGCTTGCAAGTAGCTTAAGGCACTTTCAAGGGAAAGTGATTTTCTCTGAAAGGACAGCATTTAGAAAGTGAAGAAACACTCCATTCACTTTGCAGAGTGAATTGAAGTATTGGAACAGACTGCTTCTCTTTCAGAGAAACGCATGTGAGTTTCTGTTGAATGCTTGTAAGTAGCTTAAGGCACTTTCAAAGGAAAGTGATTTTCTCTGAAAGGACAGCATTTAGAAAGTGAAGCAACACTCCATTCCCTTCGTGCAGTGAATTGAAGTGTTGGAACAGAGTGCTTCTCTTTCATAGAAACGCATTATTGTTTCTTGTGAATGCTTGCAAGTTGCTTAAGGTACTTTCAAAGGAAAGTGATTTTCTCTGAAAGGACATAATTTAGAAAGTGAAGCAACACTCCATTCACTTCGCACAGTGAATTGAAGTGTTGGAACAAACTGCTTCTCTTTCAGAGAAACGCATGTGAGTTTCTTCCTAATGCTTGCATGTAGCTTAAGGCACTTTCAAAGGAAAGTGATTTTCTCTGAAAGGACAGCATTTAGAAAGTGAAGCAACACTCCATTCACTCCGCACAGTGAATTGAAGTGTTGGAACAGACTGCTTCTCTTTCAGAGAAACGCATGTGAGTTTCTTCCTATTGCTTGCAAGTAGCTTAAGGCACTTTCAAAGGAAAGTGATTTTCTCTGAAAGGACAGCATTTAGAAAGTGAAGCAACACTCCATTCACTTCGCAGAGTGAATTGAAGTATTGGAACAGACTGCTTCTCTTTCAGAGAAACGCATGTGAGTTTCTGGTGAATGCTTGTAAGAACCTTAAGGCACTTTCAAAGGAAAGTGATTTTCTCTGAAAGGACAGCATTTAGAAAGTGAAGCAACACTCCATTCACTTCGCACGATGAATTGAAGTGTTGGAACAGACTGCTTCTCTTTCAGAGAAACGCATGTGAGTTTCTTGTGAATTCTTGCAAGTTGCTTAAGGCACTTTCAAAGGAAAGTGATTTTCTCTGAAAGGACAGCATTTAGAAACTGAAGCAACACTCCATTCACTTCGCACAGTGAATTGAAGTGTTGGAACAGACTGCTTCTCTTTCAGAGAAACGCATGTGAGTTTCTAGTGAATGCTTGTAAGTAGCTTAAGGCACTTTCAAAGGAAAGTGATTTTCTCTGAAAGGACAGCATTTAGAAAGTGAAGCAACACTCCATTCGCTTCGCACAGTGAAATGAAGTGTTGGAACAGACTGCTTCTCTTTCAGAGAAACGCATGTGAGTTTCTTCCTAATGCTTGCAAGTAGCTTAAGGCACTTTCAAGGGAAAGTGATTTTCTCTGAAAGGACAGCATTTAGAAAGTGAAGCAACACTCCATTCACTTCGCACAGTGAATTGAAGTGTTGGAACAGACTGCTTCTCTTTCAGAGAAACGCATGTGAGTTTCTGGTGAATGCTTGTAAGTAGCTTAAGGCACTTTCAAAGGAAAGTGATTTTCTCTGAAAGGACAGCATTTAGAAAGTGAAGCAACACTCCATTCACTTCGCACAGTGAATTGAAGTGTTGGAACAGACTGCTTCTCTTTCAGAGAAATGCAAGTGAGTTTCTGTTGAATGCTTGAAAGTACCTTAAGGCACTTTCAAAGGAAAGTGATTTTCTCTGAAAGTACAGCATTTAGAAAGTGAAGAAACACTCCATTCACTTTGCAGAGTGAATTGAAGTATTGGAACACACTGCTTCTCTTTCAGAGAAATGCATGTGAGTTTCTGGTGAATGCTTGTAAGTAGCTTAAGGCACTTTCAAAGGAAAATGATTTTCTCTGAAAGGACAGCATTTAGAAAGTGAGGCAACACTCCATTCACTTCGCACAGTGAATTGAAGTGTTGGAACAGACTGCTTCTCTTTCAGAGAAACGCATGTGAGTTTCTGTTGAATGCTTGTAAGTAGCTTAAGGCACTTTCAAAGGAAAGTGATTTTCTCTGAAAGGACAGCATTTAGAAATTGAAGCAACACTCCATTCCCTTCGTGCAGTGAATTGAAGTGTTGGAACAGACTGCTTCTCTTTCAGAGAAACGCATGTGAGTTTCTTCCTAATGCTTGCAAGTAGCTTAAGACACTTTCAAGGGAAAGTGATTTTATCTGAAAGGACAGCATTTAGAAAGTGAAGCAACACTCCATTCACTTCGCACAGTGAATTGAAGTGTTGGAACAGACTGCTTCTCTTTCAGAGAAACGCATGTGAGTTTCTGGTGAATGCTTGTAAGAACCTTAAGGCACTTTCAAAGGAAAGTGATTTTCTCTGAAAGGACAGCATTTAGAAAGTGAAGCAACACTCCATTCACTTCGCACGATGAATTGAAGTGTTGGAACAGACTGCTTCTCTTTCAGAGAAACGCATGTGAGTTTCTTATGAATTCTTGCAAGTTGCTTAAGGCACTTTCAAAGGAAAGTGATTTTCTCTGAAAGGACAGCATTTAGAAAGTGAAGCAACACTCCATTCCCTTCGTGCAGTGAATTGAAGTGTTGGAACAGACTGCTTCTCTTTCAGAGAAACGCATGTGAGTTTCTTCCTAATGCTTGCAAGTAGCTTAAGGCACTTTCAAGGGAAAGTGATTTTCTCTGAAAGGACAGCATTTAGAAAATGAAGCAACACTCCATTCACTTCGCACAGTGAATTGAAGTGTTGGAACAGACTGCTTCTCTTCCAGAGAAACGCATGTGAGTTTCTGATGAATGCTTGTAAGTAGCTTAAGGCACTTTCAAAGGAAAGTGATTTTCTCTGAAAGGACAGCATTTAGAAAGTGAAGCAACACTGTATTCACTTCGCACAGTGAATTGAAGTGTTGGAACAGACTGCTTCTCTCTCAGAGAAACGCATGTGAGTTTCTGTTGAATGCTTGTAAGTAGCTTAAGGCACTTTCAAAGGAAAGTGGTTTTCTCTGAAAGGACAGCATTTAGAAAGTGAAGCAACACTCCATTCCCTTCGTGCAGTGAATTGAAGTGTTGGAACAGAGTGCTTCTCTTTCATAGAAACGCATTATTGTTTCTTGTGAATGCTTGCAAGTTGCTTAAGGCACTTTCAAAGGAAAGTGATTATCTCTGAAAGGACAGCATTTAGAAAGTGAAGCAACACTCCATTCACTTTGCACAGTGAATTGAAGTGTTGGAACAGACTGCTTCTCTTTCAGAGAAACGCATGTGAGTTTCTGTTGAATGCTTGTAAGTACCTTAAGGCACTTTCAAAGGAAAGTGATTTTCTCTGAAAGGACAGCATTTAGAAAGTGAAGCAACACTCCATTCACTTCGCAGAGTGAATTGAAGTATTGGAACACACTGCTTCTCTTTCAGAGAAATGCATGTGAGTTTCTGGTGAATGCTTGTAAGTAGCTTAAGGCACTTTCAAAGGAAAGTGATTTTCTCTGAAAGGACATAATTTAGAAAGTGAAGCAACACTCCATTCACTTCGCACAGTGAATTGAAGTGTTGGAACAGACTGCTTCTCTTTCAGAGAAATGCATGTGAGTTTCTTGTGAATGCTTGTAAGTAGCTTAAGGCACTTTCAAAGGAAAGTGATTTTCTCTGAAAGGACAGCATTTAGAAAGTGAAGCAACACTATATTCACTTCGCACAGTGAATTGAAGTGTTGGAACAGACTGCTTCTCTTTCAGAGAAACGCATGTGAGTTTCTGTTGAATGCTTGTAAGTAGCATAAGGCACTTTGAAAGGAAAGTGATTTTCTCTGAAAGGACAGCATTTAGAAAGCAAGGCAACACTCCATTCACTTCACACAGTGAATTGAAGTGTTGGAACAGACTGCTTCTCTTTCAGAGAAACGCATGTGAGTTTCTTCCTATTGCTTGAAAGTAGCTTAAGGCACTTTCAAAGGAAAGTGATTTTCTCTGAAAGGACAGCATTTAGAAAGTGAAGCAACACTCCATTCACTTCGCAGAGTGAACTGAAGTATTGGAACAGACTGCTTCTCTTTCAGAGAAACGCATGTGAGTTTCTGGTGAATGCTTGTAAGAACCTTAAGGCACTTTCAAAGGAAAGTGATTTTCTCTGAAAGGACAGCATTTAGAAAGTGAAACAACACTCCATTCACTTCGCACAGTGAATTGAAGTGTTGGAACAGACTGCTTCTCTTTCAGAGAAATGCATGTGAGTTTCTTGTGAATTCTTGCAAGTTGCTTAAGGCACTTTCAAAGGAAAGTGATTTTCTCTGAAAGTACAGCATTTAGAAAGTGAAGAAACACTCCATTCACTTTGCAGAGTGAATTGAAGTATTGGAACAGACTGCTTCTCTTTCAGAGAAATGCATGTGAGTTTCTGGTGAATGCTTGTAAGTAGCTTAAGGCACTTTCAAAGGAAAATGATTTTCTCTGAAAGGACAGCATTTAGAAAGTGAGGCAACACTCCATTCACTTCGCACAGTGAATTGAAGTGTTGGAACAGACTGCTTCTCTTTCAGAGAATCGAATGTGAGTTTCTGTTGAATGCTTGTAAGTAGCTTAAGGCACTTTCAAAGGAAAGTGATTTTCTCTGAAAGGACAGCATTTAGAAAGTGAAGCAACACTCCATTCCCTTCGTGCAGTGAATTGAAGTGTTGGAACAGACTGCTTCTCTTTCAGAGAAACGCATGTGAGTTTCTTCCTAATGCTTGCAAGTAGCTTAAGGCACTTTCAAGGGAAAGTGATTTTCTCTGAAAGGACAGCATTTAGAAAGTGAAGCAACACTCCATTCACTTCGCACAGTGAATTGAAGTGTTGGAACAGACTGCTTCTCTTTCAGAGAAACGCATGTGAGTTTCTGGTGAATGCTTGTAAGTAGCTTAAGGCACTTTCAAAGGAAAGTGATTTTCTCTGAAAGGACATAATTTAGAAAGTGAAGCAACACTCCATTCACTTCGCACAGTGAATTGAAGTGTTGGAACAGACTGCTTCTCTTTCAGAGAAATGTATGTGAGTTTCTGTTGAATGCTTGTAAGAAGCTTAAGGCACTTTCAAAGGAAAGTGATTTTCTCTGAAAGGACAGCATTTAGAAAGTGAAGCAACACTCCATTCCCTTCGTGCAGTGAATTGAAGTGTTGGAACAGGCTGCTTTTCTTTCAGAGAAACGCATGTGAGTTTCTTCCTAATGCTTGCAAGTAGCTTAAGGCACTTTCAAGGGAAAGTGATTTTCTCTGAAAGGACAGCATTTAGAAAGTGAAGCAACACTCCATTCACTTCGCACAGTGAATTGAAGTGTTGGAACAGACTGCTTCTCTTTCAGAGAAACGCATGTGAGTTTCTGGTGAATGCTTGTAAGAACCTTAAGGCACTTTCAAAGGAAAGTGATTTTCTCTGAAAGGACAGCATTTAGAAAGTGAAGCAACACTCCATTCACTTCGCACGATGAATTGAAGTGTTGGAACAGACTGCTTCTCTTTCAGAGAAACGCATGTGAGTTTCTAGTGAATGCTTGTAAGTAGCTTAAGGCGCTTTCAAAGGAAAGTGATTTTCTCTGAAAGGACAGCATTTAGAAAGTGAAGCAACACTCCATTTGCTTCGCACAGTGAAATGAAGTGTTGGAACAGACTGCTTCTCTTTCAGAGAAACGCATGTGAGTTTCTTCCTAATGCTTGCAAGTAGCTTAAGGTACTTTCAAGGGAAAGTGATTTTCTCTGAAAGGACAGCATTTAGAAAGTGAAGCAACACTCCATTCACTTCGCACAGTGAATTGAAGTGTTGGAACAGACTGCTTCTCTTTCAGAGAAACGCATGTGAGTTTCTGGTGAATGCTTGTAAGTAGCTTAAGGCACTTTCAAAGGAAAGTGATTTTCTCTGAAAGGACAGCATTTAGAAAGTGAAGCAACACTCCATTCACTTCGCACAGTGAATTGAAGTGTTGGAACAGACTGCTTCTCTTTCAGAGAAATGCATGTGAGTTTCTGTTGAATGCTTGTAAGTACCTTAAGGCACTTTCAAAGGAAAGTGATTTTCTCTGAAAGTACAGCATTTAGAAAGTGAAGAAACACTCCATTCACTTTGCAGAGTGAATTGAAGTATTGGAACAGACTGCTTCTCTTTCAGAGAAATGCATGTGAGTTTCTGGTGAATGCTTGTAAGTAGCTTAAGGCACTTTCAAAGGAAAATGATTTTCTCTGAAAGGACAGCATTTAGAAAGTGAGGCAACACTCCATTCACTTCGCACAGTGAATTGAAGTGTTGGAACAGACTGCTTCTCTTTCAGAGAATCGCATGTGAGTTTCTGTTGAATGCTTGTAAGTAGCTTAAGGCACTTTCAAAGAAAAGTGATTTTCTCTGAAAGGACAGCATTTAGAACGTGAAGCAACACTCCATTCCCTTCGTGCAGTGAATTGAAGTGTTGGAACAGACTGCTTCTCTTTCAGAGAAACGCATGTGAGTTTCTTCCTAATGCTTGCAAGTAGCTTAAGGCACTTTCAAGGGAAAGTGATTTTCTCTGAAAGGACAGCATTTAGAAAGTGAAGCAACACTCCATTCACTTCGCACAGTGAATTGAAGTGTTGGAACAGACAGCTTCTCTTTCAGAGAAACGCATGTGAGTTTCTGGTGAATGCTTGTAAGTAGCTTAAGGCACTTTCAAAGGAAAGTGATTTTCTCTGAAAGGACATAATTTAGAAAGTGAAGCAACACTCCATTCACTTCGCACAGTGAATTGAAGTGTTGGAACAGACTGCTTCTCTTTCAGAGAAATGTATGTGAGTTTCTGTTGAATGCTTGTAAGAAGCTTAAGGCAATTTCAAAGGAAAGTGATTTTCTCTGAAAGGACAGCATTTAGAAAGTGAAGCAACACTCCATTCCCTTCGTGCAGAGAATTGAAGTGTTTGAACAGTCTGCTTCTCTTTCAGAGAAACGCATGTGAGTTTCTTCCTAATGCTTGCAAGTAGCTTAAGGCACTTTCAAGGGAAAGTGATTTTCTCTGAAAGGACAGCATTTAGAAAGTGAAGCAACACTCCATTCACTTCGCACAGTGAATTGAAGTGTTGGAACAGACTGCTTCTCTTTCAGAGAAACGCATGTGAGTTTCTGGTGAATGCTTGTAAGTAGCTTAAGGCACTTTCAAAGGAAAGTGATTTTCTCTGAAAGGACAGCATTTAGAAAGCTAGGCAACACTCCATTCACTTCACACAGTGAATTGAAGTGTTGGAACAAGCTGCTTCTCTTTCAGAGAATTGCATGTGAGTTTCTTCCTAATGCTTTCAAGTAGCTTAAGGCACTTTCAAAGGAAAGTGATTTTCTCTGAAAGGACAGGATTTAGAAAGTGAAGCAACACTCCATTCACTTCGCACAGTGAATTGAAGTGTTGGAACAGACTGCTTCTCTTTCAGAGAAATGCATGTGAGTTTCTGTTGAATGCTTGTAATTAGCTTAAGGCACTTTCAAAGGAAAGTGATTTTCTCTGAAAGGACAGCATTTAGAAAGTGAAGCAACACTCCATTCACTTCGCACAGTGAATTGAAGTGTTGGAACAGACTGCTTCTCTTTCAGAGAAACGCATGTGAGTTTCTGGTGAATGCTTGTAAGTAGCTTAAGGCACTTTCAAAGGAAAGTGATTTTCTCTGAAAGGACATAATTTAGAAAGTGAAGCAACACTCCATTCACTTCGCACAGTGAATTGAAGTGTTGGAACAGACTGCTTCTCTTTCAGAGAAATGTATGTGAGTTTCTGTTGAATGCTTGTAAGAAGCTTAAGGCAATTTCAAAGGAAAGTGATTTTCTCTGAAAGGACAGCATTTAGAAAGTGAAGCAACACTCCATTCCCTTCGTGCAGAGAATTGAAGTGTTTGAACAGTCTGCTTCTCTTTCAGAGAAACGCATGTGAGTTTCTTCCTAATGCTTGCAAGTAGCTTAAGGCACTTTCAAGGGAAAGTGATTTTCTCTGAAAGGACAGCATTTAGAAAGTGAAGCAACACTCCATTCACTTCGCACAGTGAATTGAAGTGTTGGAACAGACTGCTTCTCTTTCAGAGAAACGCATGTGAGTTTCTGGTGAATGCTTGTAAGTAGCTTAAGGCACTTTCAAAGGAAAGTGATTTTCTCTGAAAGGACAGCATTTAGAAAGCTAGGCAACACTCCATTCACTTCACACAGTGAATTGAAGTGTTGGAACAAGCTGCTTCTCTTTCAGAGAATTGCATGTGAGTTTCTTCCTAATGCTTTCAAGTAGCTTAAGGCACTTTCAAAGGAAAGTGATTTTCTCTGAAAGGACAGGATTTAGAAAGTGAAGCAACACTCCATTCACTTCGCACAGTGAATTGAAGTGTTGGAACAGACTGCTTCTCTTTCAGAGAAATGCATGTGAGTTTCTGTTGAATGCTTGTAATTAGCTTAAGGCACTTTCAAAGGAAAGTGATTTTCTCTGAAAGGACAGCATTTAGAAAGTGAAGCAACACTCCATTCACTTCGCAGAGTGAATTGAAGTATTGGAACAGACTGCTTCTCTTTCAGAGAAACGCATGTGAGTTTCTGGTGAATGCTTGTAAGAAGCTTAAGGCACTTTCAAAGGAAAGTGATTTTCTCTGAAAGGACAGCATTTAGAAAGTGAAGCAACACTCCATTCACTTCGCACGATGAATTGAAGTGTTGGAACAGACTGCTTCTCTTGCAGAGAAACGCATGTGAGTTTCTGTTGAATGCTTGTAAGTAGCTTAAGGCACTTTCAAAGGAAAGTGTTTTTCTCTGAAAGGACAGCATTTAGAAAGTGAAGCAACACTCCATTCCCTTCGTGCAGTGAATTGAAGTGTTGGAACAGACTGCTTCTCTTTCAGAGAAACGCATGTGAGTTTCTTCCTAATGCTTGCAAGTAGCTTAAGGCACTTTCAAGGGAAAGTGATTTTCTCTGAAAGGACAGCATTTAGAAAGTGAAGCAACACTCCATTCACTTCGCACGATGAATTGAAGTGTTGGAACAGACTGCTTCTCTTTCAGAGAAATGCATGTGAGTTTCTGGTGAATGCTTGTAAGTAGCTTAAGGCACTTTCAAAGGAAAGTGATTTTCTCTGAAAGGACATAATTTAGAAAGTGAAGCAACACTCCATTCACTTCGCACAGTGAATTGAAGTGTTGGAACAGACTGCTTCTATTTCAGAGAAACGCATGTGAGTTTCTGGTGAATGCTTGTAAGTAGCTTAAGGCACTTTCAAAGGAAAGTGATTTTCTCTGAAAGGACATAATTTAGAAAGTGAAGCAACACTCCATTCACTTCGCACAGTGAATTGAAGTGTTGGAACAGACTGCTTCTCTTTCAGAGAAATGTATGTGAGTTTCTGTTGAATGCTTGTAAGAAGCTTAAGGCAATTTCAAAGGAAAGTGATTTTCTCTGAAAGGACAGCATTTAGAAAGTGAAGCAACACTCCATTCCCTTCGTGCAGAGAATTGAAGTGTTGGAACAGGCTGCTTCTCTTTCAGAGAAACGCATGTGAGTTTCTTCCTAATGCTTGCAAGTAGCTTAAGGCACTTTCAAGGGAAAGTGATTTTCTCTGAAAGGACAGCATTTAGAAAGTGAAGCAACACTCCATTCACTTAGCACTGTGAATTGAAGTGTTGGAACAGACTGCTTCTCTTTCAGAGAAACGCATGTGAGTTTCTGGTGAATGCTTGTAAGTAGCTTAAGGCACTTTCAAAGGAAAGTGATTTTCTCTGAAAGGACAGCATTTAGAAAGCTAGGCAACACTCCATTCACTTCACACAGTGAATTGAAGTGTTGGAAAAAGCTGCTTCTCTTTCAGAGAATCACATGTGAGTTTCTTCCTAATGCTTTCAAGTAGCTTAAGGCACTTTCAAAGGAAAGTGATTTTCTCTGAAAGGACAGGATTTAGAAAGTGAAGCAACACTCCATTCACTTCGCACAGTGAATTGAAGTGTTGGAACAGACTGCTTCTCTTTCAGAGAAATGCATGTGAGTTTCTGTTGAATGCTTGTAATTAGCTTAAGGCACTTTCAAAGGAAAGTGATTTTCTCTGAAAGGACAGCATTTAGAAAGTGAAGCAACACTCCATTCACTTCGCACGATGAATTGAAGTGTTGGAACAGACTGCTTCTCTTTCAGAGAAACGCATGTGAGTTTCTTCCTAATGCTTGCAAGTAGCTTAAGGCACTTTCAAGGGAAAGTGATTTTCTCTGAAAGGACAGCATTTAGAAAGTGAAGCAACACTCCATTCACTTCGCACAGTGAATTGAAGTGTTGGAACAGACTGCTTCTCTTTCAGAGAAACGCATGTGAGTTTCTGGTGAATGCTTGTAAGTAGCTTAAGGCACTTTCAAAGGAAAGTGATTTTCTCTGAAAGGACATAATTTAGAAAGTGAAGCAACACTCCATTCACTTCGCACAGTGAATTGAAGTGTTGGAACAGACTGCTTCTCTTTCAGACAAATGTATGTGAGTTTCTGTTGAATGCTTGTAAGAAGCTTAAGGCAATTTCAAAGGAAAGTGATTTTCTCTGAAAGGACAGCATTTAGAAAGTGAAGCAACACTCCATTCCCTTCGTGCAGAGAATTGAAGTGTTGGAACAGACTGCTTCTCTCTCAGAGAAACGCATGTGAGTTTCTGTTGAATGCTTGTAAGTAGCTTAAGGCACTTTCAAAGGAAAGTGGTTTTCTCTGAAAGGACAGCATTTAGAAAGTGAAGCAACACTCCATTCCCTTCGTGCAGTGAATTGAAGTGTTGGAACAGAGTGCTTCTCTTTCATAGAAACGCATTATTGTTTCTTGTGAATGCTTGCAAGTTGCTTAAGGCACTTTCAAAGGAAAGTGATTATCTCTGAAAGGACAGCATTTAGAAAGTGAAGCAACACTCCATTCACTTTGCACAGTGAATTGAAGTGTTGGAACAGACTGCTTCTCTTTCAGAGAAACGCATGTGAGTTTCTGTTGAATGCTTGTAAGTACCTTAAGGCACTTTCAAAGGAAAGTGATTTTCTCTGAAAGGACAGCATTTAGAAAGTGAAGCAACACTCCATTCACTTCGCAGAGTGAATTGAAGTATTGGAACACACTGCTTCTCTTTCAGAGAAATGCATGTGAGTTTCTGGTGAATGCTTGTAAGTAGCTTAAGGCACTTTCAAAGGAAAGTGATTTTCTCTGAAAGGACATAATTTAGAAAGTGAAGCAACACTCCATTCACTTCGCACAGTGAATTGAAGTGTTGGAACAGACTGCTTCTCTTTCAGAGAAATGCATGTGAGTTTCTTGTGAATGCTTGTAAGTAGCTTAAGGCACTTTCAAAGGAAAGTGATTTTCTCTGAAAGGACAGCATTTAGAAAGTGAAGCAACACTATATTCACTTCGCACAGTGAATTGAAGTGTTGGAACAGACTGCTTCTCTTTCAGAGAAACGCATGTGAGTTTCTGTTGAATGCTTGTAAGTAGCATAAGGCACTTTGAAAGGAAAGTGATTTTCTCTGAAAGGACAGCATTTAGAAAGCAAGGCAACACTCCATTCACTTCACACAGTGAATTGAAGTGTTGGAACAGACTGCTTCTCTTTCAGAGAAACGCATGTGAGTTTCTTCCTATTGCTTGAAAGTAGCTTAAGGCACTTTCAAAGGAAAGTGATTTTCTCTGAAAGGACAGCATTTAGAAAGTGAAGCAACACTCCATTCACTTCGCAGAGTGAACTGAAGTATTGGAACAGACTGCTTCTCTTTCAGAGAAACGCATGTGAGTTTCTGGTGAATGCTTGTAAGAACCTTAAGGCACTTTCAAAGGAAAGTGATTTTCTCTGAAAGGACAGCATTTAGAAAGTGAAACAACACTCCATTCACTTCGCACAGTGAATTGAAGTGTTGGAACAGACTGCTTCTCTTTCAGAGAAATGCATGTGAGTTTCTTGTGAATTCTTGCAAGTTGCTTAAGGCACTTTCAAAGGAAAGTGATTTTCTCTGAAAGTACAGCATTTAGAAAGTGAAGAAACACTCCATTCACTTTGCAGAGTGAATTGAAGTATTGGAACAGACTGCTTCTCTTTCAGAGAAATGCATGTGAGTTTCTGGTGAATGCTTGTAAGTAGCTTAAGGCACTTTCAAAGGAAAATGATTTTCTCTGAAAGGACAGCATTTAGAAAGTGAGGCAACACTCCATTCACTTCGCACAGTGAATTGAAGTGTTGGAACAGACTGCTTCTCTTTCAGAGAATCGAATGTGAGTTTCTGTTGAATGCTTGTAAGTAGCTTAAGGCACTTTCAAAGGAAAGTGATTTTCTCTGAAAGGACAGCATTTAGAAAGTGAAGCAACACTCCATTCCCTTCGTGCAGTGAATTGAAGTGTTGGAACAGACTGCTTCTCTTTCAGAGAAACGCATGTGAGTTTCTTCCTAATGCTTGCAAGTAGCTTAAGGCACTTTCAAGGGAAAGTGATTTTCTCTGAAAGGACAGCATTTAGAAAGTGAAGCAACACTCCATTCACTTCGCACAGTGAATTGAAGTGTTGGAACAGACAGCTTCTCTTTCAGAGAAACGCATGTGAGTTTCTGGTGAATGCTTGTAAGTAGCTTAAGGCACTTTCAAAGGAAAGTGATTTTCTCTGAAAGGACATAATTTAGAAAGTGAAGCAACACTCCATTCACTTCGCACAGTGAATTGAAGTGTTGGAACAGACTGCTTCTCTTTCAGAGAAATGTACGTGAGTTTCTGTTGAATGCTTGTAAGAAGCTTAAGGCACTTTCAAAGGAAAGTGATTTTCTCTGAAAGGACAGCATTTAGAAAGTGAAGCAACACTCCATTCCCTTCGTGCAGTGAATTGAAGTGTTGGAACAGGCTGCTTTTCTTTCAGAGAAACGCATGTGAGTTTCTTCCTAATGCTTGCAAGTAGCTTAAGGCACTTTCAAGGGAAAGTGATTTTCTCTGAAAGGACAGCATTTAGAAAGTGAAGCAACACTCCATTCACTTCGCACAGTGAATTGAAGTGTTGGAACAGACTGCTTCTCTTTCAGAGAAACGCATGTGAGTTTCTGGTGAATGCTTGTAAGAACCTTAAGGCACTTTCAAAGGAAAGTGATTTTCTCTGAAAGGACAGCATTTAGAAAGTGAAGCAACACTCCATTCACTTCGCACGATGAATTGAAGTGTTGGAACAGACTGCTTCTCTTTCAGAGAAACGCATGTGAGTTTCTAGTGAATGCTTGTAAGTAGCTTAAGGCGCTTTCAAAGGAAAGTGATTTTCTCTGAAAGGACAGCATTTAGAAAGTGAAGCAACACTCCATTTGCTTCGCACAGTGAAATGAAGTGTTGGAACAGACTGCTTCTCTTTCAGAGAAACGCATGTGAGTTTCTTCCTAATGCTTGCAAGTAGCTTAAGGCACTTTCAAGGGAAAGTGATTTTCTCTGAAAGGACAGCATTTAGAAAGTGAAGCAACACTCCATTCACTTCGCACAGTGAATTGAAGTGTTGGAACAGACTGCTTCTCTTTCAGAGAAACGCATGTGAGTTTCTGGTGAATGCTTGTAAGTAGCTTAAGGCACTTTCAAAGGAAAGTGATTTTCTCTGAAAGGACAGCATTTAGAAAGTGAAGCAACACTCCATTCACTTCGCACAGTGAATTGAAGTGTTGGAACAGACTGCTTCTCTTTCAGAGAAATGCATGTGAGTTTCTGTTGAATGCTTGTAAGTACCTTAAGGCACTTTCAAAGGAAAGTGATTTTCTCTGAAAGTACAGCATTTAGAAAGTGAAGAAACACTCCATTCACTTTGCAGAGTGAATTGAAGTATTGGAACAGACTGCTTCTCTTTCAGAGAAATGCATGTGAGTTTCTGGTGAATGCTTGTAAGTAGCTTAAGGCACTTTCAAAGGAAAATGATTTTCTCTGAAAGGACAGCATTTAGAAAGTGAGGCAACACTCCATTCACTTCGCACAGTGAATTGAAGTGTTGGAACAGACTGCTTCTCTTTCAGAGAATCGCATGTGAGTTTCTGTTGAATGCTTGTAAGTAGCTTAAGGCACTTTCAAAGAAAAGTGATTTTCTCTGAAAGGACAGCATTTAGAACGTGAAGCAACACTCCATTCCCTTCGTGCAGTGAATTGAAGTGTTGGAACAGACTGCTTCTCTTTCAGAGAAACGCATGTGAGTTTCTTCCTAATGCTTGCAAGTAGCTTAAGGCACTTTCAAGGGAAAGTGATTTTCTCTGAAAGGACAGCATTTAGAAAGTGAAGCAACACTCCATTCACTTCGCACAGTGAATTGAAGTGTTGGAACAGACTGCTTCTCTTTCAGAGAAACGCATGTGAGTTTCTGGTGAATGCTTGTAAGTAGCTTAAGGCACTTTCAAAGGAAAGTGATTTTCTCTGAAAGGACATAATTTAGAAAGTGAAGCAACACTCCATTCACTTCGCACAGTGAATTGAAGTGTTGGAACAGACTGCTTCTCTTTCAGAGAAATGTATGTGAGTTTCTGTTGAATGCTTGTAAGAAGCTTAAGGCAATTTCAAAGGAAAGTGATTTTCTCTGAAAGGACAGCATTTAGAAAGTGAAGCAACACTCCATTCCCTTCGTGCAGAGAATTGAAGTGTTTGAACAGTCTGCTTCTCTTTCAGAGAAACGCATGTGAGTTTCTTCCTAATGCTTGCAAGTAGCTTAAGGCACTTTCAAGGGAAAGTGATTTTCTCTGAAAGGACAGCATTTAGAAAGTGAAGCAACACTCCATTCACTTCGCACAGTGAATTGAAGTGTTGGAACAGACTGCTTCTCTTTCAGAGAAACGCATGTGAGTTTCTGGTGAATGCTTGTAAGTAGCTTAAGGCACTTTCAAAGGAAAGTGATTTTCTCTGAAAGGACAGCATTTAGAAAGCTAGGCAACACTCCATTCACTTCACACAGTGAATTGAAGTGTTGGAACAAGCTGCTTCTCTTTCAGAGAATTGCATGTGAGTTTCTTCCTAATGCTTTCAAGTAGCTTAAGGCACTTTCAAAGGAAAGTGATTTTCTCTGAAAGGACAGGATTTAGAAAGTGAAGCAACACTCCATTCACTTCGCACAGTGAATTGAAGTGTTGGAACAGACTGCTTCTCTTTCAGAGAAATGCATGTGAGTTTCTGTTGAATGCTTGTAATTAGCTTAAGGCACTTTCAAAGGAAAGTGATTTTCTCTGAAAGGACAGCATTTAGAAAGTGAAGCAACACTCCATTCACTTCGCACAGTGAATTGAAGTGTTGGAACAGACTGCTTCTCTTTCAGAGAAACGCATGTGAGTTTCTGGTGAATGCTTGTAAGTAGCTTAAGGCACTTTCAAAGGAAAGTGATTTTCTCTGAAAGGACATAATTTAGAAAGTGAAGCAACACTCCATTCACTTCGCACAGTGAATTGAAGTGTTGGAACAGACTGCTTCTCTTTCAGAGAAATGTATGTGAGTTTCTGTTGAATGCTTGTAAGAAGCTTAAGGCAATTTCAAAGGAAAGTGATTTTCTCTGAAAGGACAGCATTTAGAAAGTGAAGCAACACTCCATTCCCTTCGTGCAGAGAATTGAAGTGTTTGAACAGTCTGCTTCTCTTTCAGAGAAACGCATGTGAGTTTCTTCCTAATGCTTGCAAGTAGCTTAAGGCACTTTCAAGGGAAAGTGATTTTCTCTGAAAGGACAGCATTTAGAAAGTGAAGCAACACTCCATTCACTTCGCACAGTGAATTGAAGTGTTGGAACAGACTGCTTCTCTTTCAGAGAAACGCATGTGAGTTTCTGGTGAATGCTTGTAAGTAGCTTAAGGCACTTTCAAAGGAAAGTGATTTTCTCTGAAAGGACAGCATTTAGAAAGCTAGGCAACACTCCATTCACTTCACACAGTGAATTGAAGTGTTGGAACAAGCTGCTTCTCTTTCAGAGAATTGCATGTGAGTTTCTTCCTAATGCTTTCAAGTAGCTTAAGGCACTTTCAAAGGAAAGTGATTTTCTCTGAAAGGACAGGATTTAGAAAGTGAAGCAACACTCCATTCACTTCGCACAGTGAATTGAAGTGTTGGAACAGACTGCTTCTCTTTCAGAGAAATGCATGTGAGTTTCTGTTGAATGCTTGTAATTAGCTTAAGGCACTTTCAAAGGAAAGTGATTTTCTCTGAAAGGACAGCATTTAGAAAGTGAAGCAACACTCCATTCACTTCGCAGAGTGAATTGAAGTATTGGAACAGACTGCTTCTCTTTCAGAGAAACGCATGTGAGTTTCTGGTGAATGCTTGTAAGAAGCTTAAGGCACTTTCAAAGGAAAGTGATTTTCTCTGAAAGGACAGCATTTAGAAAGTGAAGCAACACTCCATTCACTTCGCACGATGAATTGAAGTGTTGGAACAGACTGCTTCTCTTGCAGAGAAACGCATGTGAGTTTCTGTTGAATGCTTGTAAGTAGCTTAAGGCACTTTCAAAGGAAAGTGTTTTTCTCTGAAAGGACAGCATTTAGAAAGTGAAGCAACACTCCATTCCCTTCGTGCAGTGAATTGAAGTGTTGGAACAGACTGCTTCTCTTTCAGAGAAACGCATGTGAGTTTCTTCCTAATGCTTGCAAGTAGCTTAAGGCACTTTCAAGGGAAAGTGATTTTCTCTGAAAGGACAGCATTTAGAAAGTGAAGCAACACTCCATTCACTTCGCACGATGAATTGAAGTGTTGGAACAGACTGCTTCTCTTTCAGAGAAATGCATGTGAGTTTCTGGTGAATGCTTGTAAGTAGCTTAAGGCACTTTCAAAGGAAAGTGATTTTCTCTGAAAGGACATAATTTAGAAAGTGAAGCAACACTCCATTCACTTCGCACAGTGAATTGAAGTGTTGGAACAGACTGCTTCTATTTCAGAGAAACGCATGTGAGTTTCTGGTGAATGCTTGTAAGTAGCTTAAGGCACTTTCAAAGGAAAGTGATTTTCTCTGAAAGGACATAATTTAGAAAGTGAAGCAACACTCCATTCACTTCGCACAGTGAATTGAAGTGTTGGAACAGACTGCTTCTCTTTCAGAGAAATGTATGTGAGTTTCTGTTGAATGCTTGTAAGAAGCTTAAGGCAATTTCAAAGGAAAGTGATTTTCTCTGAAAGGACAGCATTTAGAAAGTGAAGCAACACTCCATTCCCTTCGTGCAGAGAATTGAAGTGTTGGAACAGGCTGCTTCTCTTTCAGAGAAACGCATGTGAGTTTCTTCCTAATGCTTGCAAGTAGCTTAAGGCACTTTCAAGGGAAAGTGATTTTCTCTGAAAGGACAGCATTTAGAAAGTGAAGCAACACTCCATTCACTTAGCACTGTGAATTGAAGTGTTGGAACAGACTGCTTCTCTTTCAGAGAAACGCATGTGAGTTTCTGGTGAATGCTTGTAAGTAGCTTAAGGCACTTTCAAAGGAAAGTGATTTTCTCTGAAAGGACAGCATTTAGAAAGCTAGGCAACACTCCATTCACTTCACACAGTGAATTGAAGTGTTGGAAAAAGCTGCTTCTCTTTCAGAGAATCACATGTGAGTTTCTTCCTAATGCTTTCAAGTAGCTTAAGGCACTTTCAAAGGAAAGTGATTTTCTCTGAAAGGACAGGATTTAGAAAGTGAAGCAACACTCCATTCACTTCGCACAGTGAATTGAAGTGTTGGAACAGACTGCTTCTCTTTCAGAGAAATGCATGTGAGTTTCTGTTGAATGCTTGTAATTAGCTTAAGGCACTTTCAAAGGAAAGTGATTTTCTCTGAAAGGACAGCATTTAGAAAGTGAAGCAACACTCCATTCACTTCGCACGATGAATTGAAGTGTTGGAACAGACTGCTTCTCTTTCAGAGAAACGCATGTGAGTTTCTTCCTAATGCTTGCAAGTAGCTTAAGGCACTTTCAAGGGAAAGTGATTTTCTCTGAAAGGACAGCATTTAGAAAGTGAAGCAACACTCCATTCACTTCGCACAGTGAATTGAAGTGTTGGAACAGACTGCTTCTCTTTCAGAGAAACGCATGTGAGTTTCTGGTGAATGCTTGTAAGTAGCTTAAGGCACTTTCAAAGGAAAGTGATTTTCTCTGAAAGGACATAATTTAGAAAGTGAAGCAACACTCCATTCACTTCGCACAGTGAATTGAAGTGTTGGAACAGACTGCTTCTCTTTCAGACAAATGTATGTGAGTTTCTGTTGAATGCTTGTAAGAAGCTTAAGGCAATTTCAAAGGAAAGTGATTTTCTCTGAAAGGACAGCATTTAGAAAGTGAAGCAACACTCCATTCCCTTCGTGCAGAGAATTGAAGTGTTGGAACAGGCTGCTTCTCTTTCAGAGAAACGCATGTGAGTTTCTGGTGAATGCTTGTAAGAACCTTAAGGCACTTTCAAAGGAAAGTGATTTTCTCTGAAAGGACAGCATTTAGAAAGTGAAGCAACACTCCATTCACTTCGCACGATGAATTGAAGTGTTGGAACAGAGTGCTTCTCTTTCAGAGAAACGCATGTGAGTTTCTAGTGAATGCTTGTAAGTAGCTTAAGGCGCTTTCAAAGGAAAGTGATTTTCTCTGAAAGGACAGCATTTAGAAAGTGAAGCAACACTCCATTTGCTTCGCACAGTGAAATGAAGTGTTGGAACAGACTGCTTCTCTTTCAGAGAAACGCATGTGAGTTTCTTCCTAATGCTTGCAAGTAGCTTAAGGCACTTTCAAGGGAAAGTGATTTTCTCTGAAAGGACAGCATTTAGAAAGTGAAGCAACACTCCATTCACTTCGCACAGTGAATTGAAGTGTTGGAACAGACTGCTTCTCTTTCAGAGAAACGCATGTGAGTTTCTGGTGAATGCTTGTAAGTAGCTTAAGGCACTTTCAAAGGAAAGTGATTTTCTCTGGAAGGACAGCATTTAGAAAGTGAAGCAACACTCCATTCACTTCGCACAGTGAATTGAAGTGTTGGAACAGACTGCTTCTCTTTCAGAGAAATGCATGTGAGTTTCTGTTGAATGCTTGTAAGTACCTTAAGGCACTTTCAAAGGAAAGTGATTTTCTCTGAAAGTACAGCATTTAGAAAGTGAAGAAACACTCCATTCACTTTGCAGAGTGAATTGAAGTATTGGAACAGACTGCTTCTCTTTCAGAGAAATGCATGTGAGTTTCTGGTGAATGCTTGTAAGTAGCTTAAGGCACTTTCAAAGGAAAATGATTTTCTCTGAAAGGACAGCATTTAGAAAGTGAGGCAACACTCCATTCACTTCGCACAGTGAATTGAAGTGTTGGAACAGACTGCTTCTCTTTCAGAGAATCGCATGTGAGTTTCTGTTGAATGCTTGTAAGTAGCTTAAGGCACTTTCAAAGAAAAGTGATTTTCTCTGAAAGGACAGCATTTAGAACGTGAAGCAACACTCCATTCCCTTCGTGCAGTGAATTGAAGTGTTGGAACAGACTGCTTCTCTTTCAGAGAAACGCATGTGAGTTTCTTCCTAATGCTTGCAAGTAGCTTAAGGCACTTTCAAGGGAAAGTGATTTTCTCTGAAAGGACAGCATTTAGAAAGTGAAGCAACACTCCATTCACTTCGCACAGTGAATTGAAGTGTTGGAACAGACTGCTTCTCTTTCAGAGAAACGCATGTGAGTTTCTGGTGAATGCTTGTAAGTAGCTTAAGGCACTTTCAAAGGAAAGTGATTTTCTCTGAAAGGACATAATTTAGAAAGTGAAGCAACACTCCATTCACTTCGCACAGTGAATTGAAGTGTTGGAACAGACTGCTTCTCTTTCAGAGAAATGTATGTGAGTTTCTGTTGAATGCTTGTAAGAAGCTTAAGGCAATTTCAAAGGAAAGTGATTTTCTCTGAAAGGACAGCATTTAGAAAGTGAAGCAACACTCCATTCCCTTCGTGCAGAGAATTGAAGTGTTGGAACAGGCTGCTTCTCTTTCAGAGAAACGCATGTGAGTTTCTTCCTAATGCTTGCAAGTAGCTTAAGGCACTTTCAAGGGAAAGTGATTTTCTCTGAAAGGACAGCATTTAGAAAGTGAAGCAACACTCCATTCACTTCGCACAGTGAATTGAAGTGTTGGAACAGACTGCTTCTCTTTCAGAGAAACGCATGTGAGTTTCTGGTGAATGCTTGTAAGTAGCTTAAGGCACTTTCAAAGGAAAGTGATTTTCTCTGAAAGGACAGCATTTAGAAAGCTAGGCAACACTCCATTCACTTCACACAGTGAATTGAAGTGTTGGAACAAGCTGCTTCTCTTTCAGAGAATTGCATGTGAGTTTCTTCCTAATGCTTTCAAGTAGCTTAAGGCACTTTCAAAGGAAAGTGATTTTCTCTGAAAGGACAGGATTTAGAAAGTGAAGCAACACTCCATTCACTTCGCACAGTGAATTGAAGTGTTGGAACAGACTGCTTCTCTTTCAGAGAAATGCATGTGAGTTTCTGTTGAATGCTTGTAATTAGCTTAAGGCACTTTCAAAGGAAAGTGATTTTCTCTGAAAGGACAGCATTTAGAAAGTGAAGCAACACTCCATTCACTTCGCAGAGTGAATTGAAGTATTGGAACAGACTGCTTCTCTTTCAGAGAAACGCATGTGAGTTTCTGGTGAATGCTTGTAAGAAGCTTAAGGCACTTTCAAAGGAAAGTGATTTTCTCTGAAAGGACAGCATTTAGAAAGTGAAGCAACACTCCATTCACTTCGCACGATGAATTGAAGTGTTGGAACAGACTGCTTCTCTTGCAGAGAAACGCATGTGAGTTTCTGTTGAATGCTTGTAAGTAGCTTAAGGCACTTTCAAAGGAAAGTGTTTTTCTCTGAAAGGACAGCATTTAGAAAGTGAAGCAACACTCCATTCCCTTCGTGCAGTGAATTGAAGTGTTGGAACAGACTGCTTCTCTTTCAGAGAAACGCATGTGAGTTTCTTCCTAATGCTTGCAAGTAGCTTAAGGCACTTTCAAGGGAAAGTGATTTTCTCTGAAAGGACAGCATTTAGAAAGTGAAGCAACACTCCATTCACTTCGCACGATGAATTGAAGTGTTGGAACAGACTGCTTCTCTTTCAGAGAAATGCATGTGAGTTTCTGGTGAATGCTTGTAAGTAGCTTAAGGCACTTTCAAAGGAAAGTGATTTTCTCTGAAAGGACATAATTTAGAAAGTGAAGCAACACTCCATTCACTTCGCACAGTGAATTGAAGTGTTGGAACAGACTGCTTCTATTTCAGAGAAACGCATGTGAGTTTCTGGTGAATGCTTGTAAGTAGCTTAAGGCACTTTCAAAGGAAAGTGATTTTCTCTGAAAGGACATAATTTAGAAAGTGAAGCAACACTCCATTCACTTCGCACAGTGAATTGAAGTGTTGGAACAGACTGCTTCTCTTTCAGAGAAATGTATGTGAGTTTCTGTTGAATGCTTGTAAGAAGCTTAAGGCAATTTCAAAGGAAAGTGATTTTCTCTGAAAGGACAGCATTTAGAAAGTGAAGCAACACTCCATTCCCTTCGTGCAGAGAATTGAAGTGTTGGAACAGGCTGCTTCTCTTTCAGAGAAACGCATGTGAGTTTCTTCCTAATGCTTGCAAGTAGCTTAAGGCACTTTCAAGGGAAAGTGATTTTCTCTGAAAGGACAGCATTTAGAAAGTGAAGCAACACTCCATTCACTTCGCACAGTGAATTGAAGTGTTGGAACAGACTGCTTCTCTTTCAGAGAAACGCATGTGAGTTTCTGGTGAATGCTTGTAAGTAGCTTAAGGCACTTTCAAAGGAAAGTGATTTTCTCTGAAAGGACAGCATTTAGAAAGCTAGGCAACACTCCATTCACTTCACACAGTGAATTGAAGTGTTGGAAAAAGCTGCTTCTCTTTCAGAGAATCGCATGTGAGTTTCTTCCTAATGCTTTCAAGTAGCTTAAGGCACTTTCAAAGGAAAGTGATTTTCTCTGAAAGGACAGGATTTAGAAAGTGAAGCAACACTCCATTCACTTCGCACAGTGAATTGAAGTGTTGGAACAGACTGCTTCTCTTTCAGAGAAATGCATGTGAGTTTCTGTTGAATGCTTGTAATTAGCTTAAGGCACTTTCAAAGGAAAGTGATTTTCTCTGAAAGGACAGCATTTAGAAAGTGAAGCAACACTCCATTCACTTCGCACGATGAATTGAAGTGTTGGAACAGACTGCTTCTCTTTCAGAGAAACGCATGTGAGTTTCTTCCTAATGCTTGCAAGTAGCTTAAGGCACTTTCAAGGGAAAGTGATTTTCTCTGAAAGGACAGCATTTAGAAAGTGAAGCAACACTCCATTCACTTCGCACAGTGAATTGAAGTGTTGGAACAGACTGCTTCTCTTTCAGAGAAACGCATGTGAGTTTCTGGTGAATGCTTGTAAGTAGCTTAAGGCACTTTCAAAGGAAAGTGATTTTCTCTGAAAGGACATAATTTAGAAAGTGAAGCAACACTCCATTCACTTCGCACAGTGAATTGAAGTGTTGGAACAGACTGCTTCTCTTTCAGAGAAATGTATGTGAGTTTCTGTTGAATGCTTGTAAGAAGCTTAAGGCAATTTCAAAGGAAAGTGATTTTCTCTGAAAGGACAGCATTTAGAAAGTGAAGCAACACTCCATTCCCTTCCTGCAGAGAATTGAAGTGTTGGAACAGGCTGCTTCTCTTTCAGAGAAACGCATGTGAGTTTCTTCCTAATGCTTGCAAGTAGCTTAAGGCACTTTCAAGGGAAAGTGATTTTCTCTGAAAGGACAGCATTTAGAAAGTGAAGCAACACTCCATTCACTTCGCACAGTGAATTGAAGTGTTGGAACAGACTGCTTCTCTTTCAGAGAAACGCATGTGAGTTTCTGGTGAATGCTTGTAAGTAGCTTAAGGCACTTTCAAAGGAAAGTGATTTTCTCTGAAAGGACAGCATTTAGAAAGCTAGGCAACACTCCATTCACTTCATACAGTGAATTGAAGTGTTGGAACAAGATGCTTCTCTTTCAGAGAATTGCATGTGAGTTTCTTCCTAATGCTTTCAAGTAGCTTAAGGCACTTTCAAAGGAAAGTGATTTTCTCTGAAAGGACAGGATTTAGAAAGTGAAGCAACACTCCATTCACTTCGCACAGTGAATTGAAGTGTTGGAACAGACTGCTTCTCTTTCAGAGAAATGCATGTGAGTTTCTGTTGAATGCTTGTAATTAGCTTAAGGCACTTTCAAAGGAAAGTGATTTTCTCTGAAAGGACAGCATTTAGAAAGTGAAGCAACACTCCATTCACTTCGCAGAGTGAATTGAAGTATTGGAACAGACTGCTTCTCTTTCAGAGAAACGCATGTGAGTTTCTGGTGAATGCTTGTAAGAAGCTTAAGGCACTTTCAAAGGAAAGTGATTTTCTCTGAAAGGACAGCATTTAGAAAGTGAAGCAACACTCCATTCACTTCGCACGATGAATTGAAGTGTTGGAACAGACTGCTTCTCTTGCAGAGAAACGCATGTGAGTTTCTGTTGAATGCTTGTAAGTAGCTTAAGGCACTTTCAAAGGAAAGTGTTTTTCTCTGAAAGGACAGCATTTAGAAAGTGAAGCAACACTCCATTCCCTTCGTGCAGTGAATTGAAGTGTTGGAACAGACTGCTTCTCTTTCAGAGAAACGCATGTGAGTTTCTTCCTAATGCTTGCAAGTAGCTTAAGGCACTTTCAAGGGAAAGTGATTTTCTCTGAAAGGACAGCATTTAGAAAGTGAAGCAACACTCCATTCACTTCGCACGATGAATTGAAGTGTTGGAACAGACTGCTTCTCTTTCAGAGAAATGCATGTGAGTTTCTGGTGAATGCTTGTAAGTAGCTTAAGGCACTTTCAAAGGAAAGTGATTTTCTCTGAAAGGACAGCATTTAGAAAGTGAAGCAACACTCCATTCACTTCGCACAGTGAATTGAAGTGTTGGAACAGACTGCTTCTATTTCAGAGAAACGCATGTGAGTTTCTGGTGAATGCTTGTAAGTAGCTTAAGGCACTTTCAAAGGAAAGTGATTTTCTCTGAAAGGACATAATTTAGAAAGTGAAGCAACACTCCATTCACTTCGCACAGTGAATTGAAGTGTTGGAACAGACTGCTTCTCTTTCAGAGAAATGTATGTGAGTTTCTGTTGAATGCTTGTAAGAAGCTTAAGGCAATTTCAAAGGAAAGTGATTTTCTCTGAAAGGACAGCATTTAGAAAGTGAAGCAACACTCCATTCCCTTCGTGCAGAGAATTGAAGTGTTGGAACAGGCTGCTTCTCTTTCAGAGAAACGCATGTGAGTTTCTTCCTAATGCTTGCAAGTAGCTTAAGGCACTTTCAAGGGAAAGTGATTTTCTCTGAAAGGACAGCATTTAGAAAGTGAAGCAACACTCCATTCACTTCGCACAGTGAATTGAAGTGTTGGAACAGACTGCTTCTCTTTCAGAGAAACGCATGTGAGTTTCTGGTGAATGCTTGTAAGTAGCTTAAGGCACTTTCAAAGGAAAGTGATTTTCTCTGAAAGGACAGCATTTAGAAAGTGAAGCAACACTCCATTCACTTCGCACAGTGAATTGAAGTGTTGGAACAGACTGCTTCTCTTTCAGAGAAACGCATGTGAGTTTCTGGTGAATGCTTGTAAGTAGCTTAAGGCACTTTCAAAGGAAAGTGATTTTCTCTGAAAGGACAGCATTTAGAAAGTGAAGCAACACTCCATTCACTTCGCACAGTGAATTGAAGTGTTGGAACAGACTGCTTCTCTTTCAGAGAAATGCATGTGAGTTTCTGTTGAATGCTTGAAAGTACCTTAAGGCACTTTCAAAAGAAAGTGATTTTCTCTGAAAGTACAGCATTTAGAAAGTGAAGAAACACTCCATTCACTTTGCAGAGTGAATTGAAGTATTGGAACAGACTGCTTCTCTTTCAGAGAAATGCATGTGAGTTTCTGGTGAATGCTTGTAAGTAGCTAAAGGCACTTTCAAAGGAAAATGATTTTCTCTGAAAGGACAGCATTTAGAAAGTGAGGCAACACTCCATTCACTTCGCACAGTGAATTGAAGTGTTGGAACCGACTGCTTCTCTTTCAGAGAATCGCATGTGATTTTCTGTTGAATGCTTGTAAGTAGCTTAAGGCACTTTCAAAGGAAAGTGATTTTCTCTGAAAGGACAGCATTTAGAAAGTGAAGCAACACTCCATTCCCTTCGTGCAGTGAATTGAAGTGTTGGAACAGACTGCTTCTCTTTCGGAGAAACGCATGTGAGTTTCTTCCTAATGCTTGCAAGTAGCTTAAGGCACTTTCAAGGGAAAGTGATTTTCTCTGAAAGGACAGCATTTAGAAAGTGAAGCAACACTCCATTCACTTCGCACAGTGAATTGAAGTGTTGGAACAGACTGCTTCTCTTTCAGAGAAACGCATGTGAGTTTCTGGTGAATGCTTGTAAGTAGCTTAAGGCACTTTCAAAGGAAAGTGATTTTCTCTGAAAGGACATAATTTAGAAACTGAAGCAACACTCCATTCACTTCGCACAGTGAATTGAAGTGTTGGAACAGACTGCTTCTCTTTCAGAGAAATGTATGTGAGTTTCTGTTGAATGCTTGTAAGAAGCTTAAGGCACATTCAAAGGAAAGTGATTTTCTCTGAAAGGACAGCATTTAGAAAGTGAAGCAACACTCCATTCCCTTCGTGCAGTGAATTGAAGTGTTGGAACAGGCTGCTTCTATTTCAGAGAAACGCATGTGAGTTTCTTCCTAATGCTTGCAAGTAGCTTAAGGCACTTTCAAGGGAAAGTGATTTTCTCTGAAAGGACAGCATTTAGAAAGTGAAGCAACACTCCATTCACTTCGCACAGTGAATTGAAGTGTTGGAACAGACTGCTTCTCTTTCAGAGAAACGCATGTGAGTTTCTGGTGAATGCTTGTAAGAACCTTAAGGCACTTTCAAAGGAAAGTGATTTTCTCTGAAAGGACAGCATTTAGAAAGTGAAGCAACACTCCATTCACTTCACACGATGAATTGAAGTGTTGGAACAGACTGCTTCTCTTTCAGAGAAACGCATGTGAGTTTCTAGTGAATGCTTGTAAGTAGCTTAAGGCGCTTTCAAAGGAAAGTGATTTTCTCTGAAAGGACAGCATTTAGAAAGTGAAGCAACACTCCATTCGCTTCGCACAGTGAAATGAAGTGTTGGAACAGACTGCTTCTCTTTCAGAGAAACGCATGTGAGTTTCTTCCTAATGCTTGCAAGTAGCTTAAGGCACTTTCAAGGGAAAGTGATTTTCTCTGAAAGGACAGCATTTAGAAAGTGAAGCAACACGCCATTCACTTCGCACAGTGAATTGAAGTGTTGGAACAGACTGCTTCTCTTTCAGAGAAACGCATGTGAGTTTCTGGTGAATGCTTGTAAGTAGCTTAAGGCACTTTCAAAGGAAAGTGATTTTCTCTGAAAGGACAGCATTTAGAAAGTGAAGCAACACTCCATTCACTTCGCACAGTGAATTGAAGTGTTGGAACAGACTGCTTCTCTTTCAGAGAAATGCATGTGAGTTTCTGTTGAATGCTTGTAAGTACCTTAAGGCACTTTCAAAGGAAAGTGATTTTCTCTGAAAGTACAGCATTTAGAAAGTGAAGAAACACTCCACTCACTTTGCAGAGTGAATTGAAGTATTGGAACAGACTGCTTCTCTTTCAGAGAAATGCATGTGAGTTTCTGGTGAATGCTTGTAAGTAGCTTAAGGCACTTTCAAAGGAAAATGATTTTCTCTGAAAGGACAGCATTTAGAAAGTGAGGCAACACTCCATTCACTTCGCACAGTGAATTGAAGTGTTGGAACAGACTGCTTCTCTTTCAGAGAATCGCATGTGAGTTTCTGTTGAATGCTTGTAAGTAGCTTAAGGCACTTTCAAAGAAAAGTGATTTTCTCTGAAAGGACAGCATTTAGAAAGTGAAGCAACACTCCATTCCCTTCGTGCAGTGAATTGAAGTGTTGGAACAGACTGCTTCTCTTTCAGAGAAACGCATGTGAGTTTCTTCCTAATGCTTGCAAGTAGCTTAAGGCACTTTCAAGGGAAAGTGATTTTCTCTGAAAGGACAGCATTTAGAAAGTGAAGCAACACTCCATTCACTTCGCACAGTGAATTGAAGTGTTGGAACAGACTGCTTCTCTTTCAGAGAAACGCATGTGAGTTTCTGGTTAATGCTTGTAAGTAGCTTAAGGCACTTTCAAAGGAAAGTGATTTTCTCTGAAAGGACATAATTTAGAAAGTGAAGCAACACTCCATTCACTTCGCACAGTGAATTGAAGTGTTGGAACAGACTGCTTCTCTTTCAGAGAAATGTATGTGAGTTTCTGTTGAATGCTTGTAAGAAGCTTAAGGCAATTTCAAAGGAAAGTGATTTTCTCTGAAAGGACAGCATTTAGAAAGTGAAGCAACACTCCATTCCCTTCGTGCAGAGAATTGAAGTGTTGGAACAGGCTGCTTCTCTTTCAGAGAAACGCATGTGAGTTTCTTCCTAATGCTTGCAAGTAGCTTAAGGCACTTTCAAGGGAAAGTGATTTTCTCTGAAAGGACAGCATTTAGAAAGTGAAGCAACACTCCATTCACTTCGTACAGTGAATTGAAGTGTTGGAACAGACTGCTTCTCTTTCAGAGAAACGCATGTGAGTTTCTGGTGAATGCTTGTAAGTAGCTTAAGGCACTTTCAAAGGAAAGTGATTTTCTCTGAAAGGACAGCATTGAGAAAGCTAGGCAACACTCCATTCACTTCACACAGTGAATTGAAGTGTTGGAACAAGCTGCTTCTCTTTCAGAGAATCGCATGTGAGTTTCTTCCTAATGCTTTCAAGTAGCTTAAGGCACTTTCAAAGGAAAGTGATTTTCTCTGAAAGGACAGGATTTAGAAAGTGAAGCAACACTCCATTCACTTCGCACGATGAATTGAAGTGTTGGAACAGACTGCTTCTCTTTCAGAGAAATGCATGTGAGTTTCTGGTGAATGCTTGTAAGTAGCTTAAGGCACTTTCAAAGGAAAGTGATTTTCTCTGAAAGGACATAATTTAGAAAGTGAAGCAACACTCCATTCACTTCGCACAGTGAATTGAAGTGTTGGAACAGACTGCTTCTCTTTCAGAGAAACGCATGTGAGTTTCTGGTGAATGCTTGTAAGTAGCTTAAGGCACTTTCAAAGGAAAGTGATTTTCTCTGAAAGGACATAATTTAGAAAGTGAAGCAACACTCCATTCACTTCGCACAGTGAATTGAAGTGTTGGAACAGACTGCTTCTCTTTCAGAGAAATGTATGTGAGTTTTTGTTGAATGCTTGTAAGAAGCTTAAGGCAATTTCAAAGGAAAGTGATTTTCTCTGAAAGGACAGCATTTAGAAAGTGAAGCAACACTCCATTCCCTTCGTGCAGAGAATTGAAGTGTTGGAACAGGCTGCTTCTCTTTCAGAGAAACGCATGTGAGTTTCTTCCTAATGCTTGCAAGTAGCTTAAGGCACTTTCAAGGGAAAGTGATTTTCTCTGAAAGGACAGCATTTAGAAAGTGAAGCAACACTCCATTCACTTCGCACAGTGAATTGAAGTGTTGGAACAGACTGCTTCTCTTTCAGAGAAACGCATGTGAGTTTCTGGTGAATGCTTGTAAGTAGCTTAAGGCACTTTCAAAGGAAAGTGATTTTCTCTGAAAGGACAGCATTTAGAAAGCTAGGCAACACTCCATTCACTTCACACAGTGAATTGAAGTGTTGGAACAAGCTGCTTCTCTTTCAGAGAATCGCATGTGAGTTTCTTCCTAATGCTTTCAAGTAGCTTAAGGCACTTTCAAAGGAAAGTGATTTTCTCTGAAAGGACAGGATTTAGAAAGTGAAGCAACACTCCATTCACTTCGCACAGTGAATTGAAGTGTTGGAACAGACTGCTTCTCTTTCAGAGAAATGCATGTGAGTTTCTGGTGAATGCTTGTAAGTAGCTTAAGGCACTTTCAAAGGAAAGTGATTTTCTCTGAAAGGACATAATTTAGAAAGTGAAGCAACACTCCATTCACTTCGCACAGTGAATTGAAGTGTTGGAACAGACTGCTTCTCTTTCAGAGAAATGTATGTGAGTTTCTGTTGAATGCTTGTAAGAAGCTTAAGGCAATTTCAAAGGAAAGTGATTTTCTCTGAAAGGACAGCATTTAGAAAGTGAAGCAACACTCCATTCCCTTCGTGCAGAGAATTGAAGTGTTGGAACAGGCTGCTTCTCTTTCAGAGAAACGCATGTGAGTTTCTTCCTAATGCTTGCAAGTAGCTTAAGGCACTTTCAAGGGAAAGTGATTTTCTCTGAAAGGACAGCATTTAGAAAGTGAAGCAACACTCCATTCACTTCGCACAGTGAATTGAAGTGTTGGAACAGACTGCTTCTCTTTCATAGAAACGCATGTGAGTTTCTGGTGAATGCTTGTAAGTAGCTTAAGGCACTTTCAAAGGAAAGTGATTTTCTCTGAAAGGACAGCATTTAGAAAGCTAGGCAACACTCCATTCACTTCACACAGTGAATTGAAGTGTTGGAACAAGCTGCTTCTCTTTCAGAGAATCGCATGTGAGTTTCTTCCTAATGCTTTCAAGTAGCTTAAGGCACTTTCAAAGGAAAGAGATTTTCTCTGAAAGGACAGCATTTAGAAAGTGAAGCAACACTCCATTCACTTAGCACAGTGAATTGAAGTGTTGGAACAGACTGCTTCTCTTTCAGAGAAATGTATGTGAGTTTTTGTTGAATGCTTGTAAGAAGCTTAAGGCAATTTCAAAGGAAAGTGATTTTCTCTGAAAGGACAGCATTTAGAAAGTGAAGCAACACTCCATTCCCTTCGTGCAGAGAATTGAAGTGTTGGAACAGGCTGCTTCTCTTTCAGAGAAACGCATGTGAGTTTCTTCCTAATGCTTGCAAGTAGCTTAAGGCACTTTCAAGGGAAAGTGATTTTCTCTGAAAGGACAGCATTTAGAAAGTGAAGCAACACTCCATTCACTTCGCACAGTGAATTGAAGTGTTGGAACAGACTGCTTCTCTTTCAGAGAAACGCATGTGAGTTTCTGGTGAATGCTTGTAAGTAGCTTAAGGCACTTTCAAAGGAAAGTGATTTTCTCTGAAAGGACAGCATTTAGAAAGCTAGGCAACACTCCATTCACTTCACACAGTGAATTGAAGTGTTGGAACAAGCTGCTTCTCTTTCAGAGAATCGCATGTGAGTTTCTTCCTAATGCTTTCAAGTAGCTTAAGGCACTTTCAAAGGAAAGTGATTTTCTCTGAAAGGACAGGATTTAGAAAGTGAAGCAACACTCCATTCACTTCGCACAGTGAATTGAAGTGTTGGAACAGACTGCTTCTCTTTCAGAGAAATGCATGTGAGTTTCTGTTGAATGCTTGTAATTAGCTTAAGGCACTTTCAAAGGAAAGTGATTTTCTCTGAAAGGACAGCATTTAGAAAGTGAAGCAACACTCCATTCACTTCGCACGATGAATTGAAGTGTTGGAACAGACTGCTTCTCTTTCAGAGAAACGCATGTGAGTTTCTTGTGAATTCTTGCAAGTTGCTTAAGGCACTTTCAAAGGAAAGTGATTTTCTCTGAAAGGACAGCATTTAGAAACTGAAGCAACACTCCATTCACTTCGCACAGTGAATTGAAGTGTTGGAACAGACTGCTTCTCTTTCAGAGAAACGCATGTGAGTTTCTAGTGAATGCTTGTAAGTAGCTTAAGGCACTTTCAAAGGAAAGTGATTTTCTCTGAAAGGACAGCATTTAGAAAGTGAAGCAACACTCCATTCACTTCGCACAGTGAATTGAAGTGTTGGAACAGACTGCTTCTCTTTCAGAGAAACGCATGTGAGTTTCTGGTGAATGCTTGTAAGTAGCTTAAGGCACTTTCAAAGGAAAGTGATTTTCTCTGAAAGGACAGCATTTAGAAAGTGAAGCAACACTCCATTCACTTCGCACAGTGAATTGAAGTGTTGGAACAGACTGCTTCTCTTTCAGAGAAATGCATGTGAGTTTCTGTTGAATGCTTGAAAGTACCTTTAGGCACTTTCAAAGGAAAGTGATTTTCTCTGAAAGTACAGCATTTAGAAAGTGAAGAAACACTCCATTCACTTTGCAGAGTGAATTGAAGTATTGGAACAGACTGCTTCTCTTTCAGAGAAATGCATGTGAGTTTCTGGTGAATGCTTCTAAGTAGCTAAAGGCACTTTCAATGGAAAATGATTTTCTTTGAAAGGACAGCATTTAGAAAGTGAGGCAACACTCCATTCACTTCGCACAGTGAATTGAAGTGTTGGAACCGACTGCTTCTCTTTCAGAGAATCGCATGTGATTTTCTGTTGAATGCTTGTAAGTAGCTTAAGGCACTTTCAAAGGAAAGTGATTTTCTCTGAAAGGACAGCATTTAGAAAGTGAAGCAACACTCCATTCCCTTCGTGCAGTGAATTGAAGTGTTGGAACAGACTGCTTCTCTTTCAGAGAAACGCATGTGAGTTTCTTCCTAATGCTTGCAAGTAGCTTAAGGCACTTTCAAGGGAAAGTGATTTTCTCTGAAAGGACAGCATTTAGAAAGTGAAGCAACACTCCATTCACTTCGCACAGTGAATTGAAGTGTTGGAACAGACTGCTTCTCTTTCAGAGAAACGCATGTGAGTTTCTGGTGAATGCTTGTAAGTAGCTTAAGGCACTTTCAAAGGAAAGTGATTTTCTCTGAAAGGACATAATTTAGAAACTGAAGAAACACTCCATTCACTTCGCACAGTGAATTGAAGTGTTGGAACAGACTGCTTCTCTTTCAGAGAAATGTATGTGAGTTTCTGTTGAATGCTTGTAAGAAGCTTAAGGCACATTCAAAGGAAAGTGATTTTCTCTGAAAGGACAGCATTTAGAAAGTGAAGCAACACTCCATTCCCTTCGTGCAGTGAATTGAAGTGTTGGAACAGGCTGCTTCTATTTCAGAGAAACGCATGTGAGTTTCTTCCTAATGCTTGCAAGTAGCTTAAGGCACTTTCAAGGGAAAGTGATTTTCTCTGAAAGGACAGCATTTAGAAAGTGAAGCAACACTCCATTCACTTCGCACAGTGAATTGAAGTGTTGGAACAGACTGCTTCTATTTCAGAGAAACACATGTGAGTTTCTGGTGAATGCATGTAAGAACCTTAAGGCACTTTCAAAGGAAAGTGATTTTCTCTGAAAGGACAGCATTTAGAAAGTGAAGCAACACTCCATTCACTTCGCACGATGAATTGAAGTGTTGGAACAGACTGCTTCTCTTTCAGAGAAACGCATGTGAGTTTCTAGTGAATGCTTGTAAGTAGCTTAAGGCGCTTTCAAAGGAAAGTGATTTTCTCTGAAAGGACAGCATTTAGAAAGTGAAGCAACACTCCATTCGCTTCGCACAGTGAAATGAAGTGTTGGAACAGACTGCTTCTCTTTCAGAGAAACGCATGTGAGTTTCTTCCTAATGCTTGCAAGTAGCTTAAGGCACTTTCAAGGGAAAGTGATTTTCTCTGAAAGGACATCATTTAGAAAGTGAAGCAACACTCCATTCACTTCGCACAGTGAATTGAAGTGTTGGAACAGACTGCTTCTCTTTCAGAGAAACGCATGTGAGTTTCTGGTGAATGCTTGTAAGTAGCTTAAGGCACTTTCAAAGGAAAGTGATTTTCTCTGAAAGGACAGCATTTAGAAAGTGAAGCAACACTCCATTCACTTCGCACAGTGAATTGAAGTGTTGGAACAGACTGCTTCCCTTTCAGAGAAATGCATGTGAGTTTCTGTTGAATGCTTGAAAGTACCTTAAGGCACTTTCAAAGGAAAGTGATTTTCTCTGAAAGTACAGCATTTAGAAAGTGAAGAAACACTCCATTCACTTTGCAGAGTGAATTGAAGTATTGGAACAGACTGCTTCTCTTTCAGAGAAATGCATGTGAGTTTCTGGTGAATGCTTGTAAGTAGCTTAAGGCACTTTCAAAGGAAAATGATTTTCTCTGAAAGGACAGCATTTAGAAAGTGAGGCAACACTCCATTCACTTCGCACAGTGAATTGAAGTGTTGGAACAGACTGCTTCTCTTTCAGAGAATCGCATGTGAGTTTCTGTTGAATGCTTGTAAGTAGCTTAAGGCACTTTCAAAGGAAAGTGATTTTCTCTGAAAGGACAGCATTTAGAAAGTGAAGCAACACTCCATTCCCTTCGTGCAGTGAATTGAAGTGTTGGAACAGACTGCTTCTCTTTCAGAGAAACGCATGTGAGTTTCTTCCTAATGCTTGCAAGTAGCTTAAGGCACTTTCAAGGGAAAGTGATTTTCTCTGAAAGGACAGCATTTAGAAAGTGAAGCAACACTCCATTCACTTCGCACAGTGAATTGAAGTGTTGGAACAGACTGCTTCTCTTTCAGAGAAACGCATGTGAGTTTCTGGTGAATGCTTGTAAGTAGCTTAAGGCACTTTCAAAGGAAAGTGATTTTCTCTGAAAGGACATAATTTAGAAAGTGAAGCAACACTCCATTCACTTCGCACAGTGAATTGAAGTGTTGGAACAGACTGCTTCTCTTTCAGAGAAATGTATGTGAGTTTCTGTTGAATGCTTGTAAGAAGCTTAAGGCAATTTCAAAGGAAAGTGATTTTCTCTGAAAGGACAGCATTTAGAAAGTGAAGCAACACTCCATTCCCTTCGTGCAGAGAATTGAAGTGTTGGAACAGGCTGCTTCTCTTTCAGAGAAACGCATGTGAGTTTCTTCCTAATGCTTGCAAGTAGCTTAAGGCACTTTCAAGGGAAAGTGATTTTCTCTGAAAGGACAGCATTTAGAAAGTGAAGCAACACTCCATTCACTTCGCACAGTGAATTGAAGTGTTGGAACAGACTGCTTCTCTTTCATAGAAACGCATGTGAGTTTCTGGTGAATGCTTGTAAGTAGCTTAAGGCACTTTCAAAGGAAAGTGATTTTCTCTGAAAGGACAGCATTTAGAAAGCTAGGCAACACTCCATTCACTTCACACAGTGAATTGAAGTGTTGGAACAAGCTGCTTCTCTTTCAGAGAATCGCATGTGAGTTTCTTCCTAATGCTTTCAAGTAGCTTAAGGCACTTTCAAAGGAAAGTGATTTTCTCTGAAAGGACAGGATTTAGAAAGTGAAGCAACACTCCATTCACTTCGCACAGTGAATTGAAGTGTTGGAACAGACTGCTTCTCTTTCAGAGAAATGCATGTGAGTTTCTGTTGAATGCTTGTAATTAGCTTAAGGCACTTTCAAAGGAAAGTGATTTTCTCTGAAAGGACAGCATTTAGAAAGTGAAGCAACACTCCATTCACTTCGCAGAGTGAATTGAAGTATTGGAACAGACTGCTTCTCTTTCAGAGAAACGCATGTGAGTTTCTGGTGAATGCTTGTAAGAAGCTTAAGGCACTTTCAAAGGAAAGTGATTTTCTCTGAAAGGACAGCATTTAGAAAGTGAAGCAACACTCCATTCACTTCGCACGATGAATTGAAGTGTTGGAACAGACTGCTTCTCTTGCAGAGAAACGCATGTGAGTTTCTGTTGAATGCTTGTAAGTAGCTTAAGGCACTTTCAAAGGAAAGTGTTTTTCTCTGAAAGGACAGCATTTAGAAAGTGAAGCAACACTCCATTCCCTTCGTGCAGTGAATTGAAGTGTTGGAACAGACTGCTTCTCTTTCAGAGAAACGCATGTGAGTTTTTTGTGAATGCTTGAAAGTAGTTTAAGGCACTTTAAAAGGAAAGTGATTTTCTCTGAAAGGACAGAATTTAGAAAGTGAAGCAACACTCCATTCACTTCGCACAGTGAATTGAAGTGTTGGAACAGACTGCTTCTCTTTCAGAGAAACGCATGTGAGTTTCTGGTGAATGCTTGTAAGTAGCTTAAGGCACTTTCAAAGGAAAGTGATTTTCTCTGAAAGGACATAATTTAGAAAGTGAAGCAACACTCCATTCACTTCGCACAGTGAATTGAAGTGTTGGAACAGACTGCTTCTCTTTCAGAGAAATGTATGTGAGTTTCTGTTGAATGCTTGTAAGAAGCTTAAGGCAATTTCAAAGGAAAGTGATTTTCTCTGAAAGGACAGCATTTAGAAAGTGAAGCAACACTCCATTCCCTTCGTGCAGAGAATTGAAGTGTTGGAACAGGCTGCTTCTCTTTCAGAGAAACGCATGTGAGTTTCTTCCTAATGCTTGCAAGTAGCTTAAGGCACTTTCAAGGGAAAGTGATTTTCTCTGAAAGGACAGCATTTAGAAAGTGAAGCAACACTCCATTCACTTCGCACAGTGAATTGAAGTGTTGGAACAGACTGCTTCTCTTTCATAGAAACGCATGTGAGTTTCTGGTGAATGCTTGTAAGTAGCTTAAGGCACTTTCAAAGGAAAGTGATTTTCTCTGAAAGGACAGCATTTAGAAAGCTAGGCAACACTCCATTCACTTCACACAGTGAATTGAAGTGTTGGAACAAGCTGCTTCTCTTTCAGAGAAACGCATGTGAGTTTCTTCCTAATGCTTGCAAGTAGCTTAAGGCACTTTCAAGGGAAAGTGTTTTTCTCTGAAAGGACAGCATTTAGAAAGTGAAGCAACACTCCATTCCCTTCGTGCAGTGAATTGAAGTGTTGGAACAGACTGCTTCTCTTTCAGAGAAACGCATGTGAGTTTCTTCCTAATGCTTGCAAGTAGCTTAAGGCACTTTCAAGGGAAAGTGATTTTCTCTGAAAGGACAGCATTTAGAAAGTGAAGCAACACTCCATTCCCTTCGCACGATGAATTGAAGTGTTGGAACAGACTGCTTCTCTTTCAGAGAAATGCATGTGAGTTTCTGGTGAATGCTTGTAAGTAGCTTAAGGCACTTTCAAAGGAAAGTGATTTTCTCTGAAAGGACATAATTTAGAAAGTGAAGCAACACTCCATTCACTTCGCACAGTGAATTGAAGTGTTGGAACAGACTGCTTCTCTTTCAGAGAAACGCATGTGAGTTTCTGGTGAATGCTTGTAAGTAGCTTAAGGCACTTTCAAAGGAAAGTGATTTTCTCTGAAAGGACATAATTTAGAAAGTGAAGCAACACTCCATTCACTTCGCACAGTGAATTGAAGTGTTGGAACTGACTGCTTCTCTTTCAGAGAAATGTATGTGAGTTTCTGTTGAATGCTTGTAAGAAGCTTAAGGCAATTTCAAAGGAAAGTGATTTTCTCTGAAAGGACAGCATTTAGAAAGTGAAGCAACACTCCATTCCCTTCGTGCAGAGAATTGAAGTGTTGGAACAGGCTGCTTCTCTTTCAGAGAAACGCATGTGAGTTTCTTCCTAATGCTTGCAAGTAGCTTAAGGCACTTTCAAGGGAAAGTGATTTTCTCTGAAAGGACAGCATTTAGAAAGTGAAGCAACACTCCATTCACTTCGCACAGTGAATTGAAGTGTTGGAACAGACTGCTTCTCTTTCAGAGAAACGCATGTGAGTTTCTGGTGAATGCTTGTAAGTAGCTTAAGGCACTTTCAAAGGAAAGTGATTTTCTCTGAAAGGACAGCATTTAGAAAGCTAGGCAACACTCCATTCACTTCACACAGTGAATTGAAGTGTTGGAACAAGCTGCTTCTCTTTCAGAGAATCGCATGTGAGTTTCTTCCTAAAGCTTTCAAGTAGCTTAAGGCACTTTCAAAGGAAAGTGATTTTCTCTGAAAGGACAGGATTTAGAAAGTGAAGCAACACTCCATTCACTTCGCACAGTGAATTGAAGTGTTGGAACAGACTGCTTCTCTTTCAGAGAAATGCATGTGAGTTTCTGTTGAATGCTTGTAATTAGCTTAAGGCACTTTCAAAGGAAAGTGATTTTCTCTGAAAGGACAGCATTTAGAAAGTGAAGCAACACTCCATTCACTTCGCAGAGTGAATTGAAGTATTGGAACAGACTGCTTCTCTTTCAGAGAAACGCATGTGAGTTTCTGGTGAATGCTTGTAAGAAGCTTAAGGCACTTTCAAAGGAAAGTGATTTTCTCTGAAAGGACAGCATTTAGAAAGTGAAGCAACACTCCATTCACTTCGCACGATGAATTGAAGTGTTGGAACAGACTGCTTCTCTTGCAGAGAAACGCATGTGAGTTTCTGTTGAATGCTTGTAAGTAGCTTAAGGCACTTTCAAAGGAAAGTGTTTTTCTCTGAAAGGACAGCATTTAGAAAGTGAAGCAACACTCCATTCCCTTCGTGCAGTGAATTGAAGTGTTGGAACAGACTGCTTCTCTTTCAGAGAAACGCATGTGAGTTTCTTCCTAATGCTTGCAAGTAGCTTAAGGCACTTTCAAGGGAAAGTGATTTTCTCTGAAAGGACAGCATTTAGAAAGTGAAGCAACACTCCATTCACTTCGCACGATGAATTGAAGTGTTGGAACAGACTGCTTCTCACCAGAGAAATGCATGTGAGTTTCTGGTGAATGCTTGTAAGTAGCTTAAGGCACTTTCAAAGGAAAGTGATTTTCTCTGAAAGGACATAATTTAGGAAGTGAAGCAACACTCCATTCACTTCGCACAGTGAATTGAAGTGTTGGAACAGACTGCTTCTCTTTCAGAGAAATGTATGTGAGTTTCTGTTGAATGCTTGTAAGAAGCTTAAGGCACTTTCAAAGGAAAGTGATTTTCTCTGAAAGGACAGCATTTAGAAAGTGAAGCAACACTCCATTCACTTCGTGCAGTGAATTGAAGTGTTGGAACAGGCTGCTTCTCTTTCAGAGAAACGCATGTGAGTTTCTTCCTAATGCTTGCAAGTAGCTTAAGGCACTTTCAAGGGAAAGTGATTTTCTCTGAAAGGACAGCATTTAGAAAGTGAAGCAACACTCCATTCACTTCGCACAGTGAATTGAAGTGTTGGAACAGACTGCTTCTCTTTCAGAGAAACGCATGTGAGTTTCTGGTGAATGCTTGTAAGTAGCTTAAGGCACTTTCAAAGGAAAGTGATTTTCTCTGATAGGACAGCATTTAGAAAGTGAAGCAACACTCCATTCACTTCGCACAGTGAATTGAAGTGTTGGAACAGACTGCTTCTCTTTCAGAGAAATGCATGTGAGTTTCTGTTGAATGCTTGAAAGTGCCTTAAGGCACTTTCAAAGGAAAGTGATTTTTTCTGAAAGGACAGCATTTAGAAAGTGAAGAAACACTCCATTCACTTCGCACATTGAATTGAAGTGTTGGAGCAGACTGCTTGTCTTTCAGAGAAACGCATGTGAGTTTCTGTTGAATGCTTGTAAGTAGCATAAGGCACTTTGAAAGGAAAGTGATTTTCTCTGAAAGGACAGCATTTAGAAAGCGAGGCAACACTCCATTCACTTCACACAGTGAATTGAAGTGTTGGAACAAGCTGCTTCTCTTTCAGAGAAACGCATGTGAGTTTCTTCCTAATGCTTTCAAGTAGCTTAAGGCACTTTCAAAGGAAAGTGATTTTCTCTGAAAGGACAGCATTTAGAAAGTGAAGCAACACTCCATTCACTTCGCACAGTGAATTGAAGTGTTGGAACAGACTGCTTCTCTTTCAGAGAAATGCATGTGAGTTTCTGTTGAATGCTTGTAAGTAGCTTAAGGCACTTTCAAAGGAAAGTGATTTTCTCTGAAAGGACAGCATTTAGAAAGTGAAGCAACACTCCATTCACTTCGCAGAGTGAATTGAAGTATTGGAACAGACTGCTTCTCTTTCAGAGAAACGCATGTGAGTTTCTGGTGAATGCTTGTAAGAAGCTTAAGGCACTTTCAAAGGAAAGTGATTTTCTCTGAAAGGACAGCATTTAGAAAGTGAAGCAACACTCCATTCACTTCGCACGATGAATTGAAGTGTTGGAACAGACTGCTTCTCTTTCAGAGAAACGCATGTGAGTTTCTTGTGAATTCTTGCAAGTTGCTTAAGGCACATTCAAAGAAAGTGATTTTCTCTGAAAGGACAGCATTTAGAAACTGAAGCAACACTCCATTCACTTCGCACAGTGAATTGAAGTGTTGGAACAGACTGCTTCTCTTTCAGAGAAACGCATGTGAGTTTCTGGTGAATGCTTGTAAGTAGCTTAAGGCACTTTCAAAGGAAAGTGATTTTCTCTGAAAGGACAGCATTTAGAAAGCAAGGCAACACTCCATTCACTTCACACAGTGAATTGAAGTGTTGGAACAGACTGCTTCTCTTTCAGAGAAACGCATGTGAGTTTCTTCCTAATGCTTGCAAGTAGCTTAAGGCACTTTCAAGGGAAAGTGATTTCCTCTGAAAGGACAGCATTTAGAAAGTGAAGCAACACTCCATTCACTTCGCACAGTGAATTGAAGTGTTGGAACAGACTGCTTCTCTTTCAGAGAAACACATGTGAGTTTCTGGTGAATGCTTGTAAGTAGCTTAAGGCACTTTCAAAGGAAAGTGATTTTCTCTGAAAGGACAGCATTTAGAAAGTGAAGCAACACTCCATTCACTTCGCACAGTGAATTGAAGTGTTGGAACAGACTGCTTCTCTTTAAGAGAAATGCATGTGAGTTTCTGTTGAATGCTTGAAAGTACCTTAAGGCACTTTCAAAGGAAAGTGATTTTCTCTGAAAGGACAGCATTTAGAAAGTGAAGAAACACTCCATTCACTTTGCAGAGTGAATTGAAGTATTGGAACAGACTGCTTCTCATTCAGAGAAATGCAAGTGAGTTTCTGTTGAATGCTTGTAAGAAGCTTAAGGCACTTTCAAAGGAAAGTGATTTTCTCTGAAAGGACAGCATTTAGAAAGTGAAGCAACACTCCATTCACTTCGCACAGTGAATTGAAGTGTTGGAACAAACTGCTTCTCTTTCAGAGATTCGCATGTGAGTTTTTTCCTAATGCTTGCATGTAGCTTAAGGCACTTTCAAAGGAAAGTGATTTTCTCTGAAAGGACAGGATTTAGAAAGTGAGGCAACACTCCATTCACTTCGCACAGTGAATTGAAGTGTTGGAACAGACTGCTTCTCTTTCAGAGAAACGCATGTGAGTTTCTGTTGAATGCTTGTAAGTAGCTTAAGGCACTTTCAAAGGAAAGTGATTTTCTCTGAAAGGACAGCATTTATAAAGTGAGGCAACACTCCATTCACTTCACACAGTGAATTGAAGTGTTGGAACAGAGTGCTTCTCTTTCAGAGAAACGCATGTGAGTTTCTTCCTAATGCTTGCAAGTAGCTTTAGGCACTTTCAAAGGAAAGTGATTTTCTCTGAAATGACAGCATTTAGAAAGTGAAGCAACACTCCATTCACTTCGCACAGTGAATTGAAGTGTTGGAACAGACTGCTTCTCTTTCATAGAAACACATTAGTGTTTCTTGTGAATGCTTGCAAGTAGCTTAGAGCAATTTCAAACGTACGTGATTTTCTCTGAAAGGACAGCATTTAGAAAGTGAGGCAACACTCCATTCACTTCACACAGTGAATTGAAGTGTTGGAACAGACTGCTTCTCTTTCAGAGAAACGCATGTGAGTTTCTTCCTAATGCTTGCAAGTAGCTTAAGGCACTTTCAAGGGAAAGTGATTTCCTCTGAAAGGACAGCATTTAGAAAGTGAAGCAACACTCCATTCACTTCGCACAGTGAATTGAAGTGTTGGAACAGACTGCTTCTCTTTCAGAGAAACACATGTGAGTTTCTGGTGAATGCTTGTAAGTAGCTTAAGGCACTTTCAAAGGAAAGTGATTTTCTCTGAAAGGACAGCATTTAGAAAGTGAAGCAACACTCCATTCACTTCGCACAGTGAATTGAAGTGTTGGAACAGACTGCTTCTCTTTCAGAGAAATGCATGTGAGTTTCTGTTGAATGCTTGAAAGTACCTTAAGGCACTTTCAAAGGAAAGTGATTTTCTCTGAAAGGACAGCATTTAGAAAGTGAAGAAACACTCCATTCACTTTGCAGAGTGAATTGAAGTATTGGAACAGACTGCTTCTCATTCAGAGAAATGCAAGTGAGTTTCTGTTGAATGCTTGTAAGAAGCTTAAGGCACTTTCAAAGGAAAGTGATTTTCTCTGAAAGGACAGCATTTAGAAAGTGAAGCAACACTCCATTCACTTCGCACAGTGAATTGAAGTGTTGGAACAAACTGCTTCTCTTTCAGAGATTCGCATGTGAGTTTTTTCCTAATGCTTGCATGTAGCTTAAGGCACTTTCAAAGGAAAGTGATTTTCTCTGAAAGGACAGGATTTAGAAAGTGAGGCAACACTCCATTCACTTCGCACAGTGAATTGAAGTGTTGGAACAGACTGCTTCTCTTTCAGAGAAACGCATGTGAGTTTCTGTTGAATGCTTGTAAGTAGCTTAAGGCACTTTCAAAGGAAAGTGATTTTCTCTGAAAGGACAGCATTTATAAAGTGAGGCAACACTCCATTCACTTCACACAGTGAATTGAAGTGTTGGAACAGAGTGCTTCTCTTTCAGAGAAACGCATGTGAGTTTCTTCCTAATGCTTGCAAGTAGCTTTAGGCACTTTCAAAGGAAAGTGATTTTCTCTGAAATGACAGCATTTAGAAAGTGAAGCAACACTCCATTCACTTCGCACAGTGAATTGAAGTGTTGGAACAGACTGCTTCTCTTTCATAGAAACACATTAGTGTTTCTTGTGAATGCTTGCAAGTAGCTTAGAGCAATTTCAAACGAACGTGATTTTCTCTGAAAGGACAGCATTTAGAAAGTGAGGCAACACTCCATTCACTTCACACAGTGAATTGAAGTGTTGGAACAGACTGCTTCTCTTTCAGAGAAACGCATGTGAGTTTCTTCCTAATGCTTTCAAGTAGCTTTAGGCACTTTCAAAGGAAAGTGATTTTTTCTGAAAGGACAGCATTTAGAAAGTGAAGCAACACTCCATTCCCTTCGTGCAGTGAATTGAAGTGTTGGAACAGACTGCTTCTCTTTCAGAGAAACGCATGTGAGTTTCTTCCTAATGCTTGCAAGTAGCTTAAGGCACTTTCAAGGGAAAGTGATTTTCTCTGAAAGGACAGCATTTAGAAAGTGAAGCAACACTCCATTCACTTCGCACAGTGAATTGAAGTGTTGGAACAGACTGCTTCTCTTTCAGAGAAACGCATGTGAGTTTCTGGTGAATGCTTGTAAGTAGCTTAAGGCACTTTCAAAGGAAAGTGATTTTCTCTGAAAGGACAGCATTTAGAAAGTGAAGCAACACTCCATTCACTTCGCACAGTGAATTGAAGTGTTGGAACAGACTGCTTCTCTTTCAGAGAAATGCATGTGAGTTTCTGTTGAATGCTTGAAAGTACCTTAAGGCACTTTCAAAGGAAAGTGATTTTCTCTGAAAGGACAGCATTTAAAAAGTGAAGAAACACTCCCTTCACTTTGCAGAGTGAATTGAAGTATTGGAACAGCCTGCTTCTCTTTCAGAGAAATGCATGTGAGTTTCTGGTGAATGCTTGTAAGTAGCTTAAGGCACGTTCAAAGGAAAGTGATTTTCTCTGAAAGGACAGCATTTAGAAAGTGAAGCAACACTCCATTCCCTTCGTGCAGTGAATTGAAGTGTTGGAACAGAGTGCTCTCTTTCATAGAAACGCATTAGTGTTTCTTGTGAATGCTTGCAAGTTGCTTAAGGCACTTTCAAAGGAAAGTGTTTTTCTCTGAAAGGACATAATTTAGAAAGTGAAGCAACACTCCATTCCCTTCGTGCAGTGAATTGAAGTGTTGGAACAGACTGCTTCTCTTTCAGAGAAATGCATGTGAGTTTCTGTTGAATGCTTGTAAGAAGCTTAAGGCACTTTCAAAGGAAAGTGATTTTCTCTGAAAGGACAGCATTTAGAAAGTGAAGCAACACTCCATTCACTTCGCACATTGAATTGAAGTGTTGGAGCAGACTGCTTCTCTTTCAGAGAAACGCATGTGAGTTTCTGTTGAATGCTTGTAAGTAGCGTAAGGCACTTTGAAAGGAAAGTGATTTTCTCTGAAAGGACAGCATTTAGAAAGCAAGGCAACACTCCATTCACTTCACACAGTGAATTGAAGTGTTGGAACAAACTGCTTCTCTTTCAGAGAAACGCATGTGAGTTTCTTCCTAATGCTTGCACGTAGATTAAGGCACTTTCAAAGGAAAGTGATTTTCTCTGAAAGGACAGGATTTAGAAAGTGAGGCAACACTCCATTCACTTCGCACAGTGAATTGAAGTGTTGGAACAGACTGCTTCTCTTTCAGAGAAACACATGTGAGTTTCTTCCTATTGTTTGCAAGTAGCTTAAGGCACTTTCAAAGGAAAGTGATTTTCTCTGAAAGGACAGCATTTAGAAAGTGAAGCAACACTCCATTCACTTCGCACAGTGAATTGAAGTGTTGGAACAGACTGCTTCTCTTTCAGAGAAACGCATGTGAGTTTCTGGTGAATGCTTGTAAGTAGCTTAAGGCACTTTCAAAGGAAAGTGATTTTCCCTGAAAGGACAGGATTTAGAAAGTGAAGCAACACTCCATTCACTTCGGACAGAGAATTGAAGTGTTGGAACAGATTGCTTCTCTTTCAGAGAAATGCATGTGAGTTTCTGTTGAATGCTTGTAAGTAGCTTAAGGCACATTCAAAGGAAAGGGATTTTCTCTGAAAGGACAGCATTTAGAAAGTGAAGCAACACTATATTCACTTCGCACACTGAATTGAAGTGTTAGAACAGACTGCTTCTCTTTCAGAGAAACACATGTGAGTTTTTTGTGAATGCTTCAAAGTAGTTTTGGGCACTTTCAATGGAAAGTGATTTTCTCTGAAAGGACAGCATTTAGAAAGTGAAGCAACACTCCATTCACTTCGCACAGTGAATTGAAGTGTTGGAACAGACTGCTTCTCTTTCAGAGCAACGCATGTGAGTTTCTTCGTAATGCTTGCAAGTAGCTTAAGGCACTTTCAAAGGAAAGTGATTTTCTCTGAAAAGACAGCATTTAGAAAGTGAAGCAACACTCCATTCACTTCGCACAGTGAATTGAAGAGTTGGAACAGACGGCTTCTCTTTCATAGAAACGTATTAGTGTTTCTTGTGAATGCTTGCAAGTAGCTTAAGGCACTTTCAAAGGAAAGTGATTTTCTCTGAAAGGACAGCATTTAGAAAGTGAAGCAACACTCCATTCACTTCGCACAGAGAATTGAAGTGTTGGAACAGATTGCTTCTCTTTCAGAGAAATGCATGTGAGTTTCTTCCTAATGCTTGTAAGTAGCTTAAGGCACTTTCAAAGGAAAGTGATTTTCTCTGAAAGGACAGCATTTAGAAAGTGAACCAACACTCCATTCACTTCGCACATTGAATTGAAGTGTTGGAACAGACTGCTTCTCTTTCAGAGAAACGCATGTGAGTTTCTGTTGAATGCTTGTAAGTAGCTTAAGGCACTTTCAAAGGAAAGTGATTTTCTCTGAAAGGACAGCATTTAGAAAGTGAAGCAACACTCCATTCCCTTCGTGCAGTGAATTGAAGTGTTGGAACAGAGTGCTTCTCTTTCATAGAAACGCATTAGTGTTTCTTGTGAATGCTTGCAAGTTGCTTAAGGCACTTTCAAAGGAAAGTGATTTTCTCTGAAAGGACATAATTTAGAAAGTGAAGCAACACTCCATTCCCTTCGTGCAGTGAATTGAAGTGTTGGAACAGACTGCTTCTCTTTCATAGCAACGCATGTGAGTTTCTTCGTAATGCTTGCAAGTAGCTTAAGGCACTTTCAAAGGAAAGTGATTTTCTCTGAAAGGACAGCATTTAGAAAGTGAAGCAACACTCCATTCACTTCGCACATTGAATTGAAGTGTTGGAGCAGACTGCTTCTCTTTCAGAGAAACGCAGGTGAGTTTCTGTTGAATGCTTGTAAGTAGCGTAAGGCACTTTGAAAGGAAAGTGATTTTCTCTGAAAGGACAGCATTTAGAAAGCAAGGCAACACTCCATTCACTTCACACAGTGAATTGAAGTGTTGGAACAAACTGCTTCTCTTTCAGAGAAACGCATGTGAGTTTCTTCCTAATGCTTGCATGTAGCTTAAGGCACTTTCAAAGGAAAGTGATTTTCTCTGAAAGGACAGGATTTAGAAAGTGAGGCAACACTCCATTCACTTCGCCCAGTGAATTGAAGTGTTGGAACAGACTGCTTCTCTTTCAGAGAAACGCATGTGAGTTTCTTCCTATTGTTTGCAATTAGCTTAAGACACTTTCAAAGGAAAGTGATTTTCTCTGAAAGGACAGCATTTAGAAAGTGAAGCAACACTCCATTCACTTCGCACAGTGAATTGAAGTGTTGGAACAGACTGCTTCTCTTTCAGAGAAACGCATGTGAGTTTCTGGTGAATGCTTGTAAGTAGCTTAAGGCACTTTCAAAGGAAAGTGATTTTCCCTGAAAGGACAGGATTTAGAAAGTGAAGCAACACTCCATTCACTTCGCACAGAGAATTGAAGTGTTGGAACAGATTGCTTCTCTTTCAGAGAAATGCATGTGAGTTTCTGTTGAATGCTTGTAAGTAGCTTAAGGCACATTCAAAGGAAAGGGATTTTCTCTGAAAGGACAGCATTTAGAAAGTGAAGCAACACTATATTCACTTCGCACACTGAATTGAAGTGTTAGAACAGACTGCTTCTCTTTCAGAGAAACACATGTGAGTTTTTTGTGAATGCTTCAAAGTAGTTTTGGGCACTTTCAATGGAAAGTGATTTTCTCTGAAAGGACAGCATTTAGAAAGTGAAGCAACACTCCATTCACTTCGCACAGTGAATTGAAGTGTTGGAACAGACTGCTTCTCTTTCAGAGCAACGCATGTGAGTTTCTTCGTAATGCTTGCAAGTAGCTTAAGGCACTTTCAAAGGAAAGTGATTTTCTCTGAAAAGACAGCATTTAGAAAGTGAAGCAACACTCCATTCACTTCGCACAGTGAATTGAAGAGTTGGAACAGACGGCTTCTCTTTCATAGAAACGTATTAGTGTTTCTTGTGAATGCTTGCAAGTAGCTTAAGGCACTTTCAAAGGAAAGTGATTTTCTCTGAAAGGACAGCATTTAGAAAGTGAAGCAACACTCCATTCACTTCGCACAGAGAATTGAAGTGTTGGAACAGATTGCTTCTCTTTCAGAGAAATGCATGTGAGTTTCTTCCTAATGCTTGTAAGTAGCTTAAGGCACTTTCAAAGGAAAGTGATTTTCTCTGAAAGGACAGCATTTAGAAAGTGAACCAACACTCCATTCACTTCGCACATTGAATTGAAGTGTTGGAACAGACTGCTTCTCTTTCAGAGAAACGCATGTGAGTTTCTGTTGAATGCTTGTAAGTAGCTTAAGGCACTTTCAAAGGAAAGTGATTTTCTCTGAAAGGACAGCATTTAGAAAGTGAAGCAACACTCCATTCCCTTCGTGCAGTGAATTGAAGTGTTGGAACAGAGTGCTTCTCTTTCATAGAAACGCATTAGTGTTTCTTGTGAATGCTTGCAAGTTGCTTAAGGCACTTTCAAAGGAAAGTGATTTTCTCTGAAAGGACATAATTTAGAAAGTGAAGCAACACTCCATTCCCTTCGTGCAGTGAATTGAAGTGTTGGAACAGACTGCTTCTCTTTCATAGCAACGCATGTGAGTTTCTTCGTAATGCTTGCAAGTAGCTTAAGGCACTTTCAAAGGAAAGTGATTTTCTCTGAAAGGACAGCATTTAGAAAGTGAAGCAACACTCCATTCACTTCGCACATTGAATTGAAGTGTTGGAGCAGACTGCTTCTCTTTCAGAGAAACGCAGGTGAGTTTCTGTTGAATGCTTGTAAGTAGCGTAAGGCACTTTGAAAGGAAAGTGATTTTCTCTGAAAGGACAGCATTTAGAAAGCAAGGCAACACTCCATTCACTTCACACAGTGAATTGAAGTGTTGGAACAAACTGCTTCTCTTTCAGAGAAACGCATGTGAGTTTCTTCCTAATGCTTGCATGTAGCTTAAGGCACTTTCAAAGGAAAGTGATTTTCTCTGAAAGGACAGGATTTAGAAAGTGAGGCAACACTCCATTCACTTCGCCCAGTGAATTGAAGTGTTGGAACAGACTGCTTCTCTTTCAGAGAAACGCATGTGAGTTTCTTCCTATTGTTTGCAATTAGCTTAAGACACTTTCAAAGGAAAGTGATTTTCTCTGAAAGGACAGCATTTAGAAAGTGAAGCAACACTCCATTCACTTCGCACAGTGAATTGAAGTGTTGGAACAGACTGCTTCTCTTTCAGAGAAACGCATGTGAGTTTCTGGTGAATGCTTGTAAGTAGCTTAAGGCACTTTCAAAGGAAAGTGATTTTCTCTGAAAGGACAGGATTTAGAAAGTGAAGCAACACTGTATTCACTTCGGACACTGAATTGAAGTGTTAGAACAGACTGCTTCTCTTTCAGAGAAACGCATGTGAGTTTTTTGTGAATGCTTCAAAGTAGTTTTGGGCACTTTCAATGGAAAGTGATTTTCTCTGAAAGGACAGCATTTAAAAAGTGAGGCAACACTCCATTCACTTCGCACAGTGAATTGAAGTGTTGAAACAGACTGCTTCTCTTTCATAGCAACGCATGTGAGTTTCTTCGTAATGCTTGCAAGTAGCTTAAGGCACTTTCAAAGGAAAGTGATTTTCTCTGAAAGGACAGCATTTAGAAAGTGAAGCAACACTCCATTCACTTCGCACAGTGAATTGTAGTGTTGGAACAGACGGCTTCTTTTTCATAGAAACGTATTAGTGTTTCTTGTGAATGCTTGCAAGTAGCTTAAGGCACTTCCAAAGAAAGTGATTTTCTCTGAAAGGACAGCATTTAGAAAGTGAAGCAACACTCCATTCACTTCGCACAGAGAATTGAAGTGTTGGAACAGATTGCTTCTCTTTCAGAGAAATGCATGTGAGTTTCTGTTGAATGCTTGTAAGTAGCTTAAGGCACTTTCAAAGGAAAGTGATTTTCTCTGAAAGGACAGCATTTAGAAAGTGAAGCAACACTCCATTCACTTCGCACAGTGAATTGAAGTGTTGGAACAGACTGCTTCTCTTTCATAGAAACACATGAGTGTTTCTTGTGAATGCTTGCAAGTAGCTTAAAGCACTTTCAAACGAACGTGATTTTCTCTGAAAGGACAGCATTTAGAAAGTGAGGCAACACTCCATTCACTTCACACAGTGAATTGAAGTGTTGGAACAGACTGCTTCTCTTTCAGAGAAACGCATGTGAGTTTCTTCCTAATGCTTGCAAGTAGTTTTAGGCACTTTCAAAGGAAAGTGATTTTTTCTGAAAGGACAGCATTTAGAAAGTGAAGCAACACTCATTCCCTTCGTGCAGTGAATTGAAGTGTTGGAACAGACTGCTTCTCTTTCAGAGAAACGCATGTGAGTTTTTTGTGAATGCTTGTAAGTAGCTTAAGGCACTTTCAAAGGAAAGTGATTTTCTCTGAAAGGACAGCATTTAGAAAGTGATGCAACACTCCATTCCCTTCGTGCAGTGAATTGAAGTGTTGGAACAGAGTGCTTCTCTTTCATAGAAACGCATTATTGTTTCTTGTGAATGCTTGCAAGTTGCTTAAGGCACTTTCAAAGGAAAGTGATTTTCTCTGAAAGGACAGCATTTAGAAAGCAAGGCAACACTCCATTCACTTCACACAGTGAATTGAAGTGTTGGAAAAAACTGCTTCTCTTTCAGAGAAACGCATGTTAGTTTCTTCCTAATGCTTGCAAGTAGCTTAAGGCACTTTCAAAGGAAAGTGATTTTCTCTGAAAGGACAGGATTTAGAAAGTGAAGCAACACTCCATTCACTTCGCACAGTGAATTGAAGTGTTGGAACAGACTGCTTTTCTTTCAGAGAAACGCATGTGAGTTTCTGGTGAATGCTTGTAAGTAGCTTAAGGCACTTTCAAAGGAAAGTGATTTTCTCTGAAAGGACAGCATTTAGAAAGTGAAGCAACACTCCATTCACTTCGCACAGTGAATTGAAGTGTTGGAACAGACTGCTTCTCTTTCAGAGAAACGCATGTGAGTTTCTGGTGAACGCTTGCAAGTTGCTTAAGGCACTTTCAAAGGAAAGTGATTTTCTCTGAAAGGACAGCATTTAGAAAGTGAAGCAGCACTCCATTCACTTCGCACACAGAATTGAAGTGTTGGAACAGATTGCTCCTCTTTCAGAGAAATGCATGTGAGTTTCTGTTGAATGCTTGTAAGTAGCTTAAGGCACATTCAAAGGAAAGGGATTTTCTCTGAAAGGACAGCATTTAGAAAGTGAAGCAACACTATATTCACTTCGCACAGTGAATTGAAGTGTTGGAACAGAGTGCTTCTCTTTCAGAGAAACGCATGTGAATTTTTTGTGAATGCTTGAAAGTTGTTTTGGGCACTTTTAATGGAAAGTGATTTTCTCTGAAAGGACAGCATTTAGAAAGTGAGGCAACACTCCATTCATTTCGCACTGTGAATTGAAGTGTTGGAACAGACTGCTTCTCTTTCAGAGAAACGCATGTGAGTTTCTTCCTAATGCTTGCAAGTAGCTTAAGGCACTTTCAAAGGAAAGTGATTTTCTCTGAAAGGACAGCATTTAGAAAGTGAAGCAACACTCCATTCACTTCGCACAGTGAAGTGAAGTGTTGAAACAGACGGCTTCTCTTTCATAGAAACGAATTAGTGTTTCTTGTGAATGCTTGCAAGTAGCTTAAGGCACTTTCAAAGGAAAGTGATTTTCTCTGAAAGGACAGCATTTAGAAAGTGAAGCAACACTCCATTCACTTCGCACAGAGAATTGAAGTGTTGGAACAGATTGCTTCTCTTTCAGAGAAATGCATGTGAGTTTCTGTTGAATGCTTGTAAGTAGCTTAAGGCACTTTCAAAGGAAAGTGATTTTCTCTGAAAGGACAGCATTTAGAAAGCGAACCAACACTCCATTCACTTCGCACATTGAATTGAAGTGTTGGAACAGACTGCTTCTCTTTCAGAGACACGCATGTGAGTTTCTGTTGAATGCTTGTAAGTAGCTTAAGGCACTTTCAAAGGAAAGTGATTTTCTCTGAAAGGACAGCATTTATAAAGTGAGGCAACACTCCATTCACTTCACACAGTGAATTGAAGTGTTGGAACAGAGTGCTTCTCTTTCAGAGAAACGCATGTGAGTTTCTTCCTAATGCTTGCAAGTAGCTTTAGGCACTTTCAAAGGAAAGTGATTTTCTCTGAAAGGACAGCATTTAGAAAGTGAAGCAACACTCCATTCACTTCGCACAGTGAATTGAAGTGTTGGAACAGACTGCTTCACTTTCATAGAAACACATTAGTGTTTCTTGTGAATGCTTGCAAGTAGCTTAAAGCACTTTCAAACGAACGTGATTTTCTCTGAAAGGACAGCATTTAGAAAGTGAGGCAACACTCCATTCACTTCACACAGTGAATTGAAGTGTTGGAACAGACTGCTTCTCTTTCAGAGAAACGCATGTGAGTTTCTTCCTAATGCTTGCAAGTAGCTTTAGGCACTTTCAAAGGAAAGTGATTTTTTCTGAAAGGACAGCATTTAGAAAGTGAAGCAACACTCCATTCCCTTCGTGCAGTGAATTGAAGTGTTGGAACAGACTGCTTCTCTTTCAGAGAAACGCATGTGAGTTTCTTCCTAATGCTTGCAAGTAGCTTAAGGCACTTTCAAGGGAAAGTGATTTTCTCAGAAAGGACAGCATTTAGAAAGTGAAGCAACACTCCATTCACTTCGCACAGTGAAATTGAAGTGTTGGAACAGACTGCTTCTCTTTCAGAGAAACGCATGTGAGTTTCTGTTGAATGCTTGTAAGTAGCGTAAGGCACTTTGAAAGGAAAGTGATTTTCTCTGAAAGGACAGCATTTAGAAAGCAAGGCAACACTCCATTCACTTCACACAGTGAATTGAAGTGTTGGAACAAACTGCTTCTCTTTCAGAGAAACGCATGTGAGTTTCTGGTGAATGCTTGTAAGTAGCTTAAGGCACTTTCAAAGGAAAGTGATTTTCTCTGAAAGGACAGGATTTAGAAAGTGAAGCAACACTCCATTCACTTCGCACAGTGAATTGAAGTGTTGGAACAGACTGCTTCTCTTTCAGAGAAACGCATGTGAGTTTCTGGTGAATGCTTGTAAGTAGCTTAAGGCACTTTCAAAGGAAAGTGATTTTTTCTGAAAGGATAGGATTTAGAAAGTGAAGCAACACTCCATTCACTTCGCACAGAGAATTGAAGTGTTGGAACAGATTTCTTCTCTTTCAGAGAAATGCATGTGAGTTTCTGTTGAATGCTTGTAAGTAGCTTAAGGCACATTCAAAGGAAAGGGATTTTCTCTGAAAGGACAGCATTTAGAAAGTGAAGCAACACTATATTCACTTCGCACACTGAATTGAAGTGTTAGAACAGACTGCTTCTCTTTCAGAGAAACGCATGTGAGTTTTTTGTGAATGCTTCAAAGTAGTTTTGGGCACTTTCAATGGAAAGTGATTTTCTCTGAAAGGACAGCATTTAGAAAGTGAAGCAACACTCCATTCACTTCGCACAGTGAATTGAAGTGTTGGAACAGACTGCTTCTCTTTCAGAGCAACGCATGTGAGTTTCTTCGTAATGCTTGCAAGTAGCTTAAGGCACTTTCAAAGGAAAGTGATTTTCTCTGAAAAGACAGCATTTAGAAAGTGAAGCAACACTCCATTCACTTCGCACAGTGAATTGAAGAGTTGGAACAGACGGCTTCTCTTTCATAGAAACGTATTAGTGTTTCTTGTGAATGCTTGCAAGTAGCTTAAGGCACTTTCAAAGGAAAGTGATTTTCTCTGAAAGGACAGCATTTAGAAAGTGAAGCAACACTCCATTCACTTCGCACAGAGAATTGAAGTGTTGGAACAGATTGCTTCTCTTTCAGAGAAATGCATGTGAGTTTCTTCCTAATGCTTGTAAGTAGCTTAAGGCACTTTCAAAGGAAAGTGATTTTCTCTGAAAGGACAGCATTTAGAAAGTGAACCAACACTCCATTCACTTCGCACATTGAATTGAAGTGTTGGAACAGACTGCTTCTCTTTCAGAGAAACGCATGTGAGTTTCTGTTGAATGCTTGTAAGTAGCTTAAGGCACTTTCAAAGGAAAGTGATTTTCTCTGAAAGGACAGCATTTAGAAAGTGAAGCAACACTCCATTCCCTTCGTGCAGTGAATTGAAGTGTTGGAACAGAGTGCTTCTCTTTCATAGAAACGCATTAGTGTTTCTTGTGAATGCTTGCAAGTTGCTTAAGGCACTTTCAAAGGAAAGTGATTTTCTCTGAAAGGACATAATTTAGAAAGTGAAGCAACACTCCATTCCCTTCGTGCAGTGAATTGAAGTGTTGGAACAGACTGCTTCTCTTTCAGAGAAATGCATGTGAGTTTCTGTTGAATGCTTGTAAGAAGCTTAAGGCACTTTCAAAGGAAAGTGATTTTCTCTGAAAGGACAGCATTTAGAAAGTGAAGCAACACTCCATTCACTTCGCACATTGAATTGAAGTGTTGGAGCAGACTGCTTCTCTTTCAGAGAAACGCAGGTGAGTTTCTGTTGAATGCTTGTAAGTAGCGTAAGGCACTTTGAAAGGAAAGTGATTTTCTCTGAAAGGACAGCATTTAGAAAGCAAGGCAACACTCCATTCACTTCACACAGTGAATTGAAGTGTTGGAACAAACTGCTTCTCTTTCAGAGAAACGCATGTGAGTTTCTTCCTAATGCTTGCATGTAGCTTAAGGCACTTTCAAAGGAAAGTGATTTTCTCTGAAAGGACAGGATTTAGAAAGTGAGGCAACACTCCATTCACTTCGCACAGTGAATTGAAGTGTTGGAACAGACTGCTTCTCTTTCAGAGAAACGCATGTGAGTTTCTTCCTATTGTTTGCAATTAGCTTAAGACACTTTCAAAGGAAAGTGATTTTCTCTGAAAGGACAGCATTTAGAAAGTGAAGCAACACTCCATTCACTTCGCACAGTGAATTGAAGTGTTGGAACAGACTGCTTCTCTTTCAGAGAAACGCATGTGAGTTTCTGGTGAATGCTTGTAAGTAGTTTAAGGCACTTTCAAAGGAAAGTGATTTTCTCTGAAAGGACAGGATTTAGAAAGTGAAGCAACACTCCATTCACTTTGCACAGTGAATTGAAGTGTTAGAACAGACTGCTTCTCTTTCATAGAAATGCATGTGAGTTTCTGTTGAATGCTTGTAAGTAGCTTAAGGCACTTTCAAAGGAAAGTGATTTTCTCTGAAAGGACAGCATTTAGAAAGTGAAACAACACTCCATTCACTTCGCACAGAGAATTGAAGTGTTGGAACAGATTGCTTCTCTTTCAGAGAAATGCATGTAAGTTTCTGTTGAATGCTTGTAAGTAGCTTAAGGCACATTCAAAGGAAAGGGATTTTCTCTGAAAGGACAGCATTTAGAAAGTGAAGCAACACTGTATTCACTTCGGACACTGAATTGAAGTGTTAGAACAGACTGCTTCTCTTTCAGAGAAACGCATGTGAGTTTTTTGTGAATGCTTCAAAGTAGTTTTGGGCACTTTCAATGGAAAGTGATTTTCTTTGAAAGGACAGCATTTAAAAAGTGAGGCAACACTCCATTCACTTCGCACAGTGAATTGAAGTGTTGAAACAGACTGCTTCTCTTTCAGAGCAACGCATGTGTGTTTCTTCGTAATGCTTGCAAGTAGCTTAAGGCACTTTCAAAGGAAAGTGATTTTCTCTGAAAGGACAGCATTTAGAAAGTGAAGCAACACTCCATTCACTTCGCACAGTGAATTGAAGTGTTGGAACAGACTGCTTCTCTTTCAGAGAAACGCATGTGAGTTTCTTCGTAATGCTTGCAAGTAGCTTAAGGCACTTTCAAAGGAAAGTGATTTTCTCTGAAAGGACAGCATTTAGAAAGTGAAGCAACACTCCATTCACTTCGCACAGTGAATTGAAGTGTTGGAACAGACGGCTTCTTTTTCATAGAAACGTATTAGTGTTTCTTGTGAATGCTTGCAAGTAGCTTAAGGCACTTTCAAAGGAAAGTGATTTTCTCTGAAAGGACAGCATTTAGAAAGTGAAGCAACACTCCATTCACTTCGCACAGAGAATTGAAGTGTTGGAACAGATTGCTTCTCTTTCAGAGAAATGCATGTGAGTTTCTGTTGAATGCTTGTAAGTAGCTTAAGGCACTTTCAAAGGAAAGTGATTTTCTCTGAAAGGACAGCATTTAGAAAGTGAACCAACACTCCATTCACTTCGCACATTGAATTGAAGTGTTGGAACAGACTGCTTCTCTTTCAGAGAAACGCATGTGAGTTTCTGTTGAATGCTTGTAAGTAGCTTAAGGCACTTTCAAAGGAAAGTGATTTTCTCTGAAAGGACAGCATTTATAAAGTGAGGCAACACTCCATTCACTTCACACAGTGAATTGAAGTGTTGGAACAGAGTGCTTCTCTTTCAGAGAAACGCATGTGAGTTTCTTCCTAATGCTTGCAAGTAGCTTTAGGCACTTTCAAAGGAAAGTATTTTTCTCTGAAAGGACAGCATTTAGAAAGTGAAGCAACACTCCATTCACTTCGCACAGTGAATTGAAGTGTTGGAACAGACTGCTTCTCTTTCATAGAAACACATTAGTGTTTCTTGTGAATGCTTGCAAGTAGCTTAAAGCACTTTCAAACGAACGTGATTTTCTCTGAAAGGACAGCATTTAGAAAGTGAGGCAACACTCCATTCACTTCACACAGTGAATTGAAGTGTTGGAACAGACTGCTTCTCTTTCAGAGAAACGCATGTGAGTTTCTTCCTAATGCTTGCAAGTAGCTTTAGGCACTTTCAAAGGAAAGTGATTTTTTCTGAAAGGACAGCATTTAGAAAGTGAAGCAACACTCATTCCCTTCGTGCAGTGAATTGAAGTGTTGGAACAGACTGCTTCTCTTTCAGAGAAACGCATGTGAGTTTTTTGTGAATGCTTGTAAGTAGCTTAAGGCACTTTCAAAGGAAAGTGATTTTCTCTGAAAAGACAGCATTTAGAAAGTGATGCAACATTCCATTCCCTTCGTGCAGTGAATTGAAGTGTTGGAACAGAGTGCTTCTCTTTCATAGAAACGCATTATTGTTTCTTGTGAATGCTTGCAAGTTGCTTAAGGCACTTTCAAAGGAAAGTGATTTTCTCTGAAAGGACAGCATTTAGAAAGCAAGGCAACACTCCATTCACTTCACACAGTGAATTGAAGTGTTGGAAAAAACTGCTTCTCTTTCAGAGAAACGCTTGTGAGTTTCTTCCTAATGCTTGCAAGTAGCTTAAGGCACTTTCAAAGGAAAGTGATTTTCTCTGAAAGGACAGGATTTAGAAAGTGAAGCAACACTCCATTCACTTCGCACAGTGAATTGAAGTGTTGGAACAGACTGCTTCTCTTTCAGAGAAACGCATGTGAGTTTCTTCCTAATGCTTGCAAATAGCTTTAGACACTTTCAAAGGAAAGTGATTTTTTCTGAAAGGACAGCATTTAGAAAGTGAAGCAACACTCCATTCACTTCGCACAGTGAATTGAAGTGTTGGAACAGACTGCTTCCCTTTCAGAGAAATGCATGTGAGTTTCTGTTGAATGCTTGTAAGTAGCTTAAGGCACTTTCAAAGGAAACTGATTTTCTCTGAAAGGACAGCATTTAGAAAGTGAAGCAACACTCCATTCACTTCGCAGAGTGAATTGAAGTATTGGAACAGACTGCTTTTCTTTCAGAGAAACGCGTGTGAGTTTCTGGTGAATGCTTGTAAGTAGCTTAAGGCACTTTCAAAGGAAAGTGATTTTCTCTGAAAGGACAGCATTTAGAAAGTGAAGCAACACTCCATTCACTTCGCACAGTGAATTGAAGTGTTGGAACAGACTGCTTCTCTTTCAGAGAAACGCATGTGAGTTTCTGGTGAACGCTTGCAAGTTGCTTAAGGCACTTTCAAAGGAAAGTGATTTTCTCTGAAAGGACAGCATTTAGAAAGTGAAGCAGCACTCCATTCACTTCGCACACAGAATTGAAGTGTTGGAACAGATTGCTCCTCTTTCAGAGAAATGCATGTGAGTTTCTGTTGAATGCTTGTAAGTAGCTTAAGGCACATTCAAAGGAAAGGGATTTTCTCTGAAAGGACAGCATTTAGAAAGTGAAGCAACACTATATTCACTTCGCACAGTGAATTGAAGTGTTGGAACAGAGTGCTTCTCTTTCAGAGAAACGCATGTGAATTTTTTGTGAATGCTTGAAAGTTGTTTTGGGCACTTTTAATGGAAAGTGATTTTCTCTGAAAGGACAGCATTTAGAAAGTGAGGCAACACTCCCTTCATTTCGCACTGTGAATTGAAGTGTTGGAACAGACTGCTTCTCTTTCAGAGAAACGCATGTGAGTTTCTTCCTAATGCTTGCAAGTAGCTTAAGGCACTTTCAAAGGAAAGTGATTTTCTCTGAAAGGACAGCATTTAGAAAGTGAAGCAACACTCCATTCACTTCGCACAGTGAAGTGAAGTGTTGGAACAGACGGCTTCTCTTTCATAGAAACGAATTAGTGTTTCTTGTGAATGCTTGCAAGTAGCTTAAGGCACTTTCAAAGGAAAGTGATTTTCTCTGAAAGGACAGCATTTAGAAAGTGAACCAACACTCCATTCACTTCGCACATTGAATTGAAGTGTTGGAACAGACTGCTTCTCTTTCAGAGACACGCATGTGAGTTTCTGTTGAATGCTTGTAAGTAGCTTAAGGCACTTTCAAAGGAAAGTGATTTTCTCTGAAAGGACAGCATTTATAAAGTGAGGCAACACTCCATTCACTTCACACAGTGAATTGAAGTGTTGGAACAGACGGCTTCTCTTTCAGAGAAACGCATGTGAGTTTCTTCCTAATGCTTGCAAGTAGCTTTAGGCACTTTCAAAGGAAAGTGATTTTCTCTGAAAGGACAGCATTTAGAAAGTGAAGCAACACTCCATTCACTTCGCACAGTGAATTGAAGTGTTGGAACAGACTGCTTCACTTTCATAGAAACACATTAGTGTTTCTTGTGAATGCTTGCAAGTAGCTTAAAGCACTTTCAAACGAACGTGATTTTCTCTGAAAGGACAGCATTTAGAAAGTGAGGCAACACTCCATTCACTTCACACAGTGAATTGAAGTGTTGGAACAGACTGCTTCTCTTTCAGAGAAACGCATGTGAGTTTCTTCCTAATGCTTGCAAGTAGCTTTAGGCACTTTCAAAGGAAAGTGATTTTTTCTGAAAGGACAGCATTTAGAAAGTGAAGCAACACTCCATTCCCTTCGTGCAGTGAATTGAAGTGTTGGAACAGACTGCTTCTCTTTCAGAGAAACGCATGTGAGTTTCTTCCTAATGCTTGCAAGTAGCTTAAGGCACTTTCAAGGGAAAGTGATTTTCTCGGAAAGGACAGCATTTAGAAAGTGAAGCAACACTCCATTCACTTCGCACAGTGAATTGAAGTGTTGGAACAGACTGCTTCTCTTTCAGAGAAACGCATGTGAGTTTCTGGTGAATGCTTGTAAGTAGCTTAAGGCACTTTCAAAGGAAAGTGATTTTCTCTGAAAGGACAGCATTTAGAAAGTGATGCAACACTCCATTCCCTTCGTGCAGTGAATTGAAGTGTTGTAACAGAGTGCTTTTCTTTCATAGAAACGCATTATTGTTTCTTGTGAATGCTTGCAAGTTGCTTAAGGCACTTTCAAAGGAAAGTGATTTTCTCTGAAAGGACAGCATGTAGAAAGTGAAGCAACACTCCATTCACTTCGCACAGTGAATTGAAGTGTTGGAACAGACTGCTTCTCTTTCAGAGAAATGTATGTGAGTTTCTGTTGAATGCTTGTAAGAAGCTTAAGGCACTTTCAAAGGAAAGTGATTTTCTCTGAAAGGACAGCATTTAGAAAGTGAAGCAACACTCCATTCCCTTCGTGCAGTGAATTGAAGTGTTGGAACAGGCTGCTTCTCTTTCAGAGAAACACATGTGAGTTTCTTCCTAATGCTTGCAAGTAGCTTAAGGCACTTTCAAGGGAAAGTGATTTTCTCTGAAAGGACAGCATTTAGAAAGTGAAGCAACACTCCATTCACTTCGCACAGTGAATTGAAGTGTTGGAACAGACTGCTTCTCTTTCAGAGAAACGCATGTGAGTTTCTGGTGAATGCTTGTAAGTAGCTTAAGGCACTTTCAAAGGAAAGTGATTTTCTCTGAAAGGACAGCATTTAGAAAGTGAAGCAACACTCCATTCACTTCGCACAGTGAATTGAAGTGTTGGAACAGACTGCTTCTCTTTCAGAGAAATGCATGTGAGTTTCTGTTGAATGCTTGAAAGTACCTTAAGGCACTTTCAAAGGAAAGTGATTTTCTCTGAAAGGACAGCATTTAGAAAGTGAAGAAACACTCCATTCACTTCGCACATTGAATTGAAGTGTTGGAGCAGCCTGCTTGTCTTTCAGAGAAACGCATGTGAGTTTCTGTTGAATGCTTGTAAGTAGCATAAGGCACTTTGAAAGGAAAGTGATTTTCTCTGAAAGGACAGCATTTAGAAAGCGAGGCAACACTCCATTCACTTCACACAGTGAATTGAAGTGTTGGAACAAGCTGCTTCTCTTTCAGAGAAACGCATGTGAGTTTCTTCCTAATGCTTTCAAGTAGCTTAAGGCACTTTCAAAGGAAAGTGATTTTCTCTGAAAGGACAGGATTTAGAAAGTGAAGCAACACTCCATTCACTTCGCACAGTGAATTGAAGTGTTGGAACAGACTGCTTCTCTTTCAGAGAAATGCATGTGAGTGTCTGTTGAATGCTTGTAAGTAGCTTAAGGCACTTTCAAAGGAAAGTGATTTTCTCTGAAAGGACAGTATTTAGAAAGTGAAGCAACACTCCATTCACTTCGCAGAGTGAATTGAAGTATTGGAACAGACTGCTTCTCTTTCAGAGAAACGCATGTGAGTTTCTGGTGAATGCTTGTAAGAAGCTTAAGGCACTTTCAAAGGAAAGTGATTTTCTCTGAAAGGACAGCATTTAGAAAGTGAAGCAACACTCCATTCACTTCGCACTATGAATTGAAGTGTTGGAACAGACTGCTTCTCTTTCAGAGAAACGCATGTGAGTTTCTTGTGAATTCTTGCAAGTTGCTTAAGGCACTTTCAAAGAAAGTGATTTTCTCTGAAAGGACAGCATTTAGAAACTGAAGCAACACTCCATTCACTTCGCACAGTGAATTGAAGTGTTGGAACAGACTGCTACTCTTTCAGAGAAACGCATGTGAGTTTCTGGTGAATGCTTGTAAGTAGCTTAAGGCACTTTCAAAGGAAAGTGATTTTCTCTGAAAGGACAGCATTTAGAAAGTGAAGCAACACTCCATTCGCTTCGCACAGTGAATTGAAGTGTTGGAACAGACTGCTTCTCTTTCAGAGAAACGCATGTGAGTTTCTTCCTAATGCTTGCAAGTAGCTTAAGGCACTTTCACGGGAAAGTGATTTTCTCTGAAAGGACAGCATTTAGAAACTGAAGCAACACTCCATTCACTTCGCACAGTGAATTGAAGTGTTGGAACAGACTGCTTCTCTTTCAGAGAAACGCATGTGAGTTTCTGGTGAATGCTTGTAAGTAGCTTAAGGCACTTTCAAAGGAAAGTGATTTTCTCTGAAAGGACCGCATTTAGAAACTGAAGCAACACTCCATTCACTTCGCACATTGAATTGAAGTGTTGGAGCAGACTGCTTCTCTTTCAGAGAAACGCAGGTGAGTTTCTGTTGAATGCTTGTAAGAAGCTTAAGGCACTTTCAAAGGAAAGTGATTTTCTCTGAAAGGACCGCATTTAGAAAGTGAAGCAACACTCCATTCACTTCGCACAGTGAATTGAAGTGTTGGAACAGACTGCTTCTCTTTCAGAGAAATGCATGTGAGTTTCTGTTGAATGCTTGAAAATACCTTAAGGCACTTTCAAAGGAAAGTGATTTTCTCTGAAAGGACAGCATTTAGAAAGTGAAGCAACACTCCATTCCCTTCGTGCAGTGAATTGAAGTGTTGGAACAGAGTGCTTCTCTTTCATAGAAACGCATTAGTGTTTCTTGTGAATGCTTGCAAGTTGCTTAAGGCACTTTCAAAGGAAAGTGATTTTCTCTGAAAGGACATAATTTAGAAAGTGAAGCAACACTCCATTCCCTTCGTGCAGTGAATTGAAGTGTTGGAACAGACTGCTTCTCTTTCAGAGAAATGCATGTGAGTTTCTGTTGAATGCTTGTAAGAAGCTTAAGGCACTTTCAAAGGAAAGTGATTTTCTCTGAAAGGACAGCATTTAGAAAGTGAAGCAACACTCCATTCACTTCGCACATTGAATTGAAGTGTTGGAGCAGACTGCTTCTCTTTCAGAGAAACGCAGGTGAGTTTCTGTTGAATGCTTGTAAGTAGCGTAAGGCACTTTGAAAGGAAAGTGATTTTCTCTGAAAGGACAGCATTTAGAAAGCAAGGCAACACTCCATTCACTTCACACAGTGAATTGAAGTGTTGGAACAAACTGCTTCTCTTTCAGAGAAACGCATGTGAGTTTCTTCCTAATGCTTGCATGTAGCTTAAGGCAATTTCAAAGGAAAGTGATTTTCTCTGAAAGGACAGGATTTAGAAAGTGAGGCAACACTCCATTCACTTCGCACAGTGAATTGAAGTGTTGGAACAGACTGCTTCTCCTTCAGAGAAACGCATGTGAGTTTCTTCCTATTGTTTGCAAGTAGCTTAAGGCACTTTCAAAGGAAAGTGATTTTCTCTGAAAGGACAGCATTTAGAAAGTGAAGCAACACTCCATTCACTTCGCACAGTGAATTGAAGTGTTGGAACAGACTGCTTCTCTTTCAGAGAAACGCATGTGAGTTTCTGGTGAATGCTTGTAAGTAGCTTAAGGCACTTTCAAAGGAAAGTGATTTTCTCTGAAAGGACAGGATTTAGAAAGTGAAGCAACACTCCATTCACTTCGCACAGTGAATTGAATTGTTTGAACAGTCTGCTTCTCTTTCAGAGAAACGCATGTGAGTTTCTTCGTAATGCTTGCAAGTAGCTTAAGGCACTTTCAAAGGAAAGTGATTTTCTCTGAAAGGACAGCATTTAGAAAGTGAAGCAACACTCCATTCACTTCGCAAAGTGAATTGAAGTGTTGGAACAGACGGCTTCTCTTTCATAGAAATGCATTAGTTTTTCTTGTGAATGCTTGCAAGTAGCTTAAGGCACTTTCAAAGGAAACTGATTTTCTCTGAAAGGACAGCATTTAGAAAGTGAGGCAACACTCCATTCACTTCACACAGTGAATTGAAGTGTTGGAACAGAGTGCTTCTCTTTCAGAGAAACGCATGTGAGTTTCTTCCTAATGCTTGCAAGTAGCTTTAGGCACTTTCAAAGAAAGTGATTTTCTCTGAAAGGACAGCATTTAGAAAGTGAAGCAACACTCCATTCACTTCGCACAGTGAATTGAAGTGTTGGAACAGACTGCTTCTCTTTCATAGAAACACATTAGTTTTTCTTGTGAATGCTTGCAAGTAGCTTAAAGCACTTTCAAACGAACGTGATTTTCTCTGAAAGGACAGCATTTAGAAAGTGAGGCAACACTCCATTCACTTCACACAGTGAATTGAAGTGTTGGAACAGACTGCTTCTCTTTCAGAGAAACGCATTTGAGTTTCTTCCTAATGCTTGCAAGTAGCTTTAGGCACTTTCAAAGGAAAGTGATTTTTTCTGAAAGGACAGCATTTACAAACTGAAGCAACACTCCATTCCCTTCGTGCAGTGAATTGAAGTGTTGGAACAGACTGCTTCTCTTTAAGAGAAACGCATTTGAGTTTCTGGTGAATGCTTGTAAGTAGCTTAAGGCACTTTCAAAGGAAAGTGATTTTCTCTGAAAGGACAGCATTTAGAAAGTGATGCAACACTCCATTCCCTTCGTGCAGTGAATTGAAGTGTTGGAACAGAGTGCTTCTCTTTCATAGAAACTCATTATTGTTTCTTGTGAATGCTTGCAAGTTGCTTAAGGCACTTTCAAAGGAAAGTGATTTTCTCTGAAAGGACATAATTTAGAAAGTGAAGCAACACTCCATTCACTTCGCACAGTGAATTGAAGTGTTGGAACAGACTGCTTCTATTTCAGGGAAATGCATGTGAGTTTCTGTTGAATGCTTGTAAGAAGCTTAAGGCACTTTCAAAGGAAAGTGATTTTCTCTGAAAGGACAGCATTTAGAAAGCAAGGCAACACTCCATTCACTTCACACAGTGAATTGAAGTGTTGGAAAAAACTGCTTCTCTTTCAGAGAAACGCATGTGAGTTTCTTCCTAATGCTTGCAAGTAGCTTAAGGCACTTTCAAAGGAAAGTGATTTTCTCTGAAAGGACAGCATTTAGAAAGTGAGGCAACACTCCATTCATTTCGCACTGTGAATTGAAGTGTTGGAACAGACTGCTTTTCTTTCAGAGAAACGCATGTGAGTTTCTTCCTAATGCTTTCAAGTAGCTTAAGGCACTTTCAAAGGAAAGTGATTTTCTCTGAAAGGACAGCATTTAGAAAGTGAAGCAACACTCCATTCACTTCGCACAGTGAAGTGAAGTGTTGGAACAGACGGCTTCTCTTTCATAGAAACGAATTAGTGTTTCTTGTGAATGCTTGCAAGTAGCTTAAGGCACTTTCAAAGGAAAGTGATTTTCTCTGAAAGGACAGCATTTAGAAAGTGAAGCAACACTCCATTCACTTCGCACAGAGAATTGAAGTGTTGGAACAGATTGCTTCTCTTGCAGAGAAATGCATGTGAGTTTCTGTTGAATGCTTGTAAGTAGCTTAAGGCACTTTCAAAGGAAAGTGATTTTCTCTGAAAGGACAGCATTTAGAAAGTGAACCAACACTCCATTCACTTCGCACATTGAATTGAAGTGTTGGAACAGACTGCTTCTCTTTCAGAGACATGCATGTGAGTTTCTGTTGAATGCTTGTAAGTAGCTTAAGGCACTTTCAAAGGAAAGTGATTTTCTCTGAAAGGACAGCATTTATAAAGTGAGGCAACACTCCATTCACTTCACACAGTGAATTGAAGTGTTGGAACAGAGTGCTTCTCTTTCAGAGAAACGCATGTGAGTTTCTTCCTAATGCTTGCAAGTAGCTTTAGGCACTTTCAAAGGAAAGTGATTTTCTCTGAAAGGACAGCATTTAGAAAGTGAAGCAACACTCCATTCACTTCGCACAGTGAATTGAAGTGTTGGAACAGACTGCTTCACTTTCATAGAAACACATTAGTGTTTCTTGTGAATGCTTGCAAGTAGCTTAAAGCACTTTCAAACGAACGTGATTTTCTCTGAAAGGACAGCATTTAGAAAGTGAGGCAACACTCCATTCACTTCACACAGTGAATTGAAGTGTTGGAACAGACTGCTTCTCTTTCAGAGAAACGCATGTGAGTTTCTTCCTAATGCTTGCAAGTAGCTTTAGGCACTTTCAAAGGAAAGTGATTTTTTCTGAAAGGACAGCATTTAGAAAGTGAAGCAACACTCCATTCCCTTCGTGCAGTGAATTGAAGTGTTGGAACAGACTGCTTCTCTTTCAGAGAAACGCATGTGAGTTTCTTCCTAATGCTTGCAAGTAGCTTAAGGCACTTTCAAGGGAAAGTGATTTTCTCGGAAAGGACAGCATTTAGAAAGTGAAGCAACACTCCATTCACTTCGCACAGTGAATTGAAGTGTTGGAACAGACTGCTTCTCTTTCAGAGAAACGCATGTGAGTTTCTGGTGAATGCTTGTAAGTAGCTTAAGGCACTTTCAAAGGAAAGTGATTTTCTCTGAAAGGACAGCATTTAGAAAGTGATGCAACACTCCATTCCCTTCGTGCAGTGAATTGAAGTGTTGGAACAGAGTGCTTCTCTTTCATAGAAACACATTATTGTTTCTTGTGAATGCTTGCAAGTTGCTTAAGGCACTTTCAAAGGAAAGTGATTTTCTCTGAAAGGACAGCATGTAGAAAGTGAAGCAACACTCCATTCACTTCGCACAGTGAATTGAAGTGTTGGAACAGACTGCTTCTCTTTCAGAGATTGTATGTGAGTTTCTGTTGAATGCTTGTAAGAAGCTTAAGGCACTTTCAAAGGAAAGTGATTTTCTCTGAAAGGACAGCATTTAGAAAGTGAACCAACACTCCATTCACTTCGCACATTGAATTGAAGTGTTGGAAAAGACTGCTTCTCTTTCAGAGAAACGCATGTGAGTTTCTGTTGAATGCTTGTAAGTAGCTTAAGGCACTTTCAAAGGAAAGTGATTTTCTCTGAAAGGACAGCATTTATAAAGTGAGGCAACACTCCATTCACTTCACACAGTGAATTGAAGTGTTGGAACAGAGTACTTCTCTTTCAGAGAAACGCATGTGAGTTTCTTCCTAATGCTTGCAAGTAGCTTTAGGCACTTTCAAAGGAAAGTGATTTTCTCTGAAAGGACAGCATTTAGAAAGTGAAGCAACACTCCATTCACTTCGCACAGTGAATTGAAGTGTTGGAACAGACTGCTTCTCTTTCATAGAAACACATTAGTGTTTCTTGTGAATGCTTGCAAGTAGCTTAAAGCACTTTCAAACGAACGTGATTTTCTCTGAAAGGACAGCATTTAGAAAGTGAGGCAACACTCCATTCACTTCACACAGTGAATTGAAGTGTTGGAACAGACTGCTTCTCTTTCATAGAAACGCATGTGAGTTTCTTCCTAATGCTTGCAAGTAGCTTTAGGCACTTTCAAAGGAAAGTGATTTTTTCTGAAAGGACAGCATTTAGAAAGTGAAGCAACACTCATTCCCTTCGTGCAGTGAATTGAAGTGTTGGAACAGACTGCTTCTCTTTCAGAGAAACGCATGTGAGTTTTTTGTGAATGCTTGTAAGTAGCTTAAGGCACTTTCAAAGGAAAGTGATTTTCTCTGAAAGGACAGCATTTAGGAAGTGATGCAACACTCCATTCCCTTCGTGCAGTGAATTGAAGTGTTGGAACAGAGTGCTTCTCTTTCATAGAAACGCATTATTGTTTCTTGTGAATGCTTGCAAGTTGCTTAAGGCACTTTCAAAGGAAAGTGATTTTCTCTGAAAGGACAGCATTTAGAAAGCAAGGCAACACTCCATTCACTTCACACAGTGAATTGAAGTGTTGGAAAAAACTGCTTCTCTTTCAGAGAAACGCATGTGAGTTTCTTCCTAATGCTTGCAAGTAGCTTAAGGCACTTTCAAAGGAACGTGATTTTCTCTGAAAGGACAGGATTTAGAAAGTGAAGCAACACTCCATTCACTTCGCACAGTGAATTGAAGTGTTGGAACAGACTGCTTCTCTTTCAGAGAAACGCATGTGAGTTTCTTCCTAATGCTTGCAAATAGCTTTAGGCACTTTCAAAGGAAAGTGATTTTTTCTGAAAGGACAGCATTTAGAAAGTGAAGCAACACTCCATTCACTTCGCACAGTGAATTGAAGTGTTTGAACAGACTGCTTCCCTTTCAGAGAAATGCATGTGAGTTTCTGTTGAATGCTTGTAAGTAGCTTAAGGCACTTTCAAAGGAAACTGATTTTCTCTGAAAGGACAGCATTTAGAAAGTGAAGCAACACTCCATTCACTTCGCAGAGTGAATTGAAGTATTGGAACAGACTGCTTTTCTTTCAGAGAAACGCATGTGAGTTTCTGGTGAAGGCTTGTAAGTAGCTTAAGGCACTTTCAAAGGAAAGTGATTTTCTCTGAAAGGACAGCATTTAGAAAGTGAAGCAACACTCCATTCACTTCGCACAGTGAATTGAAGTGTTGGAACAGACTGCTTCTCTTTCAGAGAAACGCATGTGAGTTTCTGGTGAATGCTTGCAAGTTGCTTAAGGCACTTTCAAAGGAAAGTGATTTTCTCTGAAAGGACAGCATTTAGAAAGTGAAGCAGCACTCCATTCACTTCGCACACAGAATTGAAGTGTTGGAACAGATTGCTCCTCTTTCAGAGAAATGCATGTGAGTTTCTGTTGAATGCTTGTAAGTAGCTTAAGGCACATTCAAAGGAAAGGGATTTTCTCTGAAAGGACAGCATTTAGAAAGTGAAGCAACACTATATTCACTTCGCAGAGTGAATTGAAGTGTTGGAACAGAGTGCTTCTCTTTCAGAGAAACGCATGTGAATTTTTTGTGAATGCTTGAAAGTTGTTTTGGGCACTTTCAATGGAAAGTGATTTTCTCTGAAAGGACAGCATTTAGAAAGTGAGGCAACACTCCATTCATTTCGCACTGTGAATTGAAGTGTTGGAACAGACTGCTTCTCTTTCAGAGAAACGCATGTGAGTTTCTTCCTAATGCTTGCAAGTAGCTTAAGGCACTTTCAAAGGAAAGTGATTTTCTCTGAAAGGACAGCATTTAGAAAGTGAAGCAACACTCCATTCACTTCGCACAGTGAAGTGAAGTGTTGGAACAGACGGCTTCTCTTTCATAGAAACGAATTAGTGTTTCTTGTGAATGCTTGCAAGTAGCTTAAGGCACTTTCAAAGGAAAGTGATTTTCTCTGAAAGGACAGCATTTAGAAAGTGAAGCAACACTCCATTCACTTCGCACAGAGAATTGAAGTGTTGGAACAGATTGCTTCTCTTGCAGAGAAATGCATGTGAGTTTCTGTTGAATGCTTGTAAGTAGCTTAAGGCACTTTCAAAGGAAAGTGATTTTCTTTGAAAGGACAGCATTTAGAAAGTGAAGCAACACTCCATTCACTTCGCACAGTGAATTGAAGTGTTGGAACAGACTGCTTCACTTTCATAGAAACACATTAGTGTTTCTTGTGAATGCTTGAAAGTAGCTTAAAGCACTTTCAAACGAACGTGATTTTCTCTGAAAGGACAGCATTTAGAAAGTGAGGCAACACTCCATTCACTTCACACAGTGAATTGAAGTGTTGGAACAGACTGCTTCTCTTTCAGAGAAACGCATGTGAGTTTCTTCCTAATGCTTGCAAGTAGCTTTAGGCACTTTCAAAGGAAAATGATTTTTTCTGAAAGGACAGCATTTAGAATGTGAAGCAACACTCCATTCCCTTCGTGCAGTGAATTGAAGTGTTGGAACAGACTGCTTCTCTTTCAGAGAAACGCATGTGAGTTTCTTCCTAATGCTTGCAAGTAGCTTAAGGCACTTTCAAGGGAAAGTGATTTTCTCTGAAAGGACAGCATTTAGAAAGTGAAGCAACACTCCATTCACTTCGCACAGTGAATTGAAGTGTTGGAACAGACTGCTTCTCTTTCAGAGAAACGCATGTGAGTTTCTGGTGAATGCTTGTAAGTAGCTTAAGGCACTTTCAAAGGAAAGTGATTTTCTCTGAAAGGACAGCATTTAGAAAGTGATGCAAGACTCCATTCATTTCGTGCAGTGAATTGAAGTGTTGGAACAGAGTGCTTCTCTTTCATAGAAACGCATTATTGTTTCCTGTGAATGCTTGCAAGTTGCTTAAGGCACTTTCAAAGGAAAGTGATTTTCTCTGAAAGGACAGCATGTAGAAAGTGAAGCAACACTCCATTCACTTCGCACAGTGAATTGAAGTGTTGGAACAGACTGCTTCTCTTTCAGAGATTGTATGTGAGTTTCTGTTGAATGCTTGTAAGAAGCTTAAGGCACTTTCAAAGGAAAGTGATTTTCTCTGAAAGGACAGCATTTAGAAAGTGAACCAACACTCCATTCACTTCGCACATTGAATTGAAGTGTTGGAAAAGACTGCTTCTCTTTCAGAGAAACGCATGTGAGTTTCTGTTGAATGCTTGTAAGTAGCTTAAGGCACTTTCAAAGGAAAGTGATTTTCTCTGAAAGGACAGCATTTATAAAGTGAGGCAACACTCCATTCACTTCACACAGTGAATTGAAGTGTTGGAACAGAGTACTTCTCTTTCAGAGAAACGCATGTGAGTTTCTTCCTAATGCTTGCAAGTAGCTTTAGGCACTTTCAAAGGAAAGTGATTTTCTCTGAAAGGACAGCATTTAGAAAGTGAAGCAACACTCCATTCACTTCGCACAGTGAATTGAAGTGTTGGAACAGACTGCTTCTCTTTCATAGAAACACATTAGTGTTTCTTGTGAATGCTTGCAAGTAGCTTAAAGCACTTTCAAACGAACGTGATTTTCTCTGAAAGGACAGCATTTAGAAAGTGAGGCAACACTCCATTCACTTCACACAGTGAATTGAAGTGTTGGAACAGACTGCTTCTCTTTCATACAAACGCATGTGAGTTTCTTCCTAATGCTTGCAAGTAGCTTTAGGCACTTTCAAAGGAAAGTGATTTTTTCTGAAAGGACAGCATTTAGAAAGTGAAGCAACACTCATTCCCTTCGTGCAGTGAATTGAAGTGTTGGAACAGACTGCTTCTCTTTCAGAGAAACGCATGTGAGTTTTTTGTGAATGCTTGTAAGTAGCTTAAGGCACTTTCAAAGGAAAGTGATTTTCTCTGAAAGGACAGCATTTAGGAAGTGATGCAACACTCCATTCCCTTCGTGCAGTGAATTGAAGTGTTGGAACAGAGTGCTTCTCTTTCATAGAAACGCATTATTGTTTCTTGTGAATGCTTGCAAGTTGCTTAAGGCACTTTCAAAGGAAAGTGATTTTCTCTGAAAGGACAGCATTTAGAAAGCAAGGCAACACTCCATTCACTTCACACAGTGAATTGAAGTGTTGGAAAAAACTGCTTCTCTTTCAGAGAAACGCATGTGAGTTTCTTCCTAATGCTTGCAAGTAGCTTAAGGCACTTTCAAAGGAACGTGATTTTCTCTGAAAGGACAGGATTTAGAAAGTGAAGCAACACTCCATTCACTTCGCACAGTGAATTGAAGTGTTGGAACAGACTGCTTCTCTTTCAGAGAAACGCATGTGAGTTTCTTCCTAATGCTTGCAAATAGCTTTAGGCACTTTCAAAGGAAAGTGATTTTTTCTGAAAGGACAGCATTTAGAAAGTGAAGCAACACTCCATTCACTTCGCACAGTGAATTGAAGTGTTTGAACAGACTGCTTCCCTTTCAGAGAAATGCATGTGAGTTTCTGTTGAATGCTTGTAAGTAGCTTAAGGCACTTTCAAAGGAAACTGATTTTCTCTGAAAGGACAGCATTTAGAAAGTGAAGCAACACTCCATTCACTTCGCAGAGTGAATTGAAGTATTGGAACAGACTGCTTTTCTTTCAGAGAAACGCATGTGAGTTTCTGGTGAAGGCTTGTAAGTAGCTTAAGGCACTTTCAAAGGAAAGTGATTTTCTCTGAAAGGACAGCATTTAGAAAGTGAAGCAACACTCCATTCACTTCGCACAGTGAATTGAAGTGTTGGAACAGACTGCTTCTCTTTCAGAGAAACGCATGTGAGTTTCTGGTGAATGCTTGCAAGTTGCTTAAGGCACTTTCAAAGGAAAGTGATTTTCTCTGAAAGGACAGCATTTAGAAAGTGAAGCAGCACTCCATTCACTTCGCACACAGAATTGAAGTGTTGGAACAGATTGCTCCTCTTTCAGAGAAATGCATGTGAGTATCTGTTGAATGCTTGTAAGTAGCTTAAGGCACATTCAAAGGAAAGGGATTTTCTCTGAAAGGACAGCATGTAGAAAGTGAAGCAACACTATATTCACTTCGCAGAGTGAATTGAAGTGTTGGAACAGAGTGCTTCTCTTTCAGAGAAACGCATGTGAATTTTTTGTGAATGCTTGAAAGTTGTTTTGGGCACTTTCAATGGAAAGTGATTTTCTCTGAAAGGACAGCATTTAGAAAGTGAGGCAACACTCCATTCATTTCGCACTGTGAATTGAAGTGTTGGAACAGACTGCTTCTCTTTCAGAGAAACGCATGTGAGTTTCTTCCTAATGCTTGCAAGTAGCTTAAGGCACTTTCAAAGGAAAGTGATTTTCTCTGAAAGGACAGCATTTAGAAAGTGAAGCAACACTCCATTCACTTCGCACAGTGAAGTGAAGTGTTGGAACAGACGGCTTCTCTTTCATAGAAACGAATTAGTGTTTCTTGTGAATGCTTGCAAGTAGCTTAAGGCACTTTCAAAGGAAAGTGATTTTCTCTGAAAGGACAGCATTTAGAAAGTGAAGCAACACTCCATTCACTTCGCACAGAGAATTGAAGTGTTGGAACAGATTGCTTCTCTTGCAGAGAAATGCATGTGAGTTTCTGTTGAATGCTTGTAAGTAGCTTAAGGCACTTTCAAAGGAAAGTGATTTTCTTTGAAAGGACAGCATTTAGAAAGTGAAGCAACACTCCATTCACTTCGCACAGTGAATTGAAGTGTTGGAACAGACTGCTTCACTTTCATAGAAACACATTAGTGTTTCTTGTGAATGCTTGCAAGTAGCTTAAAGCACTTTCAAACGAACGTGATTTTCTCTGAAAGGACAGCATTTAGAAAGTGAGGCAACACTCCATTCACTTCACACAGTGAATTGAAGTGTTGGAACAGACTGCTTCTCTTTCAGAGAAACGCATGTGAGTTTCTTCCTAATGCTTGCAAGTAGCTTTAGGCACTTTCAAAGGAAAATGATTTTTTCTGAAAGGACAGCATTTAGAATGTGAAGCAACACTCCATTCCCTTCGTGCAGTGAATTGAAGTGTTGGAACAGACTGCTTCTCTTTCAGAGAAACGCATGTGAGTTTCTTCCTAATGCTTGCAAGTAGCTTAAGGCACTTTCAAGGGAAAGTGATTTTCTCTGAAAGGACAGCATTTAGAAAGTGAAGCAACACTCCATTCACTTCGCACAGTGAATTGAAGTGTTGGAACAGACTGCTTCTCTTTCAGAGAAACGCATGTGAGTTTCTGGTGAATGCTTGTAAGTAGCTTAAGGCACTTTCAAAGGAAAGTGATTTTCTCTGAAAGGACAGCATTTAGAAAGTGATGCAACACTCCATTCATTTCGTGCAGTGAATTGAAGTGTTGGAACAGAGTGCTTCTCTTTCATAGAAACGCATTATTGTTTCCTGTGAATGCTTGCAAGTTGCTTAAGGCACTTTCAAAGGAAAGTGATTTTCTCTGAAAGGACAGCATGTAGAAAGTGAAGCAACACTCCATTCACTTCGCACAGTGAATTGAAGTGTTGGAACAGACTGCTTCTCTTTCAGAGAAATGTATGTGAGTTTCTGTTGAATGCTTGTAAGAAGCTTAAGGCACTTTCAAAGGAAAGTGATTTTCTCTGAAAGGACAGCATTTAGAAAGTGAAGCAACACTCCATTCCCTTCGTGCAGTGAATTGAAGTGTTGGAACAGGCTGCTTCTCTTTCAGAGAAACGCATGTGAGTTTCTTCCTAATGCTTGCAAGTAGCTTAAGGCACTTTCAAGGGAAAGTGATTTTCTCTGAAAGGACAGCATTTAGAAAGTGAAGCAACACTCCATTCACTTCGCAGAGTGAATTGAAGTATTGGAACAGACTGCTTCTCTTTCAGAGAAACGCATGTGAGTTTCTGGTGAATGCTTGTAAGAAGCTTAAGGCACTTTCAAAGGAAAGTGATTTTCTCTGAAAGGACAGCATTTAGAAAGTGAAGCAACACTCCATTCACTTCGCACTATGAATTGAAGTGTTGGAACAGACTGCTTCTCTTTCAGAGAAACGCATGTGAGTTTCTTGTGAATTCTTGCAAGTTCCTTAAGGCACTTTCAAAGAAAGTGATTTTCTCTGAAAGGACAGCATTTAGAAACTGAAGCAACACTCCATTCACTTCGCACAGTGAATTGAAGTGTTGGAACAGACTGCTTCTCTTTCAGAGAAACGCATGTGAGTTTCTGGTGAATGCTTGTAAGTAGCTTAAGGCACTTTCAAAGGAAAGTGATTTTCTCTGAAAGGACAGCATTTAGAAAGCAAGGCAACACTCCATTCACTTCACACAGTGAATTGAAGTGTTGGAACAAACTGCTTCTCTTTCAGAGAAACGCATGTGAGTTTCTTCCTAATGCTTGCATGTAGCTTAAGGCAATTTCAAAGGAAAGTGATTTTCTCTGAAAGGACAGGATTTAGAAAGTGAGGCAACACTCCATTCACTTCGCACAGTGAATTGAAGTGTTGGAACAGACTGCTTCTCCTTCAGAGAAACGCATGTGAGTTTCTTCCTATTGTTTGCAAGTAGCTTAAGGCACTTTCAAAGGAAAGTGATTTTCTCTGAAAGGACAGCATTTAGAAAGTGAAGCAACACTCCATTCACTTCGCACAGTGAATTGAAGTGTTGGAACAGACTGCTTCTCCTTCAGAGAAACGCATGTGAGTTTCTGGTGAATGCTTGTAAGTAGCTTAAGACACTTTCAAAGGAAAGTGATTTTCTCTGAAAGGACAGGATTTAGAAAGTGAAGCAACACTCCATTCACTTCGCACAGTGAATTGAAGTGTTGGAACAGACTGCTTCTCTTTCATAGATACACATTAGTTTTTCTTGTGAATGCTTGCAAGTAGCTTAAAGCACTTTCAAACGAACGTGATTTTCTCTGAAAGGACAGCATTTAGAAAGTGAGGCAACACTCCATTCACTTCACACAGTGAATTGAAGTGTTGGAACAGACTGCTTCTCTTTCAGAGAAACGCATTTGAGTTTCTTCCTAATGCTTGCAAGTAGCTTTAGGCACTTTCAAAGGAAAGTGATTTTTTCTGAAAGGACAGCATTTAGAAAGTGAAGCAACACTCCATTCCCTTCGTGCAGTGAATTGAAGTGTTGGAACAGACTGCTTCTCTTTAAGAGAAACGCATGTGAGTTTCTGGTGAATGCTTGTAAGTAGCTTAAGGCACTTTCAAAGGAAAGTGATTTTCTCTGAAAGGACAGCATTTAGAAAGTGATGCAACACTCCATTCCCTTCGTGCAGTGAATTGAAGTGTTGGAACAGAGTGCTTCTCTTTCATAGAAACTCATTATTGTTTCTTGTGAATGCTTGCAAGTTGCTTAAGGCACTTTCAAAGGAAAGTGATTTTCTCTGAAAGGACATAATTTAGAAAGTGAAGCAACACTCCATTCACTTCGCACAGTGAATTGAAGTGTTGGAACAGACTGCTTCTATTTCAGGGAAATGCATGTGAGTTTCTGTTGAATGCTTGTAAGAAGCTTAAGGCACTTTCAAAGGAAAGTGATTTTCTCTGAAAGGACAGCATTTAGAAAGCAAGGCAACACTCCATTCACTTCACACAGTGAATTGAAGTGTTGGAAAAAACTGCTTCTCTTTCAGAGAAACGCATGTGAGTTTCTTCCTAATGCTTGCAAGTAGCTTAAGGCACTTTCAAAGGAAAGTGATTTACTCTGAAAGGACAGCATTTAGAAAGTGAGACAACACTCCATTCATTTCGCACTGTGAATTGAAGTGTTGGAACAGACTGCTTCTCTTTCAGAGAAACGCAAGTGAGTTTCTTCCTAATGCTTGCAAGTAGCTTAAGGCACTTTCAAAGGAAAGTGATTTTCTCTGAAAGGACAGCATTTAGAAAGTGAAGCAACACTCCATTCACTTCGCACAGTGAAGTGAAGTGTTGGAACAGACGGCTTCTCTTTCATAGAAACGAATTAGTGTTTCCTGTGAATGCTTGCAAGTAGCTTAAGGCACTTTCAAAGGAAAGTGATTTTCTCTGAAAGGACAAAATTTAGAAAGTGAAGCAACACTCCATTCACTTCGCACAGAGAATTGAAGTGTTGGAACAGATTGCTTCTCTTTCAGAGAAATGCATGTGAGTTTCTGTTGAATGCTTGTAAGTAGCTTAAGGCACTTTAAAAGGAAAGTGATTTTCTCTGAAAGGACAGCATTTAGAAAGTGAACCAACACTCCATTCACTTCGCACATTGAATTGAAGTGTTGGAACAGACTGCTTCTCTTTCAGAGACACGCATGTGAGTTTCTGTTGAATGCTTGTAAGTAGCTTAAGGCACTTTCAAAGGAAAGTGATTTTCTCTGAAAGGACAGCATTTATAAAGTGAGGCAACACTCCATTCACTTCACACAGTGAATTGAAGTGTTGGAACAGAGTGCTTCTCTTTCATAGAAACGCATTATTGTTTCTTGTGAATGCTTGCAAGTTGCTTAAGGCACTTTCAAAGGAAAGTGATTTTCTCTGAAAAGACAGCATGTAGAAAGTGAAGCAACACTCCATTCACTTCGCACAGTGAATTGAAGTGTTGGAACAGACTGCTTCTCTTTCAGAGAAATGTATGTGAGTTTCTGTTGAATGCTTGTAAGAAGCTTAAGGCACTTTCAAAGGAAAGTGATTTTCTCTGAAAGGACAGCATTTAGAAAGTGAAGCAACACTCCATTCCCTTCGTGCAGTGAATTGAAGTGTTGGAACAGGCTGCTTCTCTTTCAGAGAAACGCATGTGAGTTTCTTCCTAATGCTTGCATGTAGCTTAAGGCACTTTCAAGGGAAAGTGATTTTCTCTGAAAGGACAGCATTTAGAAAGTGAAGCAACACTCCATTCACTTCGCACAGTGAATTGAAGTGTTGGAACAGACTGCTTCTCTTTCAGAGAAACGCATGTGAGTTTCTGTTGAATGCTTGAAAGTACCTTAAGGCACTTTCAAAGGAAAGTGATTTTCTCTGAAAGGACAGCATTTAGAAAGTGAAGAAACACTCCATTCACTTCGCACATTGAATTGAAGTGTTGGAGCAGACTGCTTGTCTTTCAGAGAAACGCATGTGAGTTTCTGTTGAATGCTTGTAAGTAGCATAAGGCACTTTGAAAGGAAAGTGATTTTCTCTGAAAGGACAGCATTTAGAAAGCGAGTCAACACTCCATTCACTTCACACAGTGAATTGAAGTGTTGGAACAAGCTGCTTCTCTTTCAGAGAAACGCATGTGAGTTTCTTCCTAATGCTTTCAAGTAGCTTAAGGCACTTTCAAAGGAAAGTTATTTTCTCTGAAAGGACAGGATTTAGAAAGTCAAGCAACACTCCATTCACTTCGCACAGTGAATTGAAGTGTTGGAACAGACTGCTTCTCTTTCAGAGAAATGCATGTGAGTGTCTGTTGAATGCTTGTAAGTAGCTTTAGGCACTTTCAAAGGAAAGTGATTTTCTCTGAAAGGACAGCATTTAGAAATTGAAGCAACACTCCATTCACTTCGCAGAGTGAATTGAAGTATTGGAACAGACTGCTTCTCTTTCAGAGAAACGCATGTGAGTTTCTGGTGAATGCTTGTAAGAAGCTTAAGGCACTTTCAAAGGAAAGTGATTTTCTCTGAAAGGACAGCATTTAGAAAGTGAAGCAACACTCCATTCACTTCGCACGATGAATTGAAGTGTTGGAACAGACTGCTTCTCTTTCAGAGAAACGCATGTGAGTTTCTTGTGAATTCTTGCAAGTTGCTTAAGGCACTTTCAAAGGAAAGTGATTTTCTCTGAAAGGACAGCATTTAGAAACTGAAGCAACACTCCATTCACTTCGCACAGTGAATTGAAGTGTTGGAACAGACTGCTTCTCTTTCAGAGAAACGCATGTGAGTTTCTGGTGAATGCTTGTAAGTAGCTTAAGGCACTTTCAAAGGAAAGTGATTTTCTCTGAAAGGACAGCATTTACAAACTGAAGCAACACTCCATTCGCTTCGCACAGTGAATTGAAGTGTTGGAACAGACTGCTTCTCTTTCAGAGAAACGCATGTGAGTTTCTTCCTAATGCTTGCAAGTAGCTTAAGGCACTTTCACGGGAAAGTGATTTTCTCTGAAAGGACAGCATTTAGAAACTGAAGCAACACTCCATTCACTTCGCACAGTGAATTGAAGTGTTGGAACAGACTGCTTCTCTTTCAGAGAAACGCATGTGAGTTTTTGGTGAATGCTTGTAAGTAGCTTATGGCACTTTCAAAGGAAAGTGATTTTCTCTGAAAGGACCGCATTTAGAAAGTGAAGCAACACTCCATTCACTTCGCACAGTGAATTGAAGTGTTGGAAAAGACTGCTTCTCTTTCAGAGAAATTCATGTGAGTTTCTGTTGAATGCTTGAAAATACCTTAAGGCACTTTCAAAGGAAAGTGATTTTCTCTGAAAGGACAGCATTTAGAATGTGAAGAAACACTCCATTCACTTTGCAGTGTGAATTGAAGTATTGGAACAGACTGCTTCTCTTTCAGAGAAATGCATGTGAGTTTCTGGTGAATGCTTGTAAGTAGCTTAAGGCACTTTCAAAGGAAAATGATTTTCTCTGAAAGGACACCATTTAGAAAGTGAGGCAAAACTCCATTCACTTCGCACAGTGAATTGAAGTGTTGGAACAGACTGCTTCTCTTTCAGAGAAACGCATGTGAGTTTCTGTTGAATGCTTGTAAGTAGCTTAAGGCACTTTCAAAGGAAAGTGATTTTCTCTGAAAGGACAGCATTTAGAAAGTGAAGCAACACTCCATTCCCTTCGTGCAGTGAATTGAAGTGTTCGAACAGAGTGCTTCTCTTTCATAGAAACGCATTAGTGATTCTTGTGAATGCTTGCAGGTTGCTTAAGGCACTTTCAAAGGAAAGTTATTTTCTCTGAAAGGACATAATTTAGAAAGTGAAGCAACACTCCATTCCCTTCGTGCAGTGAATTGAAGTGTTGGAACAGACTGCTTCTCTTTCAGAGAAATGCATGTGAGTTTCTGTTGAATGCTTGTAAGAAGCTTAAGGCACTTTCAAAGGAAAGTGATTTTCTCTGAAAGGACAGCATTTAGAAAGTGAAGCAACACTCCATTCACTTCGCACATTGAATTGAAGTGTTGGAGCAGACTGCTTCTCTTTCAGAGAAACGCAGGTGAGTTTCTGTTGAATGCTTGTAAGTAGCGTAAGGCACTTTGAAAGGAAAGTGATTTTCTCTGAAAGGACAGCATTTAGAAAGCAAGGCAACACTCCATTCACTTCACACAGTGAATTGAAGTGTTGGAACAAACTGCTTCTCTTTCAGAGAAACGCATGTGAGTTTCTTCCTAATGCTTGCATGTAGCTTAAGGCAATTTCAAAGGAAGGTGATTTTCTCTGAAAGGACAGGACTTAGAAAGTGAGGCAACACTCCATTCACTTCGCACAGTGAATTGAAGTGTTGGAACAGACTGCTTCTCCTTCAGAGAAACGCATGTGAGTTTCTTCCTATTGTTTGCAAGTAGCTTAAGGCACTTTCAAAGGAAAGTGATTTTCTCTGAAAGGACAGCATTTAGAAAGTGAAGCAACACTCCATTCACTTCGCACAGTGAATTGAAGTGTTAGAACAGACTGCTTCCCTTTCAGAGAAATGCATGTGAGTTTCTGTTGAATGCTTGTAAGTAGCTTAAGGCACTTTCAAAGGAAAGTGATTTTCTCTGAAAGGACAGCATTTAGAAAGTGAAGCAACACTCCATTCACTTCGCACAGAGAATTGAAGTGTTGGAACAGATTGCTTCTCTTTCAGAGAAAGGCATGTGAGTTTCTGTTGAATGCTTGTAAGTAGCTTAAGGCACATTCAAAGGAAAGGGATTTTCTCTGAAAGGACAGCATTTAGAAAGTGAAGCAACACTATATTCACTTCGCACACTGAATTGAAGTGTTAGAACAGACTGCTTCTCTTTCAGAGAAACGCATGTGAGTTTCTTCGTAATGCTTGCAAGTAGCTTAAGGCACTTTCAAAGGAAAGTGATTTTCTCTGAAAGGACAGCATTTAGAAAGTGAAGCAACACTCCATTCACTTCGCACAGTGAATTGAAGTGTTGGAACAGACTGCTACTCTTTCAGAGCAACGCATGTGAGTTTCTTCGTAATGCTTGCAAGTAGCTTAAGGCACTTTCAAAGGAAAGTGATTTTCTCTGAAAGGACAGCATTTAGAAAGTGAAGCAACACTCCATTCACTTCGCAAAGTGAATTGAAGTGTTGGAACAGACGGCTTCACTTTCATAGAAATGCATTAGTGTTTCTTGAGAATGCTTGCAAGTAGCTTAAGGCACTTTCAAAGGAAACTGATTTTCTCTGAAAGGACAGCATTTAGAAAGTGAGGCAACACTCCATTCACTTCACACAGTGAATTGAAGTGTTGGAACAGAGTGCTTCTCTTTCAGAGAAACGCATGTGAGTTTCTTCCTAATGCTTGCAAGTAGCTTTAGGCACTTTCAAAGGAAAGTGATTTTCTCTGAAAGGACAGCATTTAGAAAGTGAAGCAACACTCCATTCACTTCGCACAGTGAATTGAAGTGTTGGAACAGACTGCTTCTCTTTCATAGAAACACATTAGTTTTTCTTGTGAATGCTTGCAAGTAGCTTAAAGCACTTTCAAACGAACGTGATTTTCTCTGAAAGGACAGCATTTAGAAAGTGAGGCAACACTCCATTCACTTCACACAGTGAATTGAAGTGTTGGAACAGACTGCTACTCTTTCAGAGCAACGCATGTGAGTTTCTTCGTAATGCTTGCAAGTAGCTTAAGGCACTTTCAAAGGAAAGTGATTTTCTCTGAAAGGACAGCATTTAGAAAGTGAAGCAACACTCCATTCACTTCGCAAAGTGAATTGAAGTGTTGGAACAGACGGCTTCACTTTCATAGAAATGCATTAGTGTTTCTTGAGAATGCTTGCAAGTAGCTTAAGGCACTTTCAAAGGAAACTGATTTTCTCTGAAAGGACAGCATTTAGAAAGTGAGGCAACACTCCATTCACTTCACACAGTGAATTGAAGTGTTGGAACAGAGTGCTTCTCTTTCAGAGAAACGCATGTGAGTTTCTTCCTAATGCTTGCAAGTAGCTTTAGGCACTTTCAAAGGAAAGTGATTTTCTCTGAAAGGACAGCATTTAGAAAGTGAAGCAACACTCCATTCACTTCGCACAGTGAATTGAAGTGTTGGAACAGACTGCTTCTCTTTCATAGAAACACATTAGTTTTTCTTGTGAATGCTTGCAAGTAGCTTAAAGCACTTTCAAACGAACGTGATTTTCTCTGAAAGGACAGCATTTAGAAAGTGAGGCAACACTCCATTCACTTCACACAGTGAATTGAAGTGTTGGAACAGACTGCTTCTCTTTCAGAGAAACGCATTTGAGTTTCTTCCTAATGCTTGCAAGTAGCTTTAGGCACTTTCAAAGGAAAGTGATTTTTTCTGAAAAGACAGCATTTAGAAAGTGAAGCAACACTCCATTCCCTTCGTGCAGTGAATTGAAGTGTTGGAACAGACTGCTTCTCTTTAAGAGAAACGCATGTGAGTTTCTGGTGAATGCTTGTCAGTAGCTTAAGGCACTTTCAAAGGAAAGTGATTTTCTCTGAAAGGACAGCATTTAGAAAGTGATGCAACACTCCATTCCCTTCGTGCAGTGAATTGAAGTGTTGGAACAGAGTGCTTCTCTTTCATAGAAACTCATTATTGTTTCTTGTGAATGCTTGCAAGTTGCTTAAGGCACTTTCAAAGGAAAGTGATTTTCTCTGAAAGGACAGCATTTAGAAAGTGAAGCAACACTCCATTCACTTCGCACAGTGAATTGAAGTGTTGGAACAGACTGCTTCTCTTTCAGAGAAACGCATGTGAGTTTTTTCCTAATGCTTGCAAGTAGCTTAAGGCACTTTCAAAGGAAAGTGATTTTCTCTGAAAGAACAGCATTTAGAAAGTGAAGCAACACTCCATTCACTTCGCACAGTGAATTGAAGTGTTGGAACAGACTGCTTCTCTTTCAGAGAAACGCATGTGAGTTTCTGTTAAATGCTTGTAAGTAGCTTAAGGCACTTTCAAAGGAAAGTGATTTTCTCTGAAAGGACAGCATTTAGAAAGTGAAGCAACACTCCATTCAGTTCGTGCAGTGAATTGAAGTGTTGGAACAGAGTGCTTCTCTTTCATAGAAACGCCTTAGTGTTTCTTGTGAATGCTTGCAAGTTGCTTAAGGCAGTTTCAAAGGAAAGTGATTTTCTCTGAAAGGACATAATTTAGAAAGTGAAGCAACACTCCATTCACTTCGCACAGTGAATTGAAGTGTTGGAACAGACTGCTTCTCTTTCAGAGAAACGCATGTGAGTTTCTGTTGAATGCTTGAAAGTTGCTTAAGGCACTTTCAAAGGAACGTGATTTTCTCTGAAAGGAAAGCATTTAGAAAGTGAAGCAATACTCCATTCACTTCGCACAGTGAATTGAAGTGTTGGAACAGACTGCTTCTCTTTCAGAGAAATGCACGTGAGTTTCTGTTGAATGCTTGTAAGTAGCTTAAGGCACATTCAAAGGAAAGTGATTTTCTCTGAAAGGACAGCATTTAGAAAGTGAAGCAACACTCCATTCCCTTCACACAGTGAATTGAAGTGCTGGAACAGACTGCTTCTCTTTCAGAGAAACGCATGTGACTTTCTTCCTAATGCTTGCAAGTAGCTTAAGGCACTTTCAAGGGAAAGTGATTTTCTCTGAAAGGACATAATTTAGAAAGTGAAGCAACACTCCATTCACTTCGCACAGTGAATTGAAGTGTTGGAACAGACTGCTTCTCTTTCAGAGAAATGCATGTGAGTTTCTGTTGAATGCTTGTAAGTAGCTTAAGGCACTTTCAAAGGAAAGTGATTTTCTCTGAAAGGACAGGATTTAGAAAGTCAAGCAACACTCCATTCACTTCGCACAGTGAATTGAAGTGTTGGAACAGACTGCTTCTCTTTCAGAGAAATGCATGTGAGTGTCTGTTGAATGCTTGTAAGTAGCTTAAGGCACTTTCAAAGGAAAGTGATTTTCTCTGAAAGGACAGCATTTAGAAATTGAAGCAACACTCCATTCACTTCGCAGAGTGAATTGAAGTATTGGAACAGACTGCTTCTCTTTCAGAGAAACGCATGTGAGTTTCTGGTGAATGCTTGTAAGAAGCTTAAGGCACTTTCAAAGGAAAGTGATTTTCTCTGAAAGGACAGCATTTAGAAAGTGAAGCAACACTCCATTCACTTCGCACGATGAATTGAAGTGTTGGAACAGACTGCTTCTCTTTCAGAGAAACGCATGTGAGTTTCTTGTGAATTCTTGCAAGTTGCTTAAGGAACTTTCAAAGGAAAGTGATTTTCTCTGAAAGGACAGCATTTAGAAACTGAAGCAACACTCCATTCACTTCGCACAGTGAATTGAAGTGTTGGAACAGACTGCTTCTCTTTCAGAGAAACGCATGTGAGTTTCTGGTGAATGCTTGTAAGTAGCTTAAGGCACTTTCAAAGGAAAGTGATTTTCTCTGAAAGGACAGCATTTACAAACTGAAGCAACACTCCATTCGCTTCGCACAGTGAATTGAAGTGTTGGAACAGACTGCTTCTCTTTCAGAGAAACGCATGTTAGTTTCTTCCTAATGCTTGCAAGTAGCTTAAGGCACTTTCACGGGAAAGTGATTTTCTCTGAAAGGACAGCATTTAGAAACTGAAGCAACACTCCATTCACTTCGCACAGTGAATTGAAGTGTTGGAACAGACTGCTTCTCTTTCAGAGAAACGCATGTGAGTTTTTGGTGAATGCTTGTAAGTAGCTTATGGCACTTTCAAAGGAAAGTGATTTTCTCTGAAAGGACCGCATTTAGAAAGTGAAGCAACACTCCATTCACTTCGCACAGTGAATTGAAGTGTTGGAAAAGACTGCTTCTCTTTCAGAGAAATGCATGTGAGTTTCTGTTGAATGCTTGAAAATACCTTAAGGCACTTTCAAAGGAAAGTGATTTTCTCTGAAAGGACAGCATTTAGAATGTGAAGAAACACTCCATTCACTTTGCAGTGTGAATTGAAGTATTGGAACAGACTGCTTCTCTTTCAGAGAAATGCATGTGAGTTTCTGGTGAATGCTTGTAAGTAGCTTAAGGCACTTTCAAAGGAAAATGATTTTCTCTGAAAGGACACCATTTAGAAAGTGAGGCAAAACTCCATTCACTTCGCACAGTGAATTGAAGTGTTGGAACAGACTGCTTCTCTTTCAGAGAAACGCATGTGAGTTTCTGTTGAATGCTTGTAAGTAGCTTAAGGCACTTTCAAAGGAAAGTGATTTTCTCTGAAAGGACAGCATTTAGAAAGTGAAGCAACACTCCATTCCCTTCGTGCAGTGAATTGAAGTGTTCGAACAGAGTGCTTCTCTTTCATAGAAACGCATTAGTGTTTCTTGTGAATGCTTGCAGGTTGCTTAAGGCACTTTCAAAGGAAAGTTACTTTCTCTGAAAGGACATAATTTAGAAAGTGAAGCAACACTCCATTCCCTTCGTGCAGTGAATTGAAGTGTTGGAACAGACTGCTTCTCTTTCAGAGAAATGCATGTGAGTTTCTGTTGAATGCTTGTAAGAAGCTTAAGGCACTTTCAAAGGAAAGTGATTTTCTCTGAAAGGACAGCATTTAGAAAGTGAAGCAACACTCCATTCACTTCGCACATTGAATTGAAGTGTTGGAGCAGACTGCTTCTCTTTCAGAGAAACGCAGGTGAGTTTCTGTTGAATGCTTGTAAGTAGCGTAAGGCACTTTGAAAGGAAAGTGATTTTCTCTGAAAGGACAGCATTTAGAAAGCAAGGCAACACTCCATTCACTTCACACAGTGAATTGAAGTGTTGGAACAAACTGCTTCTCTTTCAGAGAAACGCATGTGAGTTTCTTCCTAATGCTTGCATGTAGCTTAAGGCAATTTCAAAGGAAGGTGATTTTCTCTGAAAGGACAGGACTTAGAAAGTGAGGCAACACTCCATTCACTTCGCACAGTGAATTGAAGTGTTGGAACAGACTGATTCTCCTTCAGAGAAACGCATGTGAGTTTCTTCCTATTGTTTGCAAGTAGCTTAAGGCACTTTCAAAGGAAAGTGATTTTCTCTGAAAGGACAGCATTTAGAAAGTGAAGCAACACTCCATTCACTTCGCACAGTGAATTGAAGTGTTAGAACAGACTGCTTCCCTTTCAGAGAAATGCATGTGAGTTTCTGTTGAATGCTTGTAAGTAGCTTAAGGCACTTTCAAAGGAAAGTGATTTTCTCTGAAAGGACAGCATTTAGAAAGTGAAGCAACACTCCATTCACTTCGCACAGAGAATTGAAGTGTTGGAACAGATTGCTTCTCTTTCAGAGAAAGGCATGTGAGTTTCTGTTGAATGCTTGTAAGTAGCTTAAGGCACATTCAAAGGAAAGGGATTTTCTCTGAAAGGACAGCATTTAGAAAGTGAAGCAACACTATATTCACTTCGCACACTGAATTGAAGTGTTAGAACAGACTGCTTCTCTTTCAGAGAAACGCATGTGAGTTTCTTCGTAATGCTTGCAAGTAGCTTAAGGCACTTTCAAAGGAAAGTGATTTTCTCTGAAAGGACAGCATTTAGAAAGTGAAGCAACACTCCATTCACTTCGCACAGTGAATTGAAGTGTTGGAACAGACTGCTACTCTTTCAGAGCAACGCATGTGAGTTTCTTCGTAATGCTTGCAAGTAGCTTAAGGCACTTTCAAAGGAAAGTGATTTTCTCTGAAAGGACAGCATTTAGAAAGTGAAGCAACACTCCATTCACTTCGCAAAGTGAATTGAAGTGTTGGAACAGACGGCTTCACTTTCATAGAAATGCATTAGTGTTTCTTGAGAATGCTTGCAAGTAGCTTAAGGCACTTTCAAAGGAAACTGATTTTCTCTGAAAGGACAGCATTTAGAAAGTGAGGCAACACTCCATTCACTTCACACAGTGAATTGAAGTGTTGGAACAGAGTGCTTCTCTTTCAGAGAAACGCATGTGAGTTTCTTCCTAATGCTTGCAAGTAGCTTTAGGCACTTTCAAAGGAAAGTGATTTTCTCTGAAAGGACAGCATTTAGAAAGTGAAGCAACACTCCATTCACTTCGCACAGTGAATTGAAGTGTTGGAACAGACTGCTTCTCTTTCATAGAAACACATTAGTTTTTCTTGTGAATGCTTGCAAGTAGCTTAAAGCACTTTCAAACGAACGTGATTTTCTCTGAAAGGACAGCATTTAGAAAGTGAGGCAACACTCCATTCACTTCACACAGTGAATTGAAGTGTTGGAACAGACTGCTTCTCTTTCAGAGAAACGCATTTGAGTTTCTTCCTAATGCTTGCAAGTAGCTTTAGGCACTTTCAAAGGAAAGTGATTTTTTCTGAAAAGACAGCATTTAGAAAGTGAAGCAACACTCCATTCCCTTCGTGCAGTGAATTGAAGTGTTGGAACAGACTGCTTCTCTTTAAGAGAAACGCATGTGAGTTTCTGGTGAATGCTTGTCAGTAGCTTAAGGCACTTTCAAAGGAAAGTGATTTTCTCTGAAAGGACAGCATTTAGAAAGTGATGCAACACTCCATTCCCTTCGTGCAGTGAATTGAAGTGTTGGAACAGAGTGCTTCTCTTTCATAGAAACTTATTATTGTTTCTTGTGAATGCTTGCAAGTTGCTTAAGGCACTTTCAAAGGAAAGTGATTTTCTCTGAAAGGACAGCATTTAGAAAGTGAAGCAACACTCCATTCACTTCGCACAGTGAATTGAAGTGTTGGAACAGACTGCTTCTCTTTCAGAGAAACGCATGTGAGTTTTTTCCTAATGCTTGCAAGTAGCTTAAGGCACTTTCAAAGGAAAGTGATTTTCTCTGAAAGAACAGCATTTAGAAAGTGAAGCAACACTCCATTCACTTCGCACAGTGAATTGAAGTGTTGGAACAGACTGCTTCTCTTTCAGAGAAACGCATGTGAGTTTCTGTTAAATGCTTGTAAGTAGCTTAAGGCACTTTCAAAGGAAAGTGATTTTCTCTGAAAGGACAGCATTTAGAAAGTGAAGCAACACTCCATTCACTTCGTGCAGTGAATTGAAGTGTTGGAACAGAGTGCTTCTCTTTCATAGAAACGCCTTAGTGTTTCTTGTGAATGCTTGCAAGTTGCTTAAGGCAGTTTCAAAGGAAAGTGATTTTCTCTGAAAGGACATAATTTAGAAAGTGAAGCAACACTCCATTCACTTCGCACAGTGAATTGAAGTGTTGGAACAGACTGCTTCTCTTTCAGAGAAACGCATGTGAGTTTCTGTTGAATGCTTGAAAGTTGCTTAAGGCACTTTCAAAGGAACGTGATTTTCTCTGAAAGGAAAGCATTTAGAAATTGAAGCAATACTCCATTCACTTCGCACAGTGAATTGAAGTGTTGGAACAGACTGCTTCTCTTTCAGAGAAATGCACGTGAGTTTCTGTTGAATGCTTGTAAGTAGCTTAAGGCACATTCAAAGGAAAGTGATTTTCTCTGAAAGGACAGCATTTAGAAAGTGAAGCAACACTCCATTCCCTTCACACAGTGAATTGAAGTGCTGGAACAGACTGCTTCTCTTTCAGAGAAACGCATGTGACTTTCTTCCTAATGCTTGCAAGTAGCTTAAGGCACTTTCAAGGGAAAGTGATTTTCTCTGAAAGGACATAATTTAGAAAGTGAAGCAACACTCCATTCACTTCGCACAGTGAATTGAAGTGTTGGAACAGACTGCTTCTCTTTCAGAGAAATGCATGTGAGTTTCTGTTGAATGCTTGTAAGTAGCTTAAGGCACTTTCAAAGGAAAGTGATTTTCTCTGAAAGGACAGCATTTAGAAAGTGAAGAAACACTCCATTCACTTCGCACAGTGAATTGAAGTGTTGGAACAGACTGCTTCTCTTTCAGAGAAATGCATGTGAGTTTCTGTTGAATGCTTGTAAGTAGCTTAAGGCACTTTCAAAGGAAAGTGATTTTCTCTGAAAGGACAGCATTTAGAAAGTGAAGCAACACTCCATTCACTTCGCACAGTGAATTGAAGTGTTGGAACAGACTGCTTCTCTTTCAGAGAAACGCATGTGAGTTTCTTCCTAATGCTTGCAAGTAGCTTAAGGCACTTTCAAAGGAAAGTGATTTTCTCTGAAAGGACAGCATTTAGAAAGTGAAGCAACACTCCATTCACTTCGCACAGTGAATTGAAGTGTTGGAACAGACTGCTTCTATTTCAGAGAAACGCATGTGAGTTTCTGGTGAATGCTTCCAAGTAGCTTAAGGCATGTTCAAAGGAAAGTGATTTTCTCTGAAAGGACAGCATTTAGAAAGTGAAGCAACACTCCATTCACTTCGCACAGTGAATTGAAGTGTTGGAACAGACTGCTTCTCTTTCAGAGAAACGCATGTGAGTTTCTTGTGAATGCTTCCAAGTTGTTTAAGGCCCTTTCAAAGGAAAGTGATTTTCTCTGAAAGGACAGCATTTACAAACTGAAGCAACACTCCATTCACTTCGCACAGTGAACTGAAGTGTTGGAACAGACTGCTTCTCTTTCAGAGAAACGCATGTGAGTTTCTTCCTAATGCTTGCAAGTAGCTTAAGGCACTTTCAAAGGAAAGTGATTTTCTCTGAATGGACAGAATTTAGAAAGTGAGGCAACACTCCATTCACTTCACACAGTGAATTGAAGTGCTGGAACAGACTGCTTCTCTTTCAGAGAAACGCATGTGAGTTTCTGTTGAATGATTGAAAGTAGCTTAAGGCACTTTCAAAGGAAAGTGATTTTCTCTGAAAGGACAGCATTTAGAAAGTGAAGCAACACTCCATTCACTTCGCACAGTGAATTGATGTGTTGGAACAGACTGCTTCTCTTTCAGAGAAACGCATGTGAGTTTCTGTTGAATGCTTGTAAGTAGCTTAAGGCACTTTCAAAGGAAAGTGATTTTCTCTGAAAGGACAGCATTTAGAAAGTGAGGCAACACTCCATTCACTTCACACAGTGAATTGAAGTGCTGGAACAGACTGCTTCTCTTTCAGAGAAACGCATGTGAGTTTCTGTTGAATGATTGAAAGTAGCTTAAGGCACTTTCAAAGGAAAGTGATTTTCTCTGAAAGGACAGCATTTAGAAAGTGAAGCAACACTCCATTCACTTCGCACAGTGAATTGATGTGTTGGAAGAGACTGCTTCTCTTTCAGAGAAACGCATGTGAGTTTCTGTTGAATGCTTGTAAGTAGCTTAAGGCACTTTCAAAGGAAAGTGATTTTCTCTGAAAGGACAGCATTTAGAAAGTGAGGCAACACTCCATTCACTTCACACAGTGAATTGAAGTGCTGGAACAGACTGCTTCTCTTTCAGAGAAACGCATGTGACTTTCTTTCTAATGCTTGCAAGTAGCTTAAGGCACTTTCAAGGGAAAGTGATTTTCTCTGAAAGGACAGCATTTAGAAAGTGAAGCAACACTCCATTCACTTCACACAGTGAATTGAAGTGCTGGAACAGACTGCTTCTCTTTCAGAGAAACGCATGTGAGTTTCTTCCTAATGCTTGCAAGTAGCTTAAGGCACTTTCACGGGAAAGTGATTTTCTCTGAAAGGACAGCATTTAGAAACTGAAGCAACACTCCATTCACTTCGTGCAGTGAATTGAAGTGTTGGAACAGACTGCTTCTCTTTCAGAGAAACGCATGTGAGTTTCTGGTGAATGCTTGTAAATAGCTTAAGGCACTTTCAAAGGAAAGTGATTTTCTCTGAAAGGCCCGCATTTAGAAAGTGAAGCAACACTCCATTCACTTCGCACAGTGAATTGAAGTGTTGGAACAGACTGCTTCTCTTTCAGAGAAATGCATGTGAGTTTCTGTTGAATGCTTGTAAGTAGCTTAAGGCACTTTCAAAGGAAAGTGATTTTCTCTGAAAGGACAGCATTTAGAAAGTGAAGAAACACTCCATTCACTTTGCAGAGTGAATTGAAGTATTGGAACAGACTGCTTCTCTTTCAGAGAAATGCATGTGAGTTTCTGGTGAATGCTTGTAAGTAGCTTAAGGCACTTTCAAAGGAAAATGATTTTCTCTGAAAGGACAGCATTTAGAAAGTGAGGCAACACTCCATTCACTTCGCACAGTGAATTGAAGTGTTGGAACAGACTGCTTCTCTTTCAGAGAAACGCATGTGAGTTTCTGTTGAATGCTTGTAAGTAGCTTAAGGCACTTTCAAAGGAAAGTGATTTTCTCTGAAAGGACAGCATTTAGAAAGTGAAGCAACACTCCATTCCCTTCGTGCAGTGAATTGAAGTGTTGGAACAGAGTGCTTCTCTTTCATAGAAACGCATTAGTGTTTCTTGTGAATGCTTGCAAGTTGCTTAAGGCACTTTCAAAGGAAAGTGATTTTCTCTGAAAGGACATAATTTAGAAAGTGAAGCAACACTCCATTCCCTTCGTGCAGTGAATTGAAGTGTTGGAACAGACTGCTTCTCTTTCAGAGAAATGCATGTGAGTTTCTGTTGAATGCTTGTAAGAAGCTTAAGGCACTTTCAAAGGAAAGTGATTTTCTCTGAAAGGACAGCATTTAGAAAGTGAAGCAACACTCCATTCACTTCGCACATTGAATTGAAGTGTTGGAGCAGACTGCTTCTCTTTCAGAGAAACGCATGTGAGTTTCTGTTGAATGCTTGTAAGTAGCGTAAGGCACTTTGAAAGGAAAGTGATTTTCTCTGAAAGGACAGCATTTAGAAAGCAAGGCAACACTCCATTCACTTTACACAGTGAATTGAAGTGTTGGAACAAACTGCTTCTCTTTCAGAGAAACGCATGTGGGTTTCTTCCTAATGCTTGCATGTAGCTTAAGGCACTTTCAAAGGAAAGTGATTTTCTCTGAAAGGACAGGATTTAGAAAGTGAGGCAACACTCCATTCACTTCGCACAGTGAATTGAAGTGTTGGAACAGACTGCTTCTCCTTCAGAGAAACGCATGTGAGTTTCTTCCTATTGTTTGCAAGTAGCTTAAGGCACTTTCAAAGGAAAGTGATTTTCTCTGAAAGGACAGCATTTAGAAAGTGAAGCAACACTCCATTCACTTCGCACAGTGAATTGAAGTATTGGAACAGACTGCTTCTCTTTCAGAGAAACGCATGTGAGTTTCTGGTGAATATTTGTAAGTAGCTTAAGGCACTTTCAAAGGAAAGTGATTTTCTCTGAAAGGACAGGATTTAGAAAGTGAAGCAACAGTCCATTCACTTCGCACAGTGAATTGAAGTGTTAGAACAGACTGCTTCCCTTTCAGAGAAATGCATGTGAGTTTCTGTTGAATGCTTGTAAGTAGCTTAAGGCACTTTCAAAGGAAAGTGATTTTCTCTGAAAGGACAGCATTTAGAAAGTGAAGCAACACTCCATTCACTTCGCACAGAGAATTGAAGTGTTGGAACAGATTGCTTCTCTTTCAGAGAAAGGCATGTGAGTTTCTGTTGAATGCTTGTAAGTAGCTTAAGGCACATTCAAAGGAAAGGGATTTTCTCTGAAAGGACAGCATTTAGAAAGTGAAGCAACACTATATTCACTTCGCACACTGAATTGAAGTGTTAGAACAGACTGCTTCTCTTTCAGAGAAACGCATGTGAGTTTTTTGTGAATGCTTCAAAGTAGTTTTGGGCACTTTCAATGGAAAGTGATTTTCTCTGAAAGGACAGCATTTAAAAAGTGAGGCAACACTCCATTCACTTCGCACAGTGAATTGAAGTGTTGAAACAGACTGCTTCTCTTTCAGAGCAACGCATGTGAGTTTCTTCGTAATGCTTGCAAGTAGCTTAAGGCACTTTCAAAGGAAAGTGATTTTCTCTGAAAGGACAGCATTTAGAAAGTGAAGCAACACTCCATTCACTTCGCACAGTGAATTGAAGTGTTGGAACAGACTGCTTCTCTTTCAGAGCAATGCATGTGAGTTTCTTCGTAATGCTTGCAAGTAGCTTAAGGCACTTTCAAAGGAAAGTGATTTTCTCTGAAAGGACAGCATTTAGAAAGTGAAGCAACACTCCATTCACTTCGCAGAGTGAATTGAAGTATTGGAACAGACTGCTTCTTTTTCAGAGAAACGCATGTGAGTTTCTGGTGAATGCTTGTAAGTAGCTTAAGGCACTTTCAAAGGAAAGTGATTTTCTCTGAAAGGACAGCATTTAGAAAGTGATGCAAAACTCCATTCACTTCGCACAGTGAATTGAGGTGTTAGAACAGACTGCTTCTCTTTAAGAGAAACGCATGTGAGTTTTTTGTGAATGCTTGAAAGTAGTTTAAGGCACTTTCAAAGGAAAGTGATTTTCTCTGAAAGGACAGCATTTAGAAAGTGAAGCAACACTCCATTCACTTCGCACAGTGAACTGAAGTGTTGGAACAGACTGCTTCTCTTTCAGAGAAACGCATGTGAGTTTCCGTTGAATGCTTGTAAGTAGCTTAAGGCACTTTCAAAGGAAAGTGATTTTCTCTGAAAGGACAGCATTTAGAAAGTGAAGCAACACTCCATTCCCTTCGTGCAGTGAATTGAAGTGTTGGAACAGAGTGCTTCTCTTTCATAGAAACGCATTAGTGTTTCTTGTGAATGCTTGTAAGTTGCTTAAGGCACTTTCAAAGGAAAGTGATTTTCTCTGAAAGGACATAATTTAGAAAGTGAAGCAACACTCCATTCACTTCGCACAGTGAATTGAAGTGTTGGAACAGACTGCTTCTCTTTCAGAGAAATGCATGTGAGTTTCTGTTGAATGCTTGTAAGTAGCTTAAGGCACTTTCAAAGGAAAGTGATTTTCTCTGAAAGGACAGCATTTAGAAAGTGAAGCAACACTCCATTCACTTCGCACAGTGAATTGAAGTGTTGGAACAGACTGCTTCTATTTCAGAGAAACGCATGTGAGTTTCTGGTGAATGCTTCCAAGTAGCTTAAGGCATGTTCAAAGGAAAGTGATTTTCTCTGAAAGGACAGCATTTAGAAAGTGAAGCAACACTCCATTCACTTCGCACAGTGAATTGAAGTGTTGGAACAGACTGCTTCTCTTTCAGAGAAATGCATGTGAGTTTCTTGTGAATGCTTGCAAGTTGCTTAAGGCACTTTCAAAGGAAAGTGATTTTCTCTGAAAGGACAGCATTTACAAACTGAAGCAACACTCCATTCACTTCGCACAGTGAATTGAAGTGTTGGAACAGACTGCTTCTCTTTCAGTGAAACGCATGTGAGTTTCTTCCTAATGCTTGCAAGTAGCTTAAGGCACTTTCAAAGGAAAGTGATTTTCTCTAAATGGACAGCATTTAGAAAGTGAGGCAACACTCCATTCACTTCACACAGTGAATTGAAGTGCTGGAACAGACTGCTTCTCTTTCAGAGAAACGCATGTGAGTTTCTGTTGAATGATTGAAAGTAGCTTAAGGCACTTTCAAAGGAAAGTGATTTTCTCTGAAAGGACAGCATTTAGAAAGTGAAGCAACACTCCATTCACTTCGCACAGTGAATTGAAGTGTTGGAACAGACTGCTTCTCTTTCAGAGAAACGCATGTGAGTTTCTGTTGAATGCTTGTAAGTAGCTTAAGGCACTTTCAAAGGAAAGTGATTTTCTCTGAAAGGACAGCATTTAGAAAGTGAGGCAACACTCCATTCACTTCACACAGTGAATTGAAGTGCTGGAACAGACTGCTTCTCTTTCAGAGAAACGCATGTGACTTTCTTTCTAATGCTTGCAAGTAGCTTAAGGCACTTTCAAGGGAAAGTGATTTTCTCTGAAAGGACAGCATTTAGAAAGTGAAGCAACACTCCATTCACTTCACACAGTGAATTGAAGTGCTGGAACAGACTGCTTCTCTTTCAGAGAAACGCATGTGAGTTTCTTCCTAATGCTTGCAAGTAGCTTAAGGCACTTTCACGGGAAAGTGATTTTCTCTGAAAGGACAGCATTTAGAAACTGAAGCAACACTCCATTCACTTCGTGCAGTGAATTGAAGTGTTGGAACAGACTGCTTCTCTTTCAGAGAAACGCATGTGAGTTTCTGGTGAATGCTTGTAAATAGCTTAAGGCACATTCAAAGGAAAGTGATTTTCTCTGAAAGGCCCGCATTTAGAAAGTGAAGCAACACTCCATTCACTTCGCACAGTGAATTGAAGTGTTGGAACAGACTGCTTCTCTTTCAGAGAAATGCATGTGAGTTTCTGTTGAATGCTTGAAAATACCTTAAGGCACTTTCAAAGGAAAGTGATTTTCTCTGAAAGGACAGCATTTAGAAAGTGAAGAAACACTCCATTCACTTTGCAGAGTGAATTGAAGTATTGGAACAGACTGCTTCTCTTTCAGAGAAATGCATGTGAGTTTCTGGTGAATGCGTGTAAGTAGCTTAAGGCACTTTCAAAGGAAAATGATTTTCTCTGAAAGGACAGCATTTAGATAGTGAGGCAACACTCCATTCACTTCGCACAGTGAATTGAAGTGTTGGAACAGACGGCTTCTCTTTCATAGAAAAGCATTAGTGTTTCTTGTGAATGCTTGCAAGTAGCTTAAGGCACTTTCAAAGGAAAGTGATTTTCTCTGAAAGGACAGCATTTAGAAACTGAAGCAACACTCCATTCACTTCGCACAGAGAATTGAAGTGTAGGAACAGATTGCTTCTCTTTTGGAGAAATGCATGTGAGTTTCTGTTGAATGCTTGTAAGTAGCTTAAGGCACTTTCAAAGGAAAGTGATTTTCTCTGAAAGGACAGCATTTAGAAAGTGAACCAACACTCCATTCACTTCGCACATTGAATTGAAGTGTTGGAACAGACTGCTTGTCTTTCAGAGAAACGCATGTGAATTTTTTGTGAATGCTTGAAAGTTGTTTTGGGCACTTTCAATGGAAAGTGATTTTCTCTGAAAGGACAGCATTTAGAAAGTGAGGCAACACTCCATTCATTTCGCACAGTGAATTGAAGTGTTGGAACAGACTGCTTCTCTTTCAGAGAAACGCATGTGAGTTTCTTCCTAATGCTTGCAAGTAGCTTAAGGCACTTTCAAAGGAAAGTGATTTTCTCTGAAAGGACAGCATTTAGAAAGTGAAGCAACACTCCATTCACTTCGCACAGTGAATTGAAGTGTTGGAACAGACTACTTCTCTTTCATAGAAACGCATTAGTGTTTCTTGTGAATGCTTGCAAGTAGCTTAAGGCACTTTGAAAGGAAAGTGATTTTCTCTGAAAGGACAGCATTTAGAAAGTGAGGCAACACTCCATTCACTTCACACAGTGAATTGAAGTGTTGGAACAGACTGCTTCTCTTTCAGAGAAACGCATTTGAGTTTCTTCCTAATGCTTGCAAGTAGCTTTAGGCACTTTCAAAGGAAAGTGATTTTTTCTGAAAGGACAGCATTTAGAAAGTGAAGCAACACTCCATTCCCTTCGTGCAGTGAATTGAAGTGTTGGAACAGACTGCTTCTCTTTAAGAGAAACGCATGTGAGTTTCTGTTGAATGCTTGTAAGTAGCTTAAGGCACTTTCAAAGGAAAGTGATTTTCTCTGAAAGGACAGCATTTAGAAAGTGATGCAACACTCCATTCCCTTCGTGCAGTGAATTGAAGTGTTGGAACAGAGTGCTTCTCTTTCATAGAAACTCATTATTGTTTCTTGTGAATGCTTGCAAGTTGCTTAAGGCACTTTCAAAGGAAAGTGATTTTCTCTGAAAGGACATAATTTAGAAAGTGAAGCAAAACTCCATTCACTTCGCACAGTGAATTGAAGTGTTGGAACAGACTGCTTCTATTTCAGGGAAACGCATGTGAGTTTGTGTTGAATGCTTGTAAGAAGCTTAAGGCACTTTCAAAGGAAAGTGATTTTCTCTGAAAGGACAGCATTTAGAAAGCAAGGCAACACTCCATTCACTTCACACAGTGAATTGAAGTGTTGGAAAAAACTCCTTCTCTTTCAGAGAAACGCATGTGAGTTTCTTCCTAATGCTTGCAAGTAGCTTAAGGCACTTTCAAAGGAAAGTGATTTTCTCTGAAAGGACAGGATTTAGAAAGTGAAGCAACACTCCATTCACTTCGCACAGTGAATTGAAGTGTTGGAACAGACTGCTTCTCTTTCAGAGAAACGCATGTGAGTTTCTTCCTAATGCTTGCAAGTAGCTTTAGGCACTTTCAAAGGAAAGTGATTTTTTCTGAAAGGACAGCATTTAGAAAGTTAGGCAACACTCCATTTACTTCGCACAGTGAATTGAAGTGTTGGAACAGACTGCTTCTCTTTCAGAGAAACGCATGTGAGTTTCTTGTGAATGCTTGCAAGTTGCTTAAGGCACTTTCAAAGGAAAGTGATTTTCTCTGAAAGGACAGCATTTAGAAAGTGAAGCAACACTCCATTCACTTCGCACACAGAATTGAAGTGTTGGAACAGATTGCTCCTCTTTCAGAGAAATGCATGTGAGTTTCTGTTGAATGCTTGTAAGTAGCTTAAGGCACATTCAAAGGAAAGGGATTTTCTCTGAAAGGACAGCATTTAGAAACTGAAGCAACACTATATTCACTTCGCACAGTGAATTGAAGTGTTGGAACAGAGTGCTTCTCTTTCAGAGAAACGCATGTGAATTTTTTGTGAATGCTTGAAAGTTGTTTTGGGCACTTTCAATGGAAAGTGATTTTCTCTGAAAGGACAGCATTTAGAAAGTGAGGCAACACTCCATTCATTTCGCACAGTGAATTGAAGTGTTGGAACAGACTGCTTCTCTTTCAGAGAAACGCATGTGAGTTTCTTCCTAATGCTTGCAAGTAGCTTAAGGCACTTTCAAAGGAAAGTGATTTTCTCTGAAAGGACAGCATTTAGAAAGTGAAGCAACACTCCATTCACTTCGCACAGTGAATTTAAGTGTTGGAACAGACTACTTCTCTTTCATAGAAACGCATTAGTGTTTCTTGTGAATGCTTGCAAGTAGCTTAAGGCACTTTGAAAGGAAAGTGATTTTCTCTGAAAGGACAGCATTTACAAAGTGAAGCAACACTCCATTCACTTCGCACAGAGAATTGAAGTGTTGGAACAGATTGCTTCTCTTTCAGAGAAATGCATGTGAGTTTCTGTTGAATGCTTGTAAGTAGCTTAAGGCACTTTCAAAGGAAAGTGATTTTCTCTGAAAGGACAGCATTTATAAAGTGAAGCAACACTCCATTCTCTTCACACATTGAATTGAAGTGTTGGAACAGACGGCTTCTCTTTCAGAGAAACGCATGTGAGTTTCTGTTGAATGCTTGTAAGTAGCTTAAGGCACTTTCAAAGGAAAGCGATTTTCTCTGAAAGGACAGCATTTAGAAAGTGAGGCAACACTCCATTCACTTCACACAGTGAACTGAAGTGTTGGAACAGACTGCTTCTCTTTCAGAGAAACGCATGTGAGTTTCTTTTTAATGCTTGCAAGTAGCTTAAGGCACTTTCAAAGGAAAGTGATATTCTCTGAAAGGACAGCATTTAGAAAGTGAAGCAACAGTCCATTCACTTCGCACAGTGAATTGAAGTGTTGGAACAGACTGCTTCTCTTTCAGAGAAACGCATGTGAGTTTCTTCCTAATGCTTGCAAGTAGCTTAAGGCACTTTCAAAGGAAAGTGATTTTCTCTGAAAGGACAGCATTTAGAAAGTGAAGCAACACTCCATTCACTTCGCACAGTGAATTGTAGTGTTGGAGCAGACTGCTTCTCTTTCATAGAAACGCATTAGTGTTTCTTGTGAATGCTTGCAAGTAGTTTAAGGCACTTTTTAAGGAAAGTGATTTTCTTTGAAAGGACAGCATTTAGAAAGTGAAGCAACACTCCATCCACTTCTCACAAAGAATTGAAGTGTTGGAGCAGATTGCTTCTCTTTCAGAGAAATACATGTGAGTTTCTGTTGAATGCTTGTAAGTAGTTTAAGGCACATTCAAAGGAAAGGGATTTTCTCTGAAAGGACAGCATTTATAAAGGGAAGCAACACTCCATTCACTTCGCACAGTGAATTGAAGTGTTGGAACAGACTGCTTCTCTTTCAGAGAAACGCATGCGAGTTTTTTAAGAATGCTTGAAAGCAGTTTAAGGCACTGTCAAAGGAAAGTGATTTTGTCTGAAAGGACAGCATTTAGAAAGTGAGGCAACACTCCATTCACTTCGCATAGTGAATTGAAGTGTTGGAACAGACTGCTTCTCTTTCAGAGAAACGCATGTGAGTTTCTTCCTAATGCTTGCAAGTAGTTTAAGGCACTTTCAAAGGAAAGTGATTTTCTCTGAAAGGACAGCATTTAGAAAGTGAGGCAACACTCCATTCACTTCACACAGTGAATTGAAGTGTTGGAACAGACTGCTTCTCTTTCAGAGAAACGCATGTGAGTTTCTTCCTAATGCTTGCAAGTAGCTTAAGGCACTTTCAAAGGAAAGTGATTTTCTCTGAAAGGACAGCATTTAGAAAGTGAAGCAACACTCCATTCACTTCGCACAGTGAATTGAAGTGTTGGAACAGACTGCTTCTCTTTCAGAGAAACGCATGTGAGTTTCTTCCTAATGCTTGCAAGTAGCTTAAGGCACTTTCAAAGGAAAGTGATTTTCTCTGAAAGAACAGCATTTAGAAAGTGAAGCAACACTCCATTCACTTCGCACAGTGAATTGAAGTGTTCGAACAGACTGCTTCTCTTTCAGAGAAACGCATGTGAGTTTCTGTTAAATGCTTGTAAGTAGCTTAAGGCACTTTCAAAGGAAAGTGATTTTCTCTGAAAGGACAGCATTTAGAAAGTGAGGCAACACTCTATTCACTTCACACAGTGAATTGAAGTGTTGGAACAGACTGCTTCTGTTTCAGAGAAACGCATGTGAGTTTCTTCCTAATGTTTGCAAGTAGCTTAAGGCACTATCAAAGGAAAGTGATTTTCTCTGAAAGGACAGCATTTAGAAAGTGAAGCAACACTCCATTCACTTCGCACAGTGAATTGAAGTGTTGGAACAGAGTGCTTCTCTTTCATAGAAACGCCTTAGTGTTTCTTGTGAATGCTTGCAAGTTGCTTAAGGCCCTTTCAAAGGAAAGTGATTTTCTCTGAAAGGACAGCATTTAGAAAGTGAAGCAACACTCCATTCACTTCACACAGTGAATTGAAGTGTTGGAACAGACTGCTTCTCTTTCAGAGAAACGCATGTGAGTTTCTTCCTAATGCTTGCAAGTTGCTTTAGGCACTTTCAAAGGAAAATGATTTTTTCTGAAAGGACAGCATTTAGAAAGTGAAGCAACACTCCATTCCCTTCGTGCAGTGAATTGAAGTGTTGGAACAGACTGCTTCTCTTTCAGAGAAACGCATTATTGTTTCTTGTGAATGCTTGCAAGTTGCTTAAGGCACTTTCAAAGGAAAGTGATTTTCTCTGAAAGGACATAATTTAGAAAGTGAAGCAACACTCCATTCACTTCGCACAGTGAATTGAAGTGTTGGAACAGACTGCTTCTATTTCAGGGAAATGCATGTGAGTTTCTGTTGAATGCTTGTAAGAAGCTTAAGGCACTTTCAAAGGAAAGTGATTTTCTCTGAAAGGACAGCATTTAGAAAGCAAGGCAACACTCCATTCACTTCACACAGTGAATTGAAGTGTTGGAAAAAACTGCTTCTCTTTCAGAGAATCGCATGTGAGTTTCTTCCTAATGCTTGCAAGTAGCTTAAGCCACTTTCAAAGGAAAGTGATTTTCTCTGAAAGGACAGCATTTAGAAAGTGAAGCAACACTCCATTCACTTCGCACAGTGAATTGAAGTGTTGGAACAGACTGCTTCTCTTTCAGAGAAACGCATGTGAGTTTCTTCCTAATGCTTGCAAGTAGCTTTAGGCACTTTCAAAGGAAAGTGATTTTTTCTGAAAGGACAGCATTTAGAAAGTGAAGCAACACTCCATTCACTTCGCACAGTGAATTGAAGTGTTGGAACAGACTGCTTCTCTTTCAGAGAAATGCATGTGAGTTTCTGTTGAAAGCTTGTAAGTAGCTTAAGGCACTTTCAAAGGAAACTGATTTTCTCTGAAAGGACAGCATTTAGAAAGTGAAGCAACATTCCATTCACTTCGCAGAGTGAATTGAAGTATTGGAACAGACTGCTTTTCTTTCAGAGAAACGCATGTGAGTTTCTGGTGAATGCTTGTAAGTAGCTTAAGGCACTTTCAAAGGAAAGTGATTTTCTCTGAAAGGACAGCATTTAGAAAGTTAGGCAACACTCCATTCACTTCGCACAGTGAATTGAAGTGTTGGAACAGACTGCTTCTCTTTCAGAGAAACGCATGTGAGTTTCTTGTGAATGCTTGCAATTTGCTTAAGGCACTTTCAAAGGAAAGTGATTTTCTCTGAAAGGACAGCATTTAGAAAGGGATAGCAACACTACATTCACTTCGCACACAGAATTGAAGTGTTGGAACAGATTGCTCCTCTTTCAGAGAAATGCATGTGAGTTTCTGTTGAATGCTTGTAAGTAGCTTAAGGCACATTCAAAGGAAAGGGATTTTCTCTGAAAGGACAGCATTTAGAAAGTGAAGCAACACTCCATTCACTTCGCACAGTGAATTGAAGTGTTTGAACAGAGTGCTTCTCTTTCAGAGAAACGCATGTGAATTTTTTGTGAATGCTTGAAAGTTGTTTTGGGCACTTTCAATGGAAAGTGATTTTCTCTTAAAGGACAGCATTTAGAAAGTGAGGCAACACTCCATTCATTTCGCACAGTGAATTGAAGTGTTGGAACAGACTGCTTCTCTTTCAGAGAAACGCATGTGAGTTTCTTCCTAATGCTTGCAAGTAGCTTAAGGCACTTTCAAAGGAAAGTGATTTTCTCTGAAAGGACAGCATTTAGAAAGTGAAGCAACACTCCATTCACTTCGCACAGTGAATTGAAGTGTTGGAACAGACTGCTTCTCTTTCAGAGAAACGCATGTGAGTTTCTTCCTAATGCTTGCAAGTAGCTTAAGGCACTTTCAAAGGAAAGTGATTTTCTCTGAAAGAACAGCATTTAGAAAGTGAAGCAACACTCCATTCACTTCGCACAGTGAATTGAAGTGTTGGAACAGACTGCTTCTCTTTCAGAGAAACGCATGTGAGTTTCTGTTAAATGCTTGTAAGTAGCTTAAGGCACTTTCAAAGGAAAGTGATTTTCTCTGAAAGGACAGCATTTAGAAAGTGAAGCAACACTCCATTCACTTCGTGCAGTGAATTGAAGTGTTGGAACAGAGTGCTTCTCTTTCATAGAAACGCCTTAGTGTTTCTTGTGAATGCTTGCAAGTTGCTTAAGGCACTTTCAAAGGAAAGTGATTTTCTCTGAAAGGACATAATTTAGAAAGTGAAGCAACACTCCATTCACTTCGCACAGTGAATTGAAATGTTGGAACAGACTACTTCTCTTTCAGAGAAACGCATGTGAGTTTCTGTTGAATGCTTGAAAGTTGCTTAAGGCACTTTCAAAGGAAAGTGATTTTCTCTGAAAGGACAGCATTTAGAAAGTGAAGCAATACTCCATTCACTTCGCACAGTGAATTGAAGTGTTGGAACAGACTGCTTCTCTTTCAGAGAAACGCACGTGAGTTTCTGTTGAATGCTTGTAAGTAGCTTAAGGCACATTCAAAGGAAAGTGATTTTCTCTGAAAGGACAGCATTTAGAAAGTGAAGCAACACTCCATTCACTTCACACAGTGAATTGAAGTGCTGGAACAGACTGCTTCTCTTTCAGAGAAACGCATGTGACTTTCTTCCTAATGCTTGCAAGTAGCTTAAGGCACTTTCAAGGGAAAGTGATTTTCTCTGAAAGGACAGCATTTAGAAAGTGAAGCAATACTCCATTCACTTCGTACAGTGAATTGAAGTGTTGGAACAGACTGCTTCTCTTTCAGAGAAACGCATGTGAGTTTCTGGTGAATCCTTGTAAGTACCTTAAGGCACTTTCAAAGGAAAGTGATTTTCTCTGAAAGGACAGCATTTAGAAAGTGAAGCAACACTCCATTCACTTCGCAGAGTGAATTGAAGTATTGGAACAGACTGCTCCTTTTTCAGAGAAACGCATGTGAGTTTCTGGTGAATGCTTGTAAGTAGCTTAAGGCACTTTCAAAGGAAAGGGATTTTCTCTGAAAGGACAGCATTTAGAAAGTGATGCAAAACTCCATTCTCTTCGCACAGTGAATTGAAGTGTTGGAACAGACTGCTTCTCTTTAAGAGAAACGCATGTGAGTTTGTTGTGAATGCTTGAAAGTAGTTTAAGGCACTTTCAAAGGAAAGTGATTTTCTCTGAAAGGACAGCATTTAGAAAGTGAAGCAACACTCCATTCACTTCGCACAGTGAATTGAAGTGTTGGAACAGACTGCTTCTCTTTCAGAGAAATGCATGTGAGTTTCTGTTGAATGCTTGTATGTAGCTTAAGGCACTTTCAAAGGAAAGTGATTTTCTCTGAAAGGACAGCATTTAGAAAGTGAAGCAACACTCCATTCCCTTCGTGCAGTGAATTGAAGTGTTGGAACAGAGTGCTTCTCTTTCATAGAAACGCATTAGTGTTTCTTGTGAATGCTTGTAAGTTGCTTAAGGCTCTTTCAAAGGAAAGTGATTTTCTCTGAAAGGACATAATTTAGAAAGTGAAGCAACACTCCATTCACTTCGCACAGTGAATTGAAGTGTTGGAACAGACTGCTTCTCTTTCAGAGAAATGCATGTGAGTTTCTGTTGAATGCTTGTAAGTAGCTTAAGGCACTTTCAAAGGAAAGTGATTTTCTCTGAAAGGACAGCATTTAGAAAGTGAAGCAACACTCCATTCACTTCGCACAGTGAATTGAAGTGTTGGAACAGACTGCTTCTCTTTCAGAGAAATGCATGTGAGTTTCTGTTGAATGCTTGTAAGTAGCTTAAGGCACTTTCAAAGGAAAGTGATTTTCTCTGAAAGGACAGCATTTAGAAAGTGAAGCAACACTCCATTCACTTCGCACAGTGAATTGAAGTGTTGGAACAGACTGCTTCTCTTTCAGAGAAACGCATGTGAGTTTCTTCCTAATGCTTGCAAGTAGCTTAAGGCACTTTCAAAGGAAAGTGATTTTCTCTGAAAGGACAGCATTTAGAAAGTGAAGCAACACTCCATTCACTTCGCACAGTGAATTGAAGTGTTGGAACAGACTGCTTCTATTTCAGAGAAACGCATGTGAGTTTCTGGTGAATGCTTCCAAGTAGCTTAAGGCATGTTCAAAGGAAAGTGATTTTCTCTGAAAGGACAGCATTTAGAAAGTGAAGCAACACTCCATTCACTTCGCACAGTGAATTGAAGTGTTGGAACAGACTGCTTCTCTTTCAGAGAAACGCATGTGAGTTTCTTGTGAATGCTTGCAAGTTGCTTAAGGCACTTTCAAAGGAAAGTGATTTTCTCTGAAAGGACAGCATTTACAAACTGAAGCAACACTCCATTCACTTCGCACAGTGAATTGAAGTGTTGGAACAGACTGCTTCTCTTTCAGAGAAACGCATGTGAGTTTCTTCCTAATGCTTGCAAGTAGCTTAAGGCACTTTCAAAGGAAAGTGATTTTCTCTGAAAGAACAGCATTTAGAAAGTGAAGCAACACTCCATTCACTTCGCACAGTGAATTGAAGTGTTGGAACAGACTGCTTCTCTTTCAGAGAAACGCATGTGAGTTTCTGTTAAATGCTTGTAAGTAGCTTAAGGCACTTTCAAAGGAAAGTGATTTTCTCTGAAAGGACAGCATTTAGAAAGTGAAGCAACACTCCATTCACTTCGTGCAGTGAATTGAAGTGTTGGAACAGAGTGCTTCTCTTTCATAGAAACGCCTTAGTGTTTCTTGTGAATGCTTGCAAGTTACTTAAGGCACTTTCAAAGGAAAGTGATTTTCTCTGAAAGGACATAATTTAGAAAGTGAAGCAACACTCCATTCACTTCGCACAGTGAATTGAAATGTTGGAACAGACTACTTCTCTTTCAGAGAAACGCATGTGAGTTTCTGTTGAATGCTTGAAAGTTGCTTAAGGCACTTTCAAAGAAAGTGATTTTCTCTGAAAGGACAGCATTTAGAAAGTGAAGCAATACTCCATTCACTTCGCACAGTGAATTGAAGTGTTGGAACAGACTGCTTCTCTTTCAGAGAAACGCACGTGAGTTTCTGTTGAATGCTTGTAAGTAGCTTAAGGCACATTCAAAGGAAAGTGATTTTCTCTGAAAGGACAGCATTTAGAAAGTGAAGCAACACTCCATTCACTTCACACAGTGAATTGAAGTGCTGGAACAGACTGCTTCTCTTTCAGAGAAACGCATGTGACTTTCTTCCTAATGCTTGCAAGTAGCTTAAGGCACTTTCAAGGGAAAGTGATTTTCTCTGAAAGGACAGCATTTAGAAAGTGAAGCAATACTCCATTCACTTCGTACAGTGAATTGAAGTGTTGGAACAGACTGCTTCTCTTTCAGAGAAACGCATGTGAGTTTCTGGTGAATGCTTGTAAGTACCTTAAGGCACTTTCAAAGGAAAGTGATTTTCTCTGAAAGGACAGCATTTAGAAAGTGAAGCAACACTCCATTCACTTCGCAGAGTGAATTGAAGTATTGGAACAGACTGCTCCTTTTTCAGAGAAACGCATGTGAGTTTCTGGTGAATGCTTGTAAGTAGCTTAAGGCACTTTCAAAGGAAAGTGATTTTCTCTGAAAGGACAGCATTTAGAAAGTGATGCAAAACTCCATTCTCTTCGCACAGTGAATTGAAGTGTTGGAACAGACTGCTTCTCTTTAAGAGAAACGCATGTGAGTTTTTTGTGAATGCTTGAAAGTAGTTTAAGGCACTTTCAAAGGAAAGTGATTTTCTCTGAAAGGACAGCATTTAGAAAGTGAAGCAACACTCCATTCACTTCGCACAGTGAACTGAAGTGTTGGAACAGACTGCTTCTCTTTCAGAGAAATGCATGTGAGTTTCTGTTGAATGCTTGTAAGTAGCTTAAGGCACTTTCAAAGGAAAGTGATTTTCTCTGAAAGGACAGCATTTAGAAAGTGAAGCAACACTCCATTCCCTTCGTGCAGTGAATTGAAGTGTTGGAACAGAGTGCTTCTCTTTCATAGAAACGCATTAGTGTTTCTTGTGAATGCTTGTAAGTTGCTTAAGGCACTTTCAAAGGAAAGTGATTTTCTCTGAAAGGACATAATTTAGAAAGTGAAGCAACACTCCATTCACTTCGCACAGTGAACTGAAGTGTTGGAACAGACTGCTTCTCTTTCAGAGAAATGCATGTGAGTTTCTGTTGAATGCTTGTATGTAGCTTAAGGCACTTTCAAAGGAAAGTGATTTTCTCTGAAAGGACAGCATTTAGAAAGTGAAGCAACACTCCATTCCCTTCGTGCAGTGAATTGAAGTGTTGGAACAGAGTGCTTCTCTTTCATAGAAACGCATTAGTGTTTCTTGTGAATGCTTGTAAGTTGCTTAAGGCACTTTCAAAGGAAAGTGATTTTCTCTGAAAGGACAGCATTTAGAAAGTGAAGCAGCACTCCATTCCCTTCGTGCAGTGAATTGAAGTGTTGGAACAGAGTGCTTCTCTTTCATAGAAACGCATTAGTGTTTCTTGTGAATGCTTGTAAGTTGCTTAAGGCACTTTCAAAGGAAAGTGATTTTCTCTGAAAGGACAGCATTTAGAAAGTGAAGCAACACTCCATTCACTTTGCAGAGTGAATTGAAGTGTTGGAACAGAGTGCTTCTCTTTCATAGAAACGCATTAGTGTTTCTTGTGAATGCTTGTAAGTTGCTTAAGGCACTTTCAAAGGAAAGTGATTTTCTCTGAAAGGACAGCATTTAGAAAGTGAAGCAACACTCCATTCACTTTGCAGAGTGAATTGAAGTGTTGGAACAGACTGCTTCTCTTTCAGAGAAACGCATGTGAGTTTCTTCCTAATGCTTGCAAGTAGCTTAAGGCACTTTCAAAGGAAAGTGATTTTCTCTGAAAGGACAGCATTTAGAAAGTGAAGCAACACTCCATTCACTTCGCACAGTGAATTGAAGTGTTGGAACAGACTGCTTCTATTTCAGAGAAACGCATGTGAGTTTATGGTGAATGCTTCCAAGTAGCTTAAGGCATGTTCAAAGGAAAGTGATTTTCTCTGAAAGGACAGCATTTAGAAAGTGAAGCAACACTCCATTCACTTCGCACAGTGAATTGAAGTGTTGGAACAGACTGCTTCTCTTTCAGAGAAACGCATGTGAGTTTCTTGTGAATGCTTGCAAGTTGCTTTAGGCACTTTCAAAGGAAAGTGATTTTCTCTGAAAGGACAGCATTTACAAACTGAAGCAACACTCCATTCACTTCGCACAGTGAATTGAAGTGTTGGAACAGACTGCTTCTCTTTCAGAGAAACGCATGTGAGTTTCTTCCTAATGCTTGCAAGTAGCTTAAGGCACTTTCAAGGGAAAGTGATTTTCTCTGAAAGAACAGCATTTAGAAAGTGAAGCAACACTCCATTCACTTCGCACAGTGAATTGAAGTGTTGGAACAGACTGCTTCTCTTTCAGAGAAACGCATGTGAGTTTCTGTTAAATGCTTGTAAGTAGCTTAAGGCACTTTCAAAGGAAAGTGATTTTCTCTGAAAGGACAGCATTTAGAAAGTGAAGCAACACTCCATTCACTTCGTGCAGTGAATTGAAGTGTTGGAACAGAGTGCTTCTCTTTCACAGAAACGCCTTAGTGTTTCTTGTGAATGCTTGCAAGTTGCTTAAGGCACTTTCAAAGGAAAGTGATTTTCTCTGAAAGGACATAATTTAGAAAGTGAAGCAACACTCCATTCACTTCGCACAGTGAATTGAAATGTTGGAACAGACTACTTCTCTTTCAGAGAAACGCATGTGAGTTTCTGTTGAATGCTTGAAAGTTGCTTAAGGCACTTTCAAAGGAAAGTGATTTTCTCTGAAAGGACAGCATTTAGAAAGTGAAGCAATACTCCATTCACTTCGCACAGTGAATTGAAGTGTTGGAACAGACTGCTTCTCTTTCAGAGAAACGCATGTGAGTTTCTTCCTAATGCTTGCAAGTAGCTTAAGGCACTTTCAAAGGAAAGTGATTTTCTCTGAAAGAACAGCATTTAGAAAGTGAAGCAACACTCCATTCACTTCGCACAGTGAATTGAAGTGTTGGAACAGACTGCTTCTCTTTCAGAGAAACGCATGTGAGTTTCTGTTAAATGCTTGTAAGTAGCTTAAGGCACTTTCAAAGGAAAGTGATTTTCTCTGAAAGGACAGCATTTAGAAAGTGAAGCAACACTCCATTCACTTCGTGCAGTGAATTGAAGTGTTGGAACAGAGTGCTTCTCTTTCACAGAAACGCCTTAGTGTTTCTTGTGAATGCTTGCAAGTTGCTTTAGGCACTTTCAAAGGAAAGTGATTTTCTCTGAAAGGACATAATTTAGAAAGTGAAGCAACACTCCATTCACTTCGCACAGTGAATTGAAATGTTGGAACAGACTACTTCTCTTTCAGAAAAACGCATGTGAGTTTCTGTTGAATGCTTGAAAGTTGCTTAAGGCACTTTCAAAGGAAAGTGATTTTCTCTGAAAGGACAGCATTTAGAAAGTGAAGCAATACTCCATTCACTTCGCACAGTGAATTGAAGTGTTGGAACAGACTGCTTCTCTTTCAGAGAAACGCACGTGAGTTTCTGTTGAATGCTTGTAAGTAGCTTAAGGCACATTCAAAGGAAAGTGATTTTCTCTGAAAGGACAGCATTTAGAAAGTGAAGCAACACTCCATTCACTTCACACAGTGAATTGAAGTGCTGGAACAGACTGCTTCTCTTTCAGAGAAACGCATGTGACTTTCTTCCTAATGCTTGCAAGTAGCTTAAGGCACTTTCAAGGGAAAGTGATTTTCTCTGAAAGGACAGCATTTAGAAAGTGAAGCAATACTCCATTCACTTCGTACAGTGAATTGAAGTGTTGGAACAGACTGCTTCTCTTTCAGAGAAACGCATGTGAGTTTCTGGTGAATGCTTGTAAGTACCTTAAGGCACTTTCAAAGGAAAGTGATTTTCTCTGAAAGGACAGCATTTAGAAAGTGAATCAACACTCCATTCACTTCGCAGAGTGAATTGAAGTATTGGAACAGACTGCTCCTTTTTCAGAGAAACGCATGTGAGTTTCTGGTGAATGCTTGTAAGTAGCTTAAGGCACTTTCAAAGGAAAGTGATTTTCTCTGAAAGGACAGCATTTAGAAAGTGATGCAAAACTCCATTCTCTTCGCACAGTGAATTGAAGTGTTGGAACAGACTGCTTCTCTTTAAGAGAAACGCATGTGAGTTTTTTGTGAATGCTTGAAAGTAGTTTAAGGCACTTTCAAAGGAAAGTGATTTTCTCTGAAAGGACAGCATTTAGAAAGTGAAGCAACACTCCATTCACTTCGCACAGTGAACTGAAGTGTTGGAACAGACTGCTTTTCTTTCAGAGAAATGCATGTGAGTTTCTGTTGAATGCTTGTAAGTAGCTTAAGGCACTTTCAAAGGAAAGTGATTTTCTCTGAAAGGACAGCATTTAGAAAGTGAAGCAACACTCCATTCCCTTCGTGCAGTGAATTGAAGTGTTGGAACAGAGTGCTTCTCTTTCATAGAAACGCATTAGTGTTTCTTGTGAATGCTTGTAAGTTGCTTAAGGCACTTTCAAAGGAAAGTGATTTTCTCTGAAAGGACATAATTTAGAAAGTGAAGCAACACTCCATTCACTTCGCACAGTGAATTGAAGTGTTGGAACAGACTGCTTCTCTTTCAGAGAAATGCATGTGAGTTTCTGTTGAATGCTTGTAAGTAGCTTAAGGCACTTTCAAAGGTAAGTGATTTTCTCTGAAAGGACAGCATTTAGAAAGTGAAGCAACACTCCATTCACTTCGCACAGTGAATTGAAGTGTTGGAACAGACTGCTTCTCTTTCAGAGAAATGCATGTGAGTTTCTGTTGAATGCTTGTAAGTAGCTTAAGGCACTTTCAAAGGAAAGTGATTTTCTCTGAAAGGACAGCATTTAGAAAGTGAAGCAACACTCCATTCACTTCGCACAGTGAATTGAAGTGTTGGAACAGACTGCTTCTCTTTCAGAGAAACGCATGTGAGTTTCTTCCTAATGCTTGCAAGTAGCTTAAGGCACTTTCAAAGGAAAGTGATTTTCTCTGAAAGGACAGCATTTAGAAAGTGAAGCAACACTCCATTCACTTCGCACAGTGAATTGAAGTGTTGGAACAGACTGCTTCTATTTCAGAGAAACGCATGTGAGTTTCTGGTGAATGCTTCCAAGTAGCTTAAGGCATGTTCAAAGGAAAGTGATTTTCTCTGAAAGGACAGAATTTAGAAAGTGAAGCAACACTCCATTCACTTCGCACAGTGAATTGAAGTGTTGGAACAGACTGCTTCTCTTTCAGAGAAACGCATGTGAGTTTCTTGTGAATGCTTGCAAGTTGCTTAAGGCACTTTCAAAGGAAAGTGATTTTCTCTGAAAGGACAGCATTTACAAACTGAAGCAACACTCCATTCACTTCGCACAGTGAATTGAAGTGTTGGAACAGACTGCTTCTCTTTCAGAGAAACGCATGTGAGTTTCTTCCTAATGCTTGCAAGTAGCTTAAGGCACTTTCAAAGGAAAGTGATTTTCTCTGAAAGGACAGTATTTAGAAAGTGAGGCAACACTCCATTCACTTCACACAGTGAATTGAAGTGCTGGAACAGACTGCTTCTCTTTCAGAGAAACGCATGTGAGTTTCTGTTGAATGATTGAAAGTAGCTTAAGGCACTTTCAAAGGAAAGTGATTTTCTCTGAAAGGACAGCATTTAGAAAGTGAAGCAACACTCCATTCACTTCGCACAGTGAATTGAAGTGTTGGAACAGACTGCTTCTCTTTCAGAGAAACGCATGTGAATTTCTTCCTAATGCTTGCAAGTAGCTTAAGGCACTTTCAAAGGAAAGTGATTTTCTCTGAAAGGACAGCATTTAGAAAGTGAAGCAATACTCCATTCCCTTCGTACAGTGAATTGAAGTGTTGGAACAGACTGCTTCTATTTCAGAGAAACGCATGTGAGTTTCTGGTGAATGCTTGTATGTACCTTAAGGCACTTTCAAAGGAAAGTGATTTTCTCTGAAAGGACAGCATTTAGAAAGTGAAGCAACACTCCATTCACTTCGCAGAGTGAATTGAAGTATTGGAACAGACTGCTTCTTTTTCAGAGAAACGCATGTGAGTTTCTGGTGAATGCTTGTAAGTAGCTTAAGGCACTTTCAAAGGAAAGTGATTTTCTCTGAAAGGACAGCATTTAGAAAGTGAAGCAAAACTCCATTCACTTCGCACAGTGAATTGAAGTGTTGGAACAGACTGCTTCTCTTTAAGAGAAACGCATGTGAGTTTTTTGTGAATGCTTGAAAGTAGTTTAAGGCACTTTCAAAGGAAAGTGATTTTCTCTGAAAGGACAGCATTTAGAAAGTGAAGCAACACTCCATTCACTTCGCACACAGAATTGAAGTGTTGGAACAGATTGCTCCTCTTTCAGAGAAATGCATGTGAGTTTCTGTTGAATGCTTGAAAGTAGCTTAAGGCACATTCAAAGGAAAGGGATTTTCTCTGAAAGGACAGCATTTAGAAACTGAAGCAACACTATATTCACTTCGCACAGTGAATTGAAGTGTTGGAACAGAGTGCTTCTCTTTCAGAGAAACGCATGTGAATTTTTTGTGAATGCTTGAAAGTTGTTTTGGGCACTTTCAATGGAAAGTGATTTTCTCTGAAAGGACAGCATTTAGAAAGTGAGGCAACACTCCATTCATTTCGCACAGTGAATTGAAGTGTTGGAACAGACTGCTTCTCTTTCAGAGAAACGCATGTGAGTTTCTTCCTAATGCTTGCAAGTAGCTTCAGGCACTTTCAAAGGAAAGTGATTTTCTCTGAAAGGACAGCATTTAGAAAGTGAAGCAACACTCCATTCACTTCGCACAGTGAATTGAAGTGTTGGAACAGACTACTTCTCTTTCATAGAAACGCATTAGTGTTTCTTGTGAATGCTTGCAAGTAGCTTAAGGCACTTTGAAAGGAAAGTGATTTTCTCTGAAAGGACAGCATTTACAAAGTGAAGCAACACTCCATTCACTTCGCACATAGAATTGAAGTGTTGGAACAGATTGCTTCTCTTTCAGAGAAATGCATGTGAGTTTCTGTTGAATGCTTGTAAGTAGCTTAAGGCACTTTCAAAGGAAAGTGATTTTCTCTGAAAGGACAACATTTAGAAAGTGAAGCAACACTCCATTCTCTTCACACATTGAATTGAAGTGTTGGAACAGACGGCTTCTCTTTCAGAGAAACGCATGTGAGTTTCTGTTGAATGCTTGTAAGTAGCTTAAGGCACTTTCAAAGGAAAGCGATTTTCTCTGAAAGGACAGCATTTAGAAAGTGAGGCAACACTCCATTCACTTCACACAGTGAACTGAAGTGTTGGAACAGACTGCTTCTCTTTCAGAGAAACGCATGTGAGTTTCTTTTTAATGCTTGCAAGTAGCTTAAGGTACTTTCAAAGGAAAGTGATATTCTCTGAAAGGACAGCATTTAGAAAGTGAAGCAACACTCCATTCACTTCGCACAGTGAATTGAAGTGTTGGAACAGACTGCTTCACTTTCAGAGAAACGCATGTGAGTTTCCTCCTAATGCTTTCAAGTAGCTTAAGGCACTTTCAAAGGAAAGTGATTTTCTCTGAAAGGACAGCATTTAGAAAGTGAAGCAACACTCCATTCACTTCGCACAGTGAATTGTAGTGTTGGAGCAGACTGCTTCTCTTTCATAGAAACGCATTAGTGTTTCTTGTGAATGCTTGCAAGTAGTTTAAGGCACTTTTTAAGGAAAGTGATTTTCTTTGAAAGGACAGCATTTAGAAAGTGAAGCAACACTCCCTCCACTTCGCACAGAGAATTGAAGTGTTGGAGCAGATTGCTTCTCTTTCAGAAATGCATGTGAGTTTCTGTTGAATGCTTGTAAGTAGCTTAAGGCACATTCAAAGGAAAGGGATTTTCTCTGAAAGGACAGCATTTAAAAAGTGAAGCAACACTCCATTCACTTCGCACAGTGAATTGAAGTGTTGGAACAGACTGCTTCTCTTTCAGAGAAACGCATGTGAGATTTTATGAATGCTTGAAAGCAGTTTAAGGCACTGTCAAAGGAAAGTGATTTTGTCTGAAAAGACAGCATTTAGAAAGTGAGGCAACACTCCATTCACTTCGCATAGTGAATTGAAGTGTTGGAACAGACTGCTTCTCTTTCAGAGAAACGCATGTGAGTTTCTTCCTAATGCTTGCAAGTAGTTTAAGGCACTTTCAAAGGAAAGGGATTTTCTCTGAAAGGACAGCATTTAGAAAGTGAGGCAACACTCCATTCACTTCACACAGTGAATTGAAGTGTTGGAACAGACTGCTTCTCTTTCAGAGAAACGCATGTGAGTTTCTTCCTAATGCTTGCAAGTAGCTTAAGGCACTTTCAAAGGAAAGTGATTTTCTCTGAAAGGACAGCATTTAGAAAGTGAAGCAACACTCCATTCACTTCGCACAGTGAATTGAAGTGTTGGAACAGACTGCTTCTCTTTCAGAGAAACGCATGTGAGTTTCTTCCTAATGCTTGCAAGTAGCTTAAGGCACTTTCAAAGGAAAGTGATTTTCTCTGAAAGGACAGCATTTAGAAAGTGAAGCAACACTCCATTCACTTCGCACACAGAATTGAAGTGTTCGAACAGACTGCTTCTCTTTCAGAGAAACGCATGTGAGTTTCTGTTAAATGCTTGTAAGTAGCTTAAGGCACTTTCAAAGGAAAGTGATTTTCTCTGAAAGGACAGCATTTAGAAAGTGAGGCAACACTCTATTCACTTCACACAGAGAATTGAAGTGTTGGAACAGACTGCTTCTGTTTCAGAGAAACGCATGTGAGTTTCTTCCTAATGCTTGCAAGTAGCTTAAGGCACTATCAAAGGAAAGTGATTTTCTCTGAAAGGACAGCATTTAGAAAGTGAAGCAATACTCCATTCACTTCGCACAGTGAATTGAAGTGTTGGAACAGAGTGCTTCTCTTTCATAGAAACGCCTTAGTGTTTCTTGTGAATGCTTGCAAGTTGCTTAAGGCACTTTCAAAGGAAAGTGATTTTCTCTGAAAGGACAGCATTTAGAAAGTGAGGCAACACTCCATTCACTTCACACAGTGAATTGAAGTGTTGGAACAGACTGCTTCTCTTTCAGAGAAACGCATGTGAGTTTCTTCCTAATGCTTGCAAGTAGCTTTAGGCACTTTCAAAGGAAAGTGATTTTTTCTGAAAGGACAGCATTTAGAAAGTGAAGCAACACTCCATTCCCTTCGTGCAGTGAATTGAAGTGTTGGAACAGACTGCTTCTCTTTCAGAGAAACGCATTATTGTTTCTTGTGAATGCTTGCAAGTTGCTTAAGGCACTTTCAAAGGAAAGTGATTTTCTCTGAAAGGACATAATTTAGAAAGTGAAGCAACACTCCATTCACTTCGCACAGTGAATTGAAGTGTTGGAACAGACTGCTTCTATTTCAGGGAAAAGCATGTGAGTTTCTGTTGAATGCTTGTAAGAAGCTTAAGGCACTTTCAAAGGAAAGTGATTTTCTCTGAAAGGACAGCATTTAGAAAGCAAGGCAACACTCCATTCACTTCACACAGTGAATTGAAGTGTTGGAAAAAACTGCTTCTCTTTCAGAGAATCGCATGTGAGTTTCTTCCTAATGCTTGCAAGTAGCTTAAGGCACTTTCAAAGGAAAGTGATTTTCTCTGAAAGGACAGGATTTAGAAAGTGAAGCAACACTCCATTCACTTCGCACAGTGAATTGAAGTGTTGGAACAGACTGCTTCTCTTTCAGAGAAACGCATGTGAGTTTCTTCCTAATGCTTGCAAGTAGCTTTAGGCACTTTCAAAGGAAAGTGATTTTTTCTGAAAGGACAGCATTTAGAAAGTGAAGCAACACTCCATTCACTTCGCACAGTGAATTGAAGTGTTGGAACAGACTGCTTCTCTTTCAGAGAAATGCATGTGAGTTTCTGTTGAATGCTTGTAAGTAGCTTAAGGCACTTTCAAAGGAAACTGATTTTCTCTGAAAGGACAGCATTTAGAAAGTGAAGAAACACTCCATTCACTTCGCAGAGTGAATTGAAGTATTGGAACAGACTGCTTTTCTTTCAGAGAAACGCATGTGAGTTTCTGGTGAATGCTTGTAAGTAGCTTAAGGCACTTTCAAAGGAAAGTGATTTTCTCTGAAAGGACAGCATTTAGAAAGTTAGGCAACACTCCATTCACTTCGCACAGTGAATTGAAGTGTTGGAACAGACTGCTTCTCTTTCAGAGAAACGCATGTGAGTTTCTTGTGAATGCTTGCAAGTTGCTTAAGGCACTTTCAAAGGAAAGTGATTTTCTCTGAAAGGACAGCATTTAGAAAGTGAAGCAACACTCCATTCACTTCGCACACAGAATTGAAGTGTTGGAACAGATTGCTCCTCTTTCAGAGAAATGCATGTGAGTTTCTGTTGAATGCTTGTAAGTAGCTTAAGGCACATTCAAAGGAAAGGGATTTTCTCTGAAAGGACAGCATTTAGAAAGTGAAGCAACACTCCATTCACTTCGCACAGTAAATTGAAGTGTTTGAACAGAGTGCTTCTCTTTCAGAGAAACGCATGTGAATTTTTTGTGAATGCTTGAAAGTTGTTTTGGGCACTTTCAATGGAAAGTGATTTTCTCTGAAAGGACAGCATTTAGAAAGTGAAGCAACACTCCATTCACTTCGCACAGTGAATTGAAGTTTTGGAACAGACTGCTTCTCTTTCAGAGAAATGCATGTGAGTTTCTGTTGAATGCTTGTAAGTAGCTTAAGGCACTTTCAAAGGAAACTGATTTTCTCTGAAAGGACAGCATTTAGAAAGTGAAGCAACACTCCATTCACTTCGCAGAGTGAATTGAAGTATTGGAACAGACTGCTTTTCTTTCAGAGAAACGCATGTGAGTTTCTGGTGAATGCTTGTAAGTAGCTTAAGGCACTTTCAAAGGAAAGTGATTTTCTCTGAAAGGACAGCATTTAGAAAGTTAGGCAACACTCCATTCACTTCGCACAGTGAATTGAAGTGTTGGAACAGACTGCTTCTCTTTCAGAGAAACGCATGTGAGTTTCTGTGAATGCTTGCAAGTTGCTTAAGGCACTTTCAAAGGAAAGTGATTTTCCCTGAAAGGATAGCATTTAGAAAGTGAAGCAACAATGCATTCACTTCGCACACAGAATTGAAGTGTTTGAACAGAGTGCTTCTCTTTCAGAGAAACGCATGTGAATTTTTTGTGAATGCTTGAAAGTTGTTTTGGGCACTTTCAATGGAAAGTGATTTTCTCTGAAAGGAGAGCATTTAGAAAGTGAGGCAACACTCCATTCATTTCGCACAGTGAATTGAAGTGTTGGAACAGACTTCTTCTCTTTCAGAGAAACGCATGTGAGTTTCTTCCTAATGCTTGCAAGTAGCTTAAGGCACTTTCAAAGGAAAGTGATTTTCTCTGAAAGGACAGCATTTAGAAAGTGAAGCAACACTCCATTCACTTCGCACAGTGAATTGAAGTGTTCGAACAGACTGCTTCTCTTTCAGAGAAACGCATGTGAGTTTCTTCCTAATGCTTGCAAGTAGCTTAAGGCACTTTCAAAGGAAAGTGATTTTCTCTGAAAGAACAGCATTTAGAAAGTGAAGCAACACTCCATTCACTTCGCACAGTGAATTGAAGTGTTGGAACAGACTGCTTCTCTTTCAGAGAAACGCATGTGAGTTTCTGTTAAATGCTTGTAAGTAGCTTAAGGCACTTTCAAAGGAAAGTGATTTTCTCTGAAAGGACAGCATTTAGAAAGTGAAGCAACACTCCATTCACTTCGTGCAGTGAATTGAAGTGTTGGAACAGAGTGCTTCTCTTTCATAGAAACGCCTTAGTGTTTCTTGTGAATGCTTGCAAGTTGCTTAAGGCACTTTCAAAGGAAAGTGATTTTCTCTGAAAGGACATAATTTAGAGAGTGAAGCAACACTCCATTCACTTCGCACAGTGAATTGAAGTGTTGGAACAGACTGCTTCTCTTTCAGAGAAACGCATGTGAGTTTCTGTTGAATGCTTGAAAGTAGTTTAAGGCACTTTCAAAGGAAAGTGATTTTCTCTGAAAGGACAGCATTTAGAAAGTGAAGCAATACTCCATTCACTTCGCACAGTGAATTAAAGTGTTGGAACAGACTGCTTCTCTTTCAGAGAAACGCACGTGAGTTTCTGTTGAATGCTTGTAAGTAGCTTAAGGCACATTCAAAGGAAAGTGATTTTCTCTGAAAGGACAGCATTTAGAAAGTGAAGCAACACTCCATTCACTTCACACAGTGAATTGAAGTGCTGGAACAGACTGCTTCTCTTTCAGAGAAACGCATGTGACTTTCTTCCTAATGCTTGCAAGTAGCTTAAGGCACTTTCAAGGGAAAGTGATTTTCTCTGAAAGGACAGCATTTAGAAAGTGAAGCAATACTCCATTCACTTCGTACAGTGAATTGAAGTGTTGGAACAGACTGCTTCTCTTTCAGAGAAACGCATGTGAGTTTCTGGTGAATGCTTGTAAGTACCTTAAGGCACTTTCAAAGGAAAGTGATTTTCTCTGAAAGGACAGCATTTAGAAAGTGAAGCAACACTCCATTCACTTCGCAGAGTGAATTGAAGTATTGGAACAGACTGCTTCTTTTTCAGAGAAACGCATGTGAGTTTCTGGTGAATGCTTGTAAGCAGCTTAAGGCACTTTCAAAGGAAAGTGATTTTCTCTGAAAGGACAGCATTTAGAAAGTGATGCAAAACTCCATTCACTTCGCACAGTGAATTGAAGTGTTGGAACAGACTGCTTCTCTTTAAGAGAAACGCATGTGAGTTTTTTGTGAATGCTTGAAAGTAGTTTAAGGCACTTTCAAAGGAAAGTTATTTTCTCTGAAAGGACAGCATTTAGAAAGTGAAGCAACACTCCATTCACTTCGCACAGTGAATTGAAGTGTTGGAACAGACTGCTTCTCTTTCAGAGAAACGCATGTGAGTTTCTGTTGAATGCTTGTAAGTAGCTTAAGGCACTTTCAAAGGAAAGTGATTTTCTCTGAAAGGACAGCATTTAGAAAGTGAAGCAGCACTCCATTCCCTTCGTGCAGTGAATTGAAGTGTTGGAACAGAGTGCTTCTCTTTCATAGAAACGCATTAGTGTTTATTGTGAATGCTTGTAAGTTGCTTAAGGCACTTTCAAAGGAAAGTGATTTTCTCTGAAAGGACAGCATTTAGAAAGTGAAGCAACACTCCATTCACTTCGCACAGTGAATTGAAGTGTTGGAACAGACTGCTTCTATTTCAGAGAAACGCATGTGAGTTTCTGTTGAATGCTTGTAAGTAGCTTAAGGCACTTTCAAAGGAAAGTGATTTTCTCTGAAAGGACAGCATTTAGAAAGTGAAGCAACACTCCATTCACTTCGCACAGTGAATTGAAGTGTTGGAACAGACTACTTCTCTTTCAGAGAAATGCATGTGAGTTTCTGTTGAATACTTGTAAGTAGCTTAAGGCACTTTCAAAGGAAAGTGATTTTCTCTGAAAGGACAGCATTCAGAAAGTGAAGCAACACTCCATTCACTTCGCACAGTGAATTGAAGTGTTGGAACAGACTGCTTCTCTTTCAGAGAAACCCATGTGAGTTTCTTCCTAATGATTGCAAGTAGCTTAAGGCACTTTCAAAGGAAAGTGATTTTCTCTGAAAGGACAGCATTTAGAAAGTGAAGCAACACTCCATTCACTTCGCACAGTGAATTGAAGTGTTGGAACAGACTGCTTCTCTTTCAGAGAAACGCATGTGAGTTTCTGGTGAACGCTTCCAAGTAGCTTAAGGCATGTTCAAAGGAAAGTGATTTTCTCTGAAAGGACAGCATTTAGAACGTGAGGCAACACTCCATTCACTTCACACAGTGAATTGAAGTGCTGGAAAAGACTGCTTCTCTTTCAGAGAAACGCATGTGACTTTCATCCTAATGCTTGCAAGTAGCTTAAGGCACTTTCAAGGGAAAGTGATTTTCTCTGAAAGGACAGCATTTAGAAAGTGAAGCAACACTCCATTCACTTCGTGCAGTGAATTGAAGTGTTGGAACAGAGTGCTTCTCTTTCATAGAAACGCCATAGTGTTTCTTGTGAATGCTTACAAGTTGCTTAAGGCACTTTCAAAGGAAAGTGATTTTCTCTGAAAGGACATAATTTAGAAAGTGAAGCAACACTCCATTCACTTCGCACAGTGAATTGAAGTGTTGGAACAGACTGCTTCTCTTTCAGAGAAACGCATGTGAGTTTCTGTTGAATGCTTGTAAGTAGCTTAAGGCACTTTCAAAGGAAAGTGATTTTCTCTGAAAGGACAGCATTTAGAAAGTGAAGCAACACTCCATTCCCTTCGTGCAGTGAATTGAAGTGTTGGAACAGACTGCTTCTCTTTCAGAGAAACGCATGTGAGTTTCTTCCTAATGCTTGCAAGTAGCTTAAGGCACTTTCAAGGGAAAGTGATTTTCTCTGAAAGGACAGCATTTAGAAAGTGAAGCAACACTCCATTCACTTCGCAGAGTGAATTGAAGTGTTGGAACAGACTGCTTCTCTTTCAGAGAAACGCATGTGAGTTTTTTATGAATGCTTGAAAGTAGTTTAAGGCATTTTCAAAGGAAAGTGATTTTCTCTGAAATGACAGCATTTAGAAAGTGAGGCAACACTCCATTCACTTCGCACTGTGAATTGAAGTGTTGGAACCGACTGCTTCTCTTTCAGAGAAACGCATGTGAGTTTCTGGTGAATGCTTGTAAGTATCTTAAGACACTTTCAAAGGAAAGTGATTTTCTCTGAAAGGACAGCATTTAGAAAGTGAAGCAACACTCCATTCACTTCGTGCAGTGAATTGAAGTGTTGGAACAGAGTGCTTCTCTTTCATAGAAACGCCTTAGTGTTTCTTGTGAATGCTTGGAAGTTGCTTAAGGCACTTTCAAAGGAAAGTGATTTTCTCTGAAAGGACATAATTTAGAAAGTGAAGCAACACTCCATTCACTTCGCACAGTGAATTGAAGTGTTGGAACAGACTGCTTCTCTTTCAGAGAAATGCATGTGAGTTTCTGTTGAATGCTTGTAAGTAGCTTAAGGCACTTTCAAAGGAAAGTGATTTTCTCTGAAAGGACAGCATTTAGAAAGTGAAGCAACACTCCATTCACTTCGCACAGTGAATTGAAGTGTTGGAACAGACTGCTTCTCTTTCAGAGAAATGCATGTGAGTTTCTGTTGAATGCTTGTAAGTAGCTTAAGGCACTTTCAAAGGAAAGTGATTTTCTCTGAAAGGACAGCATTCAGAAAGTGAAGCAACACTCCATTCACTTCGCACAGTGAATTGAAGTGTTGGAACAGACTGCTTCTCTTTCAGAGAAACCCATGTGAGTTTCTTCCTAATGATTGCAAGTAGCTTAAGGCACTTTCAAAGGAAAGTGATTTTCTCTGAAAGGACAGCATTTAGAAAGTGAAGCAACACTCCATTCACTTCGCACAGTGAATTGAAGTGTTGGAACAGACTGCTTCTCTTTCAGAGAAACGCATGTGAGTTTCTGGTGAACGCTTCCAAGTAGCTTAAGGCATGTTCAAAGGAAAGTGATTTTCTCTGAAAGGACAGCATTTAGAAAGTGAAGCAACACTCCATTCACTTCGCACAGTGAATTGAAGTGTTGGAACAGACTGCTTCTCTTTCAGAGAAACGCATGTGAGTTTCTTGTGAATGCTTGCAAGTTGCTTAAGGCACTTTCAAAGGAAAGTGATTTTCTCTGAAAGGACAGCATTTACAAACTGAAGCAACACTCCATTCACTTCGCACAGTGAATTGAAGTGTTGGAACAGACTGCTTCTCTTTCAGAGAAACGCATGTGAGTTTCTTCCTAATGCTTGCAAGTAGCTTAAGGCACTTTCAAAGGAAAGTGATTTTCTCTGAAAGGACAGCATTTAGAACGTGAGGCAACACTCCATTCACTTCACACAGTGAATTGAAGTGCTGGAAAAGACTGCTTCTCTTTCAGAGAAACGCATGTGACTTTCTTCCTAATGCTTGCAAGTAGCTTAAGGCACTTTCAAGGGAAAGTGATTTTCTCTGAAAGGACAGCATTTAGAAAGTGAAGCAACACTCCATTCACTTCGTGCAGTGAATTGAAGTGTTGGAACAGAGTGCTTCTCTTTCATAGAAACGCCATAGTGTTTCTTGTGAATGCTTACAAGTTGCTTAAGGCACTTTCAAAGGAAAGTGATTTTCTCTGAAAGGACATAATTTAGAAAGTGAAGCAACACTCCATTCACTTCGCACAGTGAATTGAAGTGTTGGAACAGACTGCTTCTCTTTCAGAGAAACGCATGTGAGTTTCTGTTGAATGCTTGTAAGTAGCTTAAGGCACTTTCAAAGGAAAGTGATTTTCTCTGAAAGGACAGCATTTAGAAAGTGAAGCAACACTCCATTCCCTTCGTGCAGTGAATTGAAGTGTTGGAACAGACTGCTTCTCTTTCAGAGAAACGCATGTGAGTTTCTTCCTAATGCTTGCAAGTAGCTTAAGGCACTTTCAAGGGAAAGTGATTTTCTCTGAAAGGACAGCATTTAGAAAGTGAAGCAACACTCCATTCACTTCGCAGAGTGAATTGAAGTGTTGGAACAGACTGCTTCTCTTTCAGAGAAACGCATGTGAGTTTCTTCCTAATGCTTGCAAGTAGCTTAAGGTACTTTCAAGGGAAAGTGATTTTCTCTGAAAGGACAGCATTTAGAAAGTGAAGTAACACTCCATTCACTTTGCACAGTGAATTGAAGTGTTGGAACAGACTGCTTCTCTTTCAGAGAAACGCATGTGAGTTTTTTATGAATGCTTGAAAGTAGTTTAAGGCATTTTCAAAGGAAAGTGATTTTCTCTGAAATGACAGCATTTAGAAAGTGAGGCAACACTCCATTCACTTCGCACTGTGAATTGAAGTGTTGGAACCGACTGCTTCTCTTTCAGAGAAACGCATGTGAGTTTCTGGTGAATGCTTGTAAGTATCTTAAGGCACTTTCAAAGGAAAGTGATTTTCTCTGAAAGGACAGCATTTAGAAAGTGAAGCAACACTCCATTCACTTCGTGCAGTGAATTGAAGTGTTGGAACAGAGTGCTTCTCTTTCATAGAAACGCCTTAGTGTTTCTTGTGAATGCTTGGAAGTTGCTTAAGGCACTTTCAAAGGAAAGTGATTTTCTCTGAAAGGACAGCATTTACAAACTGAAGCAACACTCCATTCACTTCGCACAGTGAATTGAAGTGTTGGAACAGACTGCTTCTCTTTCAGAGAAATGCATGTGAGTTTCTGTTGAATGCTTGTAAGTAGCTTAAGGCACTTTCAAAGGAAAGTGATTTTCTCTGAAAGGACAGCATTTAGAAAGTGAAGCAACACTCCATTCACTTCGCACAGTGAATTGAAGTGTTGGAACAGACTGCTTCTCTTTCAGAGAAATGCATGTGAGTTTCTGTTGAATGCTTGTAAGTAGCTTAAGGCACTTTCAAAGGAAAGTGATTTTCTCTGAAAGGACAGCATTCAGAAAGTGAAGCAACACTCCATTCACTTCGCACAGTGAATTGAAGTGTTGGAACAGACTGCTTCTCTTTCAGAGAAACCCATGTGAGTTTCTTCCTAATGATTGCAAGTAGCTTAAGGCACTTTCAAAGGAAAGTGATTTTCTCTGAAAGGACAGCATTTAGAAAGTGAAGCAACACTCCATTCACTTCGCACAGTGAATTGAAGTGTTGGAACAGACTGCTTCTCTTTCAGAGAAACGCATGTGAGTTTCTGGTGAACGCTTCCAAGTAGCTTAAGGCATGTTCAAAGGAAAGTGATTTTCTCTGAAAGAACAGCATTTAGAAAGTGAAGCAACACTCCATTCACTTCGCACAGTGAATTGAAGTGTTGGAACAGACTGCTTCTCTTTCAGAGAAACGCATGTGAGTTTCTTGTGAATGCTTGCAAGTTGCTTAAGGCACTTTCAAAGGAAAGTGATTTTCTCTGAAAGGACAGCATTTACAAACTGAAGCAACACTCCATTCACTTCGCACAGTGAATTGAAGTGTTGGAACAGACTGCTTCTCTTTCAGAGAAACGCATGTGAGTTTCTTCCTAATGCTTGCAAGTAGCTTAAGGCACTTTCAAAGGAAAGTGATTTTCTCTGAAAGGACAGCATTTAGAACGTGAGGCAACACTCCATTCACTTCACACAGTGAATTGAAGTGCTGGAAAAGACTGCTTCTCTTTCAGAGAAACGCATGTGACTTTCTTCCTAATGCTTGCAAGTAGCTTAAGGCACTTTCAAGGGAAAGTGATTTTCTCTGAAAGGACAGCATTTAGAAAGTGAAGCAACACTCCATTCACTTCGTGCAGTGAATTGAAGTGTTGGAACAGAGTGCTTCTCTTTCATAGAAACGCCATAGTGTTTCTTGTGAATGCTTACAAGTTGCTTAAGGCACTTTCAAAGGAAAGTGATTTTCTCTGAAAGGACATAATTTAGAAAGTGAAGCAACACTCCATTCACTTCGCACAGTGAATTGAAGTGTTGGAACAGACTGCTTCTCTTTCAGAGAAACGCATGTGAGTTTCTGTTGAATGCTTGTAAGTAGCTTAAGGCACTTTCAAAGGAAAGTGATTTTCTCTGAAAGGACAGCATTTAGAAAGTGAAGCAACACTCCATTCCCTTCGTGCAGTGAATTGAAGTGTTGGAACAGACTGCTTCTCTTTCAGAGAAACGCATGTGAGTTTCTTCCTAATGCTTGCAAGTAGCTTAAGGCACTTTCAAGGGAAAGTGATTTTCTCTGAAAGGACAGCATTTAGAAAGTGAAGCAACACTCCATTCACTTCGCAGAGTGAATTGAAGTGTTGGAACAGACTGCTTCTCTTTCAGAGAAACGCATGTGAGTTTCTTCCTAATGCTTGCAAGTAGCTTAAGGTACTTTCAAGGGAAAGTGATTTTCTCTGAAAGGACAGCATTTAGAAAGTGAAGTAACACTCCATTCACTTTGCACAGTGAATTGAAGTGTTGGAACAGACTGCTTCTCTTTCAGAGAAACGCATGTGAGTTTTTTATGAATGCTTGAAAGTAGTTTAAGGCATTTTCAAAGGAAAGTGATTTTCTCTGAAATGACAGCATTTAGAAAGTGAGGCAACACTCCATTCACTTCGCACTGTGAATTGAAGTGTTGGAACCGACTGCTTCTCTTTCAGAGAAACGCATGTGAGTTTCTGTTGAATGCTTGTAAGTATCTTAAGGCACTTTCAAAGGAAAGTGATTTTCTCTGAAAGGACAGCATTTAGAAAGTGAAGCAACACTCCATTCACTTCGTGCAGTGAATTGAAGTGTTGGAACAGAGTGCTTCTCTTTCATAGAAACGCCTTAGTGTTTCTTGTGAATGCTTGGAAGTTGCTTAAGGCACTTTCAAAGGAAAGTGATTTTCTCTGAAAGGACATAATTTAGAAAGTGAAGCAACACTCCATTCACTTCGCACAGTGAATTGAAGTGTTGGAACAGACTGCTTCTCTTTCAGAGAAATGCATGTGAGTTTCTGTTGAATGCTTGTAAGTAGCTTAAGGCACTTTCAAAGGAAAGTGATTTTCTCTGAAAGGACAGCATTTAGAAAGTGAAGCAACACTCCATTCACTTCGCACAGTGAATTGAAGTGTTGGAACAGACTGCTTCTCTTTCAGAGAAATGCATGTGAGTTTCTGTTGAATGCTTGTAAGTAGCTTAAGGCACTTTCAAAGGAAAGTGATTTTCTCTGAAAGGACAGCATTCAGAAAGTGAAGCAACACTCCATTCACTTCGCACAGTGAATTGAAGTGTTGGAACAGACTGCTTCTCTTTCAGAGAAACGCATGTGAGTTTCTTCCTAATGATTGCAAGTAGCTTAAGGCACTTTCAAAGGAAAGTGATTTTCTCTGAAAGGACAGCATTTAGAAAGTGAAGCAACACTCCATTCACTTCGCACAGTGAATTGAAGTGTTGGAACAGACTGCTTCTCTTTCAGAGAAACGCATGTGAGTTTCTGGTGAACGCTTCCAAGTAGCTTAAGGCATGTTCAAAGGAAAGTGATTTTCTCTGAAAGGACAGCATTTAGAAAGTGAAGCAACACTCCATTCACTTCGCACAGTGAATTGAAGTGTTGGAACAGACTGCTTCTCTTTCAGAGAAACGCATGTGAGTTTCTTGTGAATGCTTGCAAGTTGCTTAAGGCACTTTCAAAGGAAAGTGATTTTCTCTGAAAGGACAGCATTTACAAACTGAAGCAACACTCCATTCACTTCGCACAGTGAATTGAAGTGTTGGAACAGACTGCTTCTCTTTCAGAGAAACGCCATAGTGTTTCTTGTGAATGCTTACAAGTTGCTTAAGGCACTTTCAAAGGAAAGTGATTTTCTCTGAAAGGACATAATTTAGAAAGTGAAGCAACACTCCATTCACTTCGCACAGTGAATTGAAGTGTTGGAACAGACTGCTTCTCTTTCAGAGAAACGCATGTGAGTTTCTGTTGAATGCTTGTAAGTAGCTTAAGGCACTTTCAAAGGAAAGTGATTTTCTCTGAAAGGACAGCATTTAGAAAGTGAAGCAACACTCCATTCCCTTCGTGCAGTGAATTGAAGTGTTGGAACAGACTGCTTCTCTTTCAGAGAAACGCATGTGAGTTTCTTCCTAATGCTTGCAAGTAGCTTAAGGCACTTTCAAGGGAAAGTGATTTTCTCTGAAAGGACAGCATTTAGAAAGTGAAGCAACACTCCATTCACTTCGCAGAGTGAATTGAAGTGTTGGAACAGACTGCTTCTCTTTCTGAGAAACGCATGTGAGTTTCTTCCTAATGCTTGCAAGTAGCTTAAGGTACTTTCAAGGGAAAGTGATTTTCTCTGAAAGGACAGCATTTAGAAAGTGAAGTAACACTCCATTCACTTTGCACAGTGAATTGAAGTGTTGGAACAGACTGCTTCTCTTTCAGAGAAACGCATGTGAGTTTTTTATGAATGCTTGAAAGTAGTTTAAGGCATTTTCAAAGGAAAGTGATTTTCTCTGAAATGACAGCATTTAGAAAGTGAGGCAACACTCCATTCACTTCGCACTGTGAATTGAAGTGTTGGAACCGACTGCTTCTCTTTCAGAGAAACGCATGTGAGTTTCTGGTGAATGCTTGTAAGTATCTTAAGGCACTTTCAAAGGAAAGTGATTTTCTCTGAAAGGACAGCATTTAGAAAGTGAAGCAACACTCCATTCACTTCGTGCAGTGAATTGAAGTGTTGGAACAGAGTGCTTCTCTTTCATAGAAACGCCTTAGTGTTTCTTGTGAATGCTTGGAAGTTGCTTAAGGCACTTTCAAAGGAAAGTGATTTTCTCTGAAAGGACATAATTTAGAAAGTGAAGCAACACTCCATTCACTTCGCACAGTGAATTGAAGTGTTGGAACAGACTGCTTCTCTTTCAGAGAAATGCATGTGAGTTTCTGTTGAATGCTTGTAAGTAGCTTAAGGCACTTTCAAAGGAAAGTGATTTTCTCTGAAAGGACAGCATTTAGAAAGTGAAGCAACACTCCATTCACTTCGCACAGTGAATTGAAGTGTTGGAACAGACTGCTTCTCTTTCAGAGAAATGCATGTGAGTTTCTGTTGAATGCTTGTAAGTAGCTTAAGGCACTTTCAAAGGAAAGTGATTTTCTCTGAAAGGACAGCATTCAGAAAGTGAAGCAACACTCCATTCACTTCGCACAGTGAATTGAAGTGTTGGAACAGACTGCTTCTCTTTCAGAGAAACGCATGTGAGTTTCTTCCTAATGATTGCAAGTAGCTTAAGGCACTTTCAAAGGAAAGTGATTTTCTCTGAAAGGACAGCATTTAGAAAGTGAAGCAACACTCCATTCACTTCGCACAGTGAATTGAAGTGTTGGAACAGACTGCTTCTCTTTCAGAGAAACGCATGTGAGTTTCTGGTGAACGCTTCCAAGTAGCTTAAGGCATGTTCAAAGGAAAGTGATTTTCTCTGAAAGGACAGCATTTAGAAAGTGAAGCAACACTCCATTCACTTCGCACAGTGAATTGAAGTGTTGGAACAGACTGCTTCTCTTTCAGAGAAACGCATGTGAGTTTCTTGTGAATGCTTGCAAGTTGCTTAAGGCACTTTCAAAGGAAAGTGATTTTCTCTGAAAGGACAGCATTTACAAACTGAAGCAACACTCCATTCACTTCGCACAGTGAATTGAAGTGTTGGAACAGACTGCTTCTCTTTCAGAGAAACGCATGTGAGTTTCTTCCTAATGCTTGCAAGTAGCTTAAGGCACTTTCAAAGGAAAGTGATTTTCTCTGAAAGGACAGCATTTAGAACGTGAGGCAACACTCCATTCACTTCACACAGTGAATTGAAGTGCTGGAAAAGACTGCTTCTCTTTCAGAGAAACGCATGTGACTTTCTTCCTAATGCTTGCAAGTAGCTTAAGGCACTTTCAAGGGAAAGTGATTTTCTCTGAAAGGACAGCATTTAGAAAGTGAAGCAACACTCCATTCACTTCGTGCAGTGAATTGAAGTGTTGGAACAGAGTGCTTCTCTTTCATAGAAACGCCATAGTGTTTCTTGTGAATGCTTACAAGTTGCTTAAGGCACTTTCAAAGGAAAGTGATTTTCTCTGAAAGGACATAATTTAGAAAGTGAAGCAACACTCCATTCACTTCGCACAGTGAATTGAAGTGTTGGAACAGACTGCTTCTCTTTCAGAGAAACGCATGTGAGTTTCTGTTGAATGCTTGTAAGTAGCTTAAGGCACTTTCAAAGGAAAGTGATTTTCTCTGAAAGGACAGCATTTAGAAAGTGAAGCAACACTCCATTCCCTTCGTGCAGTGAATTGAAGTGTTGGAACAGACTGCTTCTCTTTCAGAGAAACGCATGTGAGTTTCTTCCTAATGCTTGCAAGTAGCTAAAGGCACTTTCAAGGGAAAGTGATTTTCTCTGAAAGGACAGCATTTAGAAAGTGAAGCAACACTCCATTCACTTCGCAGAGTGAATTGAAGTGTTGGAACAGACTGGTTCTCTTTCAGAGAAATGCATGTGAGTTTCTGGTGAATGCTTGTAAGTAGCTTAAGGCACTTTCAAAGGAAAGTGATTTTCTCTGAAAGGACAGCATTTAGAAAGTGAAGCAACACTCCATTCACTTCGCACAGTGAATTGAAGTGTTGGAACAGACTGCTTCTCTTTCAGCGAAATGCATGTGAGTTTCTTGTGAATGCTTGCAAGTTGCTTAAGGCACTTTCAAAGGAAAGTGATTTTTTCTGAAAGGACAGCATTTAGAAAGTGAAGCAACACTCCATTCACTTCGCACAGTGAATTGAAGTGTTGGAACAGACTGCTTCTCTTTAAGAGAAACGCATGTGAGTTTTTTGTGAATGCTTGAAAGTAGTTTAAGGCACTTTCAAAGGAAAGTGATTTTCTCTGAAAGGACAGCATTTAGAAAGTGAAGCAACACTCCATTCACTTTGCACAGTGAATTGAAGTGTTGGAACAGACTGCTTCTCTTTCAGAGAAACGCATGTGAGTTTCTGGTGAATGCTTGTAAGTAGCTTAAGGCACTTTCAAAGGAAAGTGATTTTCTCTGAAAGGACAGCATTTAGAAAGTGAAGCAACACTCCATTCCCTTCGCGCAGTGAATTGAAGTGTTGGAACAGACTGCTTCTCTTTCAGAGAAACGCATGTGAGTTTCTTCCTAATGCTTGCAAGTAGCTTAAGGCACTTTCAAGGGAAAGTGATTTTCTCTGAAAGGACAGCATTTACAAACTGAAGCAACACTCCATTCACTTCGCACAGTGAATTGAAGTGTTGGAACAGACTGCTTCTCTTTCAGAGAAACGCATGTGAGTTTCTGGTGAATGCTTGTAAGTAGCTTAAGGCACTTTCAAAGGAAAGTGATTTTCTCTGAAAGGACAGCATTTAGAAAGTGAAGCAACACTCCATTCACTTCGCACAGTGAATTGAAGTGTTGGAACAGACTGCTTCTCTTTCAGAGAAACGCATGTGAGTTTCTTCCTAATGCTTGCAAGTAGCTTAAGGCACTTTCAAAGGAAAGTGATTTTCTCTGAAAGGACAGCATTTAGAAAGTGAAGCAACACTCCATTCACTTCGCAGAGTGAATTGAAGTGTTGGAACAGACTGCTTCTCTTTCAGAGAAACGCATGTGAGTTTCTTCCTAATGCTTGCAAGTAGCTTAAGGTACTTTCAAGGGAAAGTGATTTTCTCTGAAAGGACAGCATTTAGAAAGTGAAGTAACACTCCATTCACTTCGCACAGTGAATTGAAGTGTTGGAACAGACTGCTTCTCTTTCAGAGAAACGCATGTGAGTTTTTTATGAATGCTTGAAAGTAGTTTAAGGCATTTTCAAAGGAAAGTGATTTTCTCTGAAATGACAGCATTTAGAAAGTGAGGCAACACTCCATTCACTTCGCACTGTGAATTGAAGTGTTGGAACCGACTGCTTCTCTTTCAGAGAAACGCATGTGAGTTTCTGGTGAATGCTTGTAAGTATCTTAAGGCACTTTCAAAGGAAAGTGATTTTCTCTGAAAGGACAGCATTTAGAAAGTGAAGCAACACTCCATTCACTTCGTGCAGTGAATTGAAGTGTTGGAACAGAGTGCTTCTCTTTCATAGAAACGCCTTAGTGTTTCTTGTGAATGCTTGGAAGTTGCTTAAGGCACTTTCAAAGGAAAGTGATTTTCTCTGAAAGGACATAATTTAGAAAGTGAAGCAACACTCCATTCACTTCGCACAGTGAATTGAAGTGTTTGAACAGACTGCTTCTCTTTCAGAGAAACGCATGTGAGTTTCTGTTGAATGATTGAAAGTAGCTTAAGGCACTTTCAAAGGAAAGTGATTTTCTCTGAAAGGACAGCATTTAGAAAGTAAAGCAACACTCCATTCACTTCGCACAGTGAATTGAATTGTTGGAACAGACTGCTTCTCTTTCAGAGAAACGCATGTGAGTTTCTGTTGAATGCTTGTAAGTAGCTTAAGGCACTTTCAAAAGAAAGTGATTTTCTCTGAAAGGACAGCATTTAGAAAGGGAGGCAACACTCCATTCACTTCACACAGTGAATTGAAATGCTGGAACAGACTGCTTCTCTTTCAGAGAAACGCATGTGAGTTTCTTCCCAATGCTTGCAAGTAGCTTAAGGCACTTTCAAGGGAAAGTGATTTTCTCTGAAAGGACAGCATTTAGAAAGTGAAGCAATACTCCATTCACTTCGTACAGTGAATTGAAGTGTTGGAACAGACTGCTTCTCTTTCAGAGAAACGCATGTGAGTTTCTGGTGAATGCTTGTAAGTACCTTAAGGCACTTTCAAAGGAAAGTGATTTTCTCTGAAAGGACAGCATTTAGAAAGTGAAGCAACACTCCATTCACTTCGCAGAGTGAATTGAAGTATTGGAACAGACTGCTTCTTTTTCAGAGAAAAGCATGTGAGTTTCTGGTGAATGCTTGTAAGTAGCTTAAGGCACTTTCAAAGGAAAGTGATTTTCTCTGAAAGGACAGCATTTAGAAAGTGAAGCAAAACTCCATTCACTTCGCACAGTGAATTGAAGTGTTGGAACAGACTGCTTCTCTTTAAGAGAAACGCATGTGAGTTTTTGGTGAATGCTTGAAAGTAGTTTAAGGCACTTTCAAAGGAAAGTGATTTTCTCTGAAAGGACATCATTTAGAAAGTGAAGCAACACTCCATTCACTTCGCACAGTGAATTGAAGTGTTGGAACAGACTGCTTCTCTTTCAGAGAAACGCATGTGAGTTTCTTCCTAATGCTTGCAAGTAGCTTAAGGTACTTTCAAGGGAAAGTGATTTTCTCTGAAAGGACAGCATTTAGAAAGTGAAGTAACACTCCATTCACTTCGCACAGTGAATTGAAGTGTTGGAACAGACTGCTTCTCTTTCAGAGAAATGCATGTGAGTTTTTTATGAATGCTTGAAAGTAGTTTAAGGCATTTTCAAAGGAAAGTGATTTTCTCTGAAATGACAGCATTTAGAAAGTGAGGCAACACTCCATTCACTTCGCACTGTGAATTGAAGTGTTGGAACCGACTGCTTCTCTTTCAGAGAAACGCATGTGAGTTTCTGGTGAATGCTTGTAAGTATCTTAAGGCACTTTCAAAGGAAAGTGATTTTCTCTGAAAGGACAGCATTTAGAAAGTGAAGCAACACTCCATTCACTTCGTGCAGTGAATTGAAGTGTTGGAACAGAGTGCTTCTCTTTCAGAGAAACGCCTTAGTGTTTCTTGTGAATGCTTGGAAGTTGCTTAAGGCACTTTCAAAGGAAAGTGATTTTCTCTGAAAGGACATAATTTAGAAAGTGAAGCAACACTCCATTCACTTCGCACAGTGAATTGAAGTGTTGGAACAGACTGCTTCTCTTTCAGAGAAACGCATGTGAGTTTCTGTTGAATGATTGAAAGTAGCTTAAGGCACTTTCAAAGGAAAGTGATTTTCTCTGAAAGGACAGCATTTAGAAAGTAAAGCAACACTCCATTCACTTCGCACAGTGAATTGAAGTGTTGGAACAGACTGCTTCTCTTTCAGAGAAACGCATGTGAGTTTCTGTTGAATGCTTGTAAGTAGCTTAGGGCACTTTCAAAGGAAAGTGATTTTCTCTGAAAGGACAGCATTTAGAAAGTGAAGCAACACTCCATTCACTTCGTGCAGTGAATTGAAGTGTTGGAACAGAGTGCTTCTCTTTCATAGAAACGCCATAGTGTTTCTTGTGAATGCTTACAAGTTGCTTAAGGCACTTTCAAAGGAAAGTGATTTTCTCTGAAAGGACATAATTTAGAAAGTGAAGCAACACTCCATTCACTTCGCACAGTGAATTGAAGTGTTGGAACAGACTGCTTCTCTTTCAGAGATACGCATGTGAGTTTCTGTTGAATGCTTGTAAGTAGCTTAAGGCACTTTCAAAGGAAAGTGATTTTCTCTGAAAGGACATAATTTAGAAAGTGAAGCAACACTCCATTCACTTCGCACAGTGAATTGAAGTGTTGGAACAGACTGCTTCTCTTTCAGAGAAACGCATGTGAGTTTCTGTTGAATGCTTGCAAGTAGCTAAAGGCACTTTCAAGGGAAAGTGATTTTCTCTGAAAGGACAGCATTTAGAAAGTGAAGCAACACTCCATTCCATTCGTGCAGTGAATTGAAGTGTTGAAACAGACTGGTTCTCTTTCAGAGAAACGCATGTGAGTTTCTGGTGAATGCTTGTAAGTAGCTTAAGGCACTTTCAAAGGAAAGTGATTTTCTCTGAAAGGACAGCATTTAGAAAGTGAAGCAACACTCCATTCACTTCGCACAGTGAATTGAAGTGTTGGAACAGACTGCTTCTCTTTCAGCGAAACGCATGTGAGTTTCTTGTGAATGCTTGCAAGTTGCTTAAGGCACTTTCAAAGGAAAGTGATTTTTTCTGAAAGGACAGCCTTTAGAAAGTGAAGCAACACTAAATTCACTTCGCACAGTGAATTGAAGTGTTGGAACAGACTGCTTCTCTTTAAGAGAAACACATGTGAGTTTTTTGTGAATGCTTGAAAGTAGTTTAAGGCACTTTCAAAGGAAAGTGATTTTCTCTGAAAGGACAGCATTTAGAAAGTGAAGCAACACTCCATTCACTTTGCACAGTGAATTGAAGTGTTGGAACAGACTGCTTCTCTTTCAGAGAAACGCATGTGAGTTTCTGGTGAATGCTTGTAAGTAGCTTAAGGCACTTTCAAAGGAAAGTGATTTTCTCTGAAAGGACAGCATTTAGAAAGTGAAGCAACACTCCATTCCCTTCGCGCAGTGAATTGAAGTGTTGGAACAGACTGCTTCTCTTTCAGAGAAACGCATGTGAGTTTCTTCCTAATGCTTGCAAGTAGCTTAAGGCACTTTCAAGGGAAAGTGATTTTCTCTGAAAGGACAGCATTTACAAACTGAAGCAACACTCCATTCACTTCGCACAGTGAATTGAAGTGTTGGAACAGACTGCTTCTCTTTCAGAGAAACGCATGTGAGTTTCTGGTGAATGCTTGTAAGTAGCTTAAGGCACTTTCAAAGGAAAGTGATTTTCTCTGAAAGGACAGCATTTAGAAAGTGAAGCAACACTCCATTCACTTCGCACAGTGAATTGAAGTGTTGGAACAGACTGCTTCTCTTTCAGAGAAACGCATGTGAGTTTCTTCCTAATGCTTGCAAGTAGCTTAAGGCACTTTCAAGGGAAAGTGATTTTCTCTGAAAGGACAGCATTTAGAAAGTGAAGCAACACTCCATTCACTTCGCAGAGTGAATTGAAGTGTTGGAACAGACTACTTCTCTTTCAGAGAAACGCATGTGAGTTTCTTCCTAATGCTTGCAAGTAGCTTAAGGTACTTTCAAGGGAAAGTGATTTTCTCTGAAAGGACAGCATTTAGAAAGTGAAGCAACACTCCATTCACGTCGCACAGTGAATTGAAGTGTTGGAACAGACTGCTTCTCTTTCAGAGAAACGCATGTGAGTTTCTGGTGAATGCTTGTAAGTAGCTTAAGGCACTTTCAAAGGAAAGTGATTTTCTCTGAAAGGACAGCATTTAGAAAGTGAAGCAACACTCCATTCACTTCGCACAGTGAATTGAAGTGTTGGAACAGACTGCTTCTCTTTCAGAGAAACACATGTGAGTTTCTGGTGAATACTTGTGAGTAGCTTAAGGCACTTTCAAAGGAAAGTGATTTTCTCTGAAAGGACAGCATTTAGAAAGTGAAGCAACACTCCATTCACTTCGCACAGTGAATTGAAGTGTTGGAACACACTGCTTCTCTTTCAGAGAAATGCATGTGAGTTTCTGTTGAATGCTTGTAAGTAGCTTAAGGCACTTTCAAAGGAAAGTGATTTTCTCTGAAAGGACAGCATTTAGAAAGTGAAGCAACACTCTATTCACTTTGCAGAGTGAATTGAAGTATTGGAACAGACTGCTTCTCTTTCAGAGAAACGCATGTGAGTTTCTGGTGAATTCTTGTAAGTAGCTTAAGGCACTTTCAAAGGAAAGTGATTTTCTCTGAAAGGACAGCATTTAGAAAGTGAAGCAACACTCCATTCACTTCGCACAGTGAATTGAAGTATTGGAACAGACTGCTTCTCTTTCAGAGAAACGCATGTGAGTTTCTGGTGAATTCTTGTAAGTAGCTTAAGGCACTTTCAAAGGAAAGTGATTTTCTCTGAAAGGACAGCATTTAGAAAGTGAAGCAACACTCCATTCACTTCGCACAGTGAATTGAAGTATTGGAACAGACTGCTTCTCTTTCAGAGAAACGCATGTGAGTTTCTGTTGAATGCTTGTAAGTAGCTTAAGGCACTTTCAAAGGAAAGTGATTTTCTCTGAAAGGACAGCATTTAGAAAGTGAAGCAACACTCCATTCACTTCGCAGAGTGAATTGAAGTGTTGGAACAGACTGCTTCTCTTTCAGAGAAACGCATGTGAGTTTCTGGTGAATTCTTGTAAGTAGCTTAAGGCACTTTCAAAGGAAAGTGATTTTCTCTGAAAGGACAGCATTTAGAAAGTGAAGCAACACTCCATTCCCTTCGTGCAGTGAATTGAAGTGTTGGAACAGAGTGCTTCTCTTTCATAGAAACGCATTAGTGTTTCTTGTGAATGCTTGTAAGTTGCTTAAGGCACTTTCAAAGGAAAGTGATTTTCTCTGAAAGGACATAATTTAGAAAGTGAAGCAACACTCCATTCACTTCGCACAGTGAATTGAAGTGTTGGAACAGACTGCTTCTCTTTCAGAGAAATGCATGTGAGTTTCTGTTGAATGCTTGTAAGTAGCTTAAGGCACTTTCAAAGGAAAGTGATTTTCTCTGAAAGGACAGCATTTAGAAAGTGAAGCAACACTCCATTCACTTCGCACAGTGAATTGAAGTGTTGGAACAGACTGCTTCTCTTTCAGAGAAACGCATGTGAGTTTCTGGTGAATGCTTGTAAGTAGCTTAAGGCACTTTCAAAGGAAAGTGATTTTCTCTGAAAGGACAGCATTTAGAAAGTGAAGCAACACTCCATTCACTTCGTGCAGTGAATTGAAGTGTTGGAACAGAGTGCTTCTCTTTCATAGAAACGCCATAGTGTTTCTTGTGAATGCTTACAAGTTGCTTAAGGCACTTTCAAAGGAAAGTGATTTTCTCTGAAAGGACATAATTTAGAAAGTGAAGCAACACTCCATTCACTTCGCACAGTGAATTGAAGTGTTGGAACAGACTGCTTCTCTTTCAGAGATACGCATGTGAGTTTCTGTTGAATGCTTGTAAGTAGCTTAAGGCACTTTCAAAGGAAAGTGATTTTCTCTGAAAGGACAGCATTTAGAAAGTGAAGCAACACTCCATTCCCTTCGTGCAGTGAATTGAAGTGTTGGAACAGACTGCTTCTCTTTCAGAGAAACGCATGTGAGTTTCTTCCTAATGCTTGCAAGTAGCTAAAGGCACTTTCAAGGGAAAGTGATTTTCTCTGAAAGGACAGCATTTAGAAAGTGAAGCAACACTCCATTCCATTCGTGCAGTGAATTGAAGTGTTGGAACAGACTGGTTCTCTTTCAGAGAAACGCATGTGAGTTTCTGGTGAATGCTTGTAAGTAGCTTAAGGCACTTTCAAAGGAAAGTGATTTTCTCTGAAAGGACAGCATTTAGAAAGTGATGCAACACTCCATTCACTTCGCACAGTGAATTGAAGTGTTGGAACAGACTGCTTCTCTTTCAGAGAAACGCATGTGAGTTTCTTCCTAATGCTTGCAAGTAGCTTAAGGCACTTTCAAAGGAAAGTGATTTTCTCTGAAAGGACAGCATTTAGAAAGTGAAGCAACACTCCATTCACTTCGCACAGTGAATTGAAGTGTTGGAACAGACTGCTTCTATTTCAGAGAAACGCATGTGAGTTTCTGGTGAATGCTTCCAAGTAGCTAAAGGCATGTTCAAAGGAAAGTGATTTTCTCTGAAAGGACAGCATTTAGAAAGTGAAGCAACACTCCATTCACTTCGCACAGTGAATTGAAGTGTTGGAACAGACTGCTTCTCTTACAGAGAAACGCATGTGAGTTTCTTGTGAATGCTTGCAAGTTGCTTAAGGCACTTTCAAAGGAAAGTGATTTTCTCTGAAAGGACAGCATTTACAAACTGAAGCAACACTCCATTCACTTCGCACAGTGAATTGAAGTGTTGGAACAGACTGCTTCTCTTTCAGAGAAACGCATGTGAGTTTCTTCCTAATGCTTGCAAGTAGCTTAAGGCACTTTCAAAGGAAAGTGATTTTCTCTGAAAGGACAGCATTTAGAAAGTGAGGCAACACTCCGTTCACTTCACACAGTGAATTGAAGTGCTGGAACAGACTGCTTCTCTTTCAGAGAAACGCATGTGAGTTTCTGTTGAATGATTGAAAGTAGCTTAAGGCACTTTCAAAGGAAAGTGATTTTCTCTGAAAGGACAGCATTTAGAAAGTGAAGCAACACTCCATTCACTTCGCACAGTGAATTGATGTGTTGGAACAGACTGCTTCTCTTTCAGAGAAACGCATGTGAGTTTCTGTTGAATGCTTGTAAGTAGCTTAAGGCACTTTCAAAGGAAAGTGATTTTCTCTGAAAGGACAGCATTTAGAAAGTGAGGCAACACTCCATTCACTTCACACAGTGAATTGAAGTGCTGGAACAGACTGCTTCTCTTTCAGAGAAACGCATGTGACTTTCTTCCTAATGCTTGCAAGTAGCTTAAGGCACTTTCAAGGGAAAGTGACTTTCTCTGAAAGGACAGCATTTAGAAAGTGAAGCAATACTCCATTCCCTTCGTACAGTGAATTGAAGTGTTGGAACAGACTGCTTCTATTTCAGAGAAACGCATGTGAGTTTCTGGTGAATGCTTGTAAGTACCTTAAGGCACTTTCAAAGGAAAGTGATTTTCTCTGAAAGGACAGCATTTAGAAAGTGAAGCAACACTCCATTCACTTCGCACAGTGAATTGAAGTGTTGGAACAGACTGCTTCTCTTTCAGAGAAATGCATGTGAGTTTCTGTTGAATGCTTGTAAGTAGCTTAAGGCACTTTCAAAGGAAAGTGATTTTCTCTGAAAGGACAGCATTCAGAAAGTGAAGCAACACTCCATTCACTTCGCACAGTGAATTGAAGTGTTGGAACAGACTGCTTCTCTTTCAGAGAAACGCATGTGAGTTTCTTCCTAATGCTTGCAAGTAGCTTAAGGCACTTTCAAAGGAAAGTGATTTTCTCTGAAAGGACAGCATTTAGAAAGTGAAGCAACACTCCATTCACTTCGCACAGTGAATTGAAGTGTTGGAACAGACTGCTTCTCTTTCAGAGAAACGCATGTGAGTTTCTGGTGAACGCTTCCAAGTAGCTTAAGGCATGTTCAAAGGAAAGTGATTTTCTCTGAAAGGACAGCATTTAGAAAGTGAAGCAACACTCCATTCACTTCGCACAGTGAATTGAAGTGTTGGAACAGACTGCTTCTCTTTCAGAGAAACGCATGTGAGTTTCTTGTGAATGCTTGCAAGTTGCTTAAGGCACTTTCAAAGGAAAGTGATTTTCTCTGAAAGGACAGCATTTACAAACTGAAGCAACACTCCATTCACTTCGCACAGTGAAATGAAGTGTTGGAACAGACTGCTTCTCTTTCAGAGAAACGCATGTGAGTTTCTTCCTAATGCTTGCAAGTAGCTTAAGGCACTTTCAAAGGAAAGTGATTTTCTCTGAAAGGACAGCATTTAGAAAGTGAGGCAACACTCCATTCACTTCACACAGTGAATTGAAGTGCTGGAAAAGACTGCTTCTCTTTCAGAGAAACGCATGTGACTTTCTTCCTAATGCTTGCAAGTAGCTTAAGGCACTTTCAAGGGAAAGTGATTTTCTCTGAAAGGACAGCATTTAGAAAGTGAAGCAACAATCCATTCACTTCGTGCAGTGAATTGAAGTGTTGGAACAGAGTGCTTCTCTTTCATAGAAACGCCATAGTGTTTCTTGTGAATGCTTACAAGTTGCTTAAGGCACTTTCAAAGGAAAGTGATTTTCTCTGAAAGGACATAATTTAGAAAGTGAAGCAACACTCCATTCACTTCGCACAGTGAATTGAAGTGTTGGAACAGACTGCTTCTCTTTCAGAGAAACGCATGTGAGTTTCTGTTGAATGCTTGTAAGTAGCTTAAGGCACTTTCAAAGGAAAGTGATTTTCTCTGAAAGGACAGCATTTAGAAAGTGAAGCAACACTCCATTCCCTTCGTGCAGTGAATTGAAGTGTTGGAACAAACTGCTTCTCTTTCAGAGAAACGCATGTGAGTTTCTTCCTAATGCTTGCAAGTAGCTAAAGGCACTTTCAAGGGAAAGTGATTTTCTCTGAAAGGACAGCATTTAGAAAGTGAAGCAACACTCCATTCCATTCGTGCAGTGAATTGAAGTGTTGGAACAGACTGGTTCTCTTTCAGAGAAACGCATGTGAGTTTCTGGTGAATGCTTGTAAATAGCTTAAGGCACTTTCAAAGGAAAGTGATTTTCTCTGAAAGGACAGCATTTAGAAAGTGAAGCAACACTCCATTCACTTCGCACAGTGAATTGAAGTGTTGGAACAGACTGCTTCTCTTTCAGCGAAACGCATGTGAGTTTCTTGTGAATGCTTGCAAGTTGCTTAAGGCACTTTCAAAGGAAAGTGATTTTTTCTGAAAGGACAGCATTTAGAAAGTGAAGCAACACTCCATTCACTTCGCACAGTGAATTGAAGTCTTGGAACAGACTGCTTCTCTTTAAGAGAAACGCATGTGAGTTTTTTGCGAATGCTTGAAAGTAGTTTAAGGCACTTTCAAAGGAAAGTGATTTTCTCTGAAATGACAGCATTTAGAAAGTGAAGCAACACTCCATTCACTTTGCACAGTGAATTGAAGTGTTGGAACAGACTGCTTCTCTTTCAGAGAAACGCATGTGAGTTTCTGGTGAATGCTTGTAAGTAGCTTAAGGCACTTTCAAAGGAAAGTGATTTTCTCTGAAAGGACAGCATTTAGAAAGTGAAGCAACACTCCATTCCCTTCGCGCAGTGAATTGAAGTGTTGGAACAGACTGCTTCTCTTTCAGAGAAACGCATGTGAGTTTCTTCCTAATGCTTGCAAGTAGCTTAAGGCACTTTCAAGGGAAAGTGATTTTCTCTGAAAGGACAGCATTTACAAACTGAAGCAACACTCCATTCATTTCGCACAGTGAATTGAAGTGTTGGAACAGACTGCTTCTCTTTCAGAGAAACGCATGTGAGTTTCTGGTGAATGCTTGTAAGTAGCTTAAGGCACTTTCAAAGGAAAGTGATTTTCTCTGAAAGGACAGCATTTAGAAAGTGAAGCAACACTCCATTCACTTCGCACAGTGAATTGAAGTGTTGGAACAGACTGCTTCTCTTTCAGAGAAACGCATGTGAGTTTCTGTTGAATGATTGAAAGTAGCTTAAGGCACTTTCAAAGGAAAGTGATTTTCTCTGAAAGGACAGCATTTAGAAAGTGAAGCAACACTCCATTCACTTCGCACAGTGAATTGATGTGTTGGAACAGACTGCTTCTCTTTCAGAGAAACGCATGTGAGTTTCTGTTGAATGCTTGTAAGTAGCTTAAGGCACTTTCAAAGGAAAGTGATTTTCTCTGAAAGGACAGCATTTAGAAAGTGAGGCAACACTCCATTCACTTCACACAGTGAATTGAAGTGCTGGAACAGACTGCTTCTCTTTCAGAGAAACGCATGTGACTTTCTTCCTAATGCTTGCAAGTAGCTTAAGGCACTTTCAAGGGAAAGTGATTTTCTCTGAAAGGACAGCATTTAGAAAGTGAAGCAATACTCCATTCCCTTCGTACAGTGAATTGAAGTGTTGGAACAGACTGCTTCTATTTCAGAGAAACGCATGTGAGTTTCTGGTGAATGCTTGTAAGTACCTTAAGGCACTTTCAAAGGAAAGTGATTTTCTCTGAAAGGACAGCATTTAGAAAGTGAAGCAACACTCCATTCACTTCGCACAGTGAATTGAAGTGTTGGAACAGACTGCTTCTATTTCAGAGAAATACATGTGAGTTTCTGTTGAATGCTTGTAAGTAGCTTAAGGCACTTTCAAAGGAAAGTGATTTTCTCTGAAAGGACAGCATTCAGAAAGTGAAGCAACACTCCATTCACTTCGCACAGTGAATTGAAGTGTTGGAACAGACTGCTTCTCTTTCAGAGAAACGCATGTGAGTTTCTTCCTAATGCTTGCAAGTAGCTTAAGGCACTTTCAAAGGAAAGTGATTTTCTCTGAAAGGACAGCATTTAGAAAGTGAAGCAACACTCCATTCACTTCGCACAGTGAATTGAAGTGTTGGAACAGACTGCTTCTCTTTCAGAGAAACGCATGTGAGTTTCTGGTGAACGCTTCCAAGTAGCTTAAGGCATGTTCAAAGGAAAGTGATTTTCTCTGAAAGGACAGCATTTAGAAAGTGAAGCAACACTCCATTCACTTCGCACAGTGAATTGAAGTGTTGGAACAGACTGCTTCTCTTTCAGAGAAACGCATGTGAGTTTCTTGTGAATGCTTGCAAGTTGCTTAAGGCACTTTCAAAGGAAAGTGATTTTCTCTGAAAGGACAGCATTTACAAACTGAAGCAACACTCCATTCACTTCGCACAGTGAAATGAAGTGTTGGAACAGACTGCTTCTCTTTCAGAGAAACGCATGTGAGTTTCTTCCTAATGCTTGCAAGTAGCTTAAGGCACTTTCAAAGGAAAGTGATTTTCTCTGAAAGGACAGCATTTAGAAAGTGAGGCAACACTCCATTCACTTCACACAGTGAATTGAAGTGCTGGAAAAGACTGCTTCTCTTTCAGAGAAACGCATGTGACTTTCTTCCTAATGCTTGCAAGTAGCTTAAGGCACTTTCAAGGGAAAGTGATTTTCTCTGAAAGGACAGCATTTAGAAAGTGAAGCAACAATCCATTCACTTCGTGCAGTGAATTGAAGTGTTGGAACAGAGTGCTTCTCTTTCATAGAAACGCCATAGTGTTTCTTGTGAATGCTTACAAGTTGCTTAAGGCACTTTCAAAGGAAAGTGATTTTCTCTGAAAGGACATAATTTAGAAAGTGAAGCAACACTCCATTCACTTCGCACAGTGAATTGAAGTGTTGGAACAGACTGCTTCTCTTTCAGAGAAACGCATGTGAGATTCTGTTGAATGCTTGTAAGTAGCTTAAGGCACTTTCAAAGGAAAGTGATTTTCTCTGAAAGGACAGCATTTAGAAAGTGAAGCAACACTCCATTCCCTTCTTGCAGTGAATTGAAGTGTTGGAACAAACTGCTTCTCTTTCAGAGAAACGCATGTGAGTTTCTTCCTAATGCTTGCAAGTAGCTAAAGGCACTTTCAAGGGAAAGTGATTTTCTCTGAAAGGACAGCATTTAGAAAGTGAAGCAACACTCCATTCCATTCGTGCAGTGAATTGAAGTGTTGGAACAGACTGGTTCTCTTTCAGAGAAACGCATGTGAGTTTCTGGTGAATGCTTGTAAATAGCTTAAGGCACTTTCAAAGGAAAGTGATTTTCTCTGAAAGAACAGCATTTAGAAAGTGAAGCAACACTCCATTCACTTCGCACAGTGAATTGAAGTGTTGGAACAGACTGCTTCTCTTTCAGAGAAACGCATGTGAGTTTCTGGTGAATGCTTGTAAGTAGCTTAAGGCACTTTCAAAGGAAAGTGATTTTCTCTGAAAGGACAGCATTTAGAAAGTGAAGCAACACTCCATTCACTTCGTGCAGTGAATTGAAGTGTTGGAACAGAGTGCTTCTCTTTCATAGAAACGCCATAGTGTTTCTTGTGAATGCTTACAAGTTGCTTAAGGCACTTTCAAAGGAAAGTGATTTTCTCTGAAAGGACATAATTTAGAAAGTGAAGCAACACTCCATTCACTTCGCACAGTGAATTGAAGTGTTGGAACAGACTGCTTCTCTTTCAGAGATACGCATGTGAGTTTCTGTTGAATGCTTGTAAGTAGCTTAAGGCACTTTCAAAGGAAAGTGATTTTCTCTGAAAGGACAGCATTTAGAAAGTGAAGCAACACTCCATTCCCTTCGTGCAGTGAATTGAAGTGTTGGAACAGACTGCTTCTCTTTCAGAGAAACGCATGTGAGTTTCTTCCTAATGCTTGCAAGTAGCTAAAGGCACTTTCAAGGGAAAGTGATTTTCTCTGAAAGGACAGCATTTAGAAAGTGAAGCAACACTCCATTCCATTCGTGCAGTGAATTGAAGTGTTGGAACAGACTGGTTCTCTTTCAGAGAAACGCATGTGAGTTTCTGGTGAATGCTTGTAAGTAGCTTAAGGCACTTTCAAAGGAAAGTGATTTTCTCTGAAAGGACAGCATTTAGAAAGTGAAGCAACACTCCATTCACTTCGCACAGTGAATTGAAGTGTTGGAACAGACTGCTTCTCTTTCAGAGAAACGCATGTGAGTTTCTTCCTAATGCTTGCAAGTAGCTTAAGGCACTTTCAAAGGAAAGTGATTTTCTCTGAAAGGACAGCATTTAGAAAGTGAAGCAACACTCCATTCACTTCGCACAGTGAATTGAAGTGTTGGAACAGACTGCTTCTATTTCAGAGAAACGCATGTGAGTTTCTGGTGAATGCTTCCAAGTAGCTAAAGGCATGTTCAAAGGAAAGTGATTTTCTCTGAAAGGACAGCATTTAGAAAGTGAAGCAACACTCCATTCACTTCGCACAGTGAATTGAAGTGTTGGAACAGACTGCTTCTCTTTCAGAGAAACGCATGTGAGTTTCTTGTGAATGCTTGCAAGTTGCTTAAGGCACTTTCAAAGGAAAGTGATTTTCTCTGAAAGGACAGCATTTACAAACTGAAGCAACACTCCATTCACTTCGCACAGTGAATTGAAGTGTTGGAACAGACTGCTTCTCTTTCAGAGAAACGCATGTGAGTTTCTTCCTAATGCTTGCAAGTAGCTTAAGGCACTTTCAAAGGAAAGTGATTTTCTCTGAAAGGACAGCATTTAGAAAGTGAGGCAACACTCCGTTCACTTCACACAGTGAATTGAAGTGCTGGAACAGACTGCTTCTCTTTCAGAGAAACGCATGTGAGTTTCTGTTGAATGATTGAAAGTAGCTTAAGGCACTTTCAAAGGAAAGTGATTTTCTCTGAAAGGACAGCATTTAGAAAGTGAAGCAACACTCCATTCACTTCGCACAGTGAATTGATGTGTTGGAACAGACTGCTTCTCTTTCAGAGAAACGCATGTGAGTTTCTGTTGAATGCTTGTAAGTAGCTTAAGGCACTTTCAAAGGAAAGTGATTTTCTCTGAAAGGACAGCATTTAGAAAGTGAGGCAACACTCCATTCACTTCACACAGTGAATTGAAGTGCTGGAACAGACTGCTTCTCTTTCAGAGAAACGCATGTGACTTTCTTCCTAATGCTTGCAAGTAGCTTAAGGCACTTTCAAGGGAAAGTGATTTTCTCTGAAAGGACAGCATTTAGAAAGTGAAGCAATACTCCATTCCCTTCGTACAGTGAATTGAAGTGTTGGAACAGACTGCTTCTATTTCAGAGAAACGCATGTGAGTTTCTGGTGAATGCTTGTAAGTACCTTAAGGCACTTTCAAAGGAAAGTGATTTTCTCTGAAAGGACAGCATTTAGAAAGTGAAGCAACACTCCATTCACTTCGCACAGTGAATTGAAGTGTTGGAACAGACTGCTTCTCTTTCAGAGAAATGCATGTGAGTTTCTGTTGAATGCTTGTAAGTAGCTTAAGGCACTTTCAAAGGAAAGTGATTTTCTCTGAAAGGACAGCATTCAGAAAGTGAAGCAACACTCCATTCACTTCGCACAGTGAATTGAAGTGTTGGAACAGACTGCTTCTCTTTCAGAGAAACGCATGTGAGTTTCTTCCTAATGCTTGCAAGTAGCTTAAGGCACTTTCAAAGGAAAGTGATTTTCTCTGAAAGGACAGCATTTAGAAAGTGAAGCAACACTCCATTCACTTCGCACAGTGAATTGAAGTGTTGGAACAGACTGCTTCTCTTTCAGAGAAACGCATGTGAGTTTCTGGTGAACGCTTCCAAGTAGCTTAAGGCATGTTCAAAGGAAAGTGATTTTCTCTGAAAGGACAGCATTTAGAAAGTGAAGCAACACTCCATTCACTTCGCACAGTGAATTGAAGTGTTGGAACAGACTGCTTCTCTTTCAGAGAAACGCATGTGAGTTTCTTGTGAATGCTTGCAAGTTGCTTAAGGCACTTTCAAAGGAAAGTGATTTTCTCTGAAAGGACAGCATTTACAAACTGAAGCAACACTCCATTCACTTCGCACAGTGAAATGAAGTGTTGGAACAGACTGCTTCTCTTTCAGAGAAACGCATGTGAGTTTCTTCCTAATGCTTGCAAGTAGCTTAAGGCACTTTCAAAGGAAAGTGATTTTCTCTGAAAGGACAGCATTTAGAAAGTGAGGCAACACTCCATTCACTTCACACAGTGAATTGAAGTGCTGGAAAAGACTGCTTCTCTTTCAGAGAAACGCATGTGACTTTCTTCCTAATGCTTGCAAGTAGCTTAAGGCACTTTCAAGGGAAAGTGATTTTCTCTGAAAGGACAGCATTTAGAAAGTGAAGCAACAATCCATTCACTTCGTGCAGTGAATTGAAGTGTTGGAACAGAGTGCTTCTCTTTCATAGAAACGCCATAGTGTTTCTTGTGAATGCTTACAAGTTGCTTAAGGCACTTTCAAAGGAAAGTGATTTTCTCTGAAAGGACATAATTTAGAAAGTGAAGCAACACTCCATTCACTTCGCACAGTGAATTGAAGTGTTGGAACAGACTGCTTCTCTTTCAGAGAAACGCATGTGAGTTTCTGTTGAATGCTTGTAAGTAGCTTAAGGCACTTTCAAAGGAAAGTGATTTTCTCTGAAAGGACAGCATTTAGAAAGTGAAGCAACACTCCATTCCCTTCGTGCAGTGAATTGAAGTGTTGGAACAAACTGCTTCTCTTTCAGAGAAACGCATGTGAGTTTCTTCCTAATGCTTGCAAGTAGCTAAAGGCACTTTCAAGGGAAAGTGATTTTCTCTGAAAGGACAGCATTTAGAAAGTGAAGCAACACTCCATTCCATTCGTGCAGTGAATTGAAGTGTTGGAACAGACTGGTTCTCTTTCAGAGAAACGCATGTGAGTTTCTGGTGAATGCTTGTAAATAGCTTAAGGCACTTTCAAAGGAAAGTGATTTTCTCTGAAAGGACAGCATTTAGAAAGTGAAGCAACACTCCATTCACTTCGCACAGTGAATTGAAGTGTTGGAACAGACTGCTTCTCTTTCAGCGAAACGCATGTGAGTTTCTTGTGAATGCTTGCAAGTTGCTTAAGGCACTTTCAAAGGAAAGTGATTTTTTCTGAAAGGACAGCATTTAGAAAGTGAAGCAACACTCCATTCACTTCGCACAGTGAATTGAAGTCTTGGAACAGACTGCTTCTCTTTAAGAGAAACGCATGTGAGTTTTTTGCGAATGCTTGAAAGTAGTTTAAGGCACTTTCAAAGGAAAGTGATTTTCTCTGAAATGACAGCATTTAGAAAGTGAAGCAACACTCCATTCACTTTGCACAGTGAATTGAAGTGTTGGAACAGACTGCTTCTCTTTCAGAGAAACGCATGTGAGTTTCTGGTGAATGCTTGTAAGTAGCTTAAGGCACTTTCAAAGGAAAGTGATTTTCTCTGAAAGGACAGCATTTAGAAAGTGAAGCAACACTCCATTCCCTTCGCGCAGTGAATTGAAGTGTTGGAACAGACTGCTTCTCTTTCAGAGAAATGCATGTGAGTTTCTTCCTAATGCTTGCAAGTAGCTTAAGGCACTTTCAAGGGAAAGTGATTTTCTCTTAAAGGACAGCATTTACAAACTGAAGCAACACTCCATTCATTTCGCACAGTGAATTGAAGTGTTGGAACAGACTGCTTCTCTTTCAGAGAAACGCATGTGAGTTTCTGGTGAATGCTTGTAAGTAGCTTAAGGCACTTTCAAAGGAAAGTGATTTTCTCTGAAAGGACAGCATTTAGAAAGTGAAGCAACACTCCATTCACTTCGCACAGTGAATTGAAGTGTTGGAACAGACTGCTTCTCTTTCAGAGAAACGCATGTGAGTTTCTGTTGAATGATTGAAAGTAGCTTAAGGCACTTTCAAAGGAAAGTGATTTTCTCTGAAAGGACAGCATTTAGAAAGTGAAGCAACACTCCATTCACTTCGCACAGTGAATTGATGTGTTGGAACAGACTGCTTCTCTTTCAGAGAAACGCATGTGAGTTTCTGTTGAATGCTTGTAAGTAGCTTAAGGCACTTTCAAAGGAAAGTGATTTTCTCTGAAAGGACAGCATTTAGAAAGTGAGGCAACACTCCATTCACTTCACACAGTGAATTGAAGTGCTGGAACAGACTGCTTCTCTTTCAGAGAAACGCATGTGACTTTCTTCCTAATGCTTGCAAGTAGCTTAAGGCACTTTCAAGGGAAAGTGATTTTCTCTGAAAGGACAGCATTTAGAAAGTGAAGCAATACTCCATTCCCTTCGTACAGTGAATTGAAGTGTTGGAACAGACTGCTTCTATTTCAGAGAAACGCATGTGAGTTTCTGGTGAATGCTTGTAAGTACCTTAAGGCACTTTCAAAGGAAAGTGATTTTCTCTGAAAGGACAGCATTTAGAAAGTGAAGCAACACTCCATTCACTTCGCACAGTGAATTGAAGTGTTGGAACAGACTGCTTCTCTTTCAGAGAAATGCATGTGAGTTTCTGTTGAATGCTTGTAAGTAGCTTAAGGCACTTTCAAAGGAAAGTGATTTTCTCTGAAAGGACAGCATTCAGAAAGTGAAGCAACACTCCATTCACTTCGCACAGTGAATTGAAGTGTTGGAACAGACTGCTTCTCTTTCAGAGAAACGCATGTGAGTTTCTTCCTAATGCTTGCAAGTAGCTTAAGGCACTTTCAAAGGAAAGTGATTTTCTCTGAAAGGACAGCATTTAGAAAGTGAAGCAACACTCCATTCACTTCGCACAGTGAATTGAAGTGTTGGAACAGACTGCTTCTCTTTCAGAGAAACGCATGTGAGTTTCTGGTGAACGCTTCCAAGTAGCTTAAGGCATGTTCAAAGGAAAGTGATTTTCTCTGAAAGGACAGCATTTAGAAAGTGAAGCAACACTCCATTCACTTCGCACAGTGAATTGAAGTGTTGGAACAGACTGCTTCTCTTTCAGAGAAACGCATGTGAGTTTCTTGTGAATGCTTGCAAGTTGCTTAAGGCACTTTCAAAGGAAAGTGATTTTCTCTGAAAGGACAGCATTTACAAACTGAAGCAACACTCCATTCACTTCGCACAGTGAAATGAAGTGTTGGAACAGACTGCTTCTCTTTCAGAGAAACGCATGTGAGTTTCTTCCTAATGCTTGCAAGTAGCTTAAGGCACTTTCAAAGGAAAGTGATTTTCTCTGAAAGGACAGCATTTAGAAAGTGAGGCAACACTCCATTCACTTCACACAGTGAATTGAAGTGCTGGAAAAGACTGCTTCTCTTTCAGAGAAACGCATGTGACTTTCTTCCTAATGCTTGCAAGTAGCTTAAGGCACTTTCAAGGGAAAGTGATTTTCTCTGAAAGGACAGCATTTAGAAAGTGAAGCAACAATCCATTCACTTCGTGCAGTGAATTGAAGTGTTGGAACAGAGTGCTTCTCTTTCATAGAAACGCCATAGTGTTTCTTGTGAATGCTTACAAGTTGCTTAAGGCACTTTCAAAGGAAAGTGATTTTCTCTGAAAGGACATAATTTAGAAAGTGAAGCAACACTCCATTCACTTCGCACAGTGAATTGAAGTGTTGGAACAGACTGCTTCTCTTTCAGAGAAACGCATGTGAGTTTCTGTTGAATGCTTGTAAGTAGCTTAAGGCACTTTCAAAGGAAAGTGATTTTCTCTGAAAGGACAGCATTTAGAAAGTGAAGCAACACTACATTCCCTTCGTGCAGTGAATTGAAGTGTTGGAACAAACTGCTTCTCTTTCAGAGAAACGCATGTGAGTTTCTTCCTAATGCTTGCAAGTAGCTAAAGGCACTTTCAAGGGAAAGTGATTTTCTCTGAAAGGACAGCATTTAGAAAGTGAAGCAACACTCCATTCCATTCGTGCAGTGAATTGAAGTGTTGGAACAGACTGGTTCTCTTTCAGAGAAACGCATGTGAGTTTCTGGTGAATGCTTGTAAATAGCTTAAGGCACTTTCAAAGGAAAGTGATTTTCTCTGAAAGGACAGCATTTAGAAAGTGAAGCAACACTCCATTCACTTCGCACAGTGAATTGAAGTGTTGGAACAGACTGCTTCTCTTTCAGAGAAACGCATGTGAGTTTCTTGTGAATGCTTGCAAGTTGCTTAAGGCACTTTCAAAGGAAAGTGATTTTTTCTGAAAGGACAGCATTTAGAAAGTGAAGCAACACTCCATTCACTTCGCACAGTGAATTGAAGTCTTGGAACAGACTGCTTCTCTTTAAGAGAAACGCATGTGAGTTTTTTGCGAATGCTTGAAAGTAGTTTAAGGCACTTTCAAAGGAAAGTGATTTTCTCTGAAATGACAGCATTTAGAAAGTGAAGCAACACTCCATTCACTTTGCACAGTGAATTGAAGTGTTGGAACAGACTGCTTCTCTTTCAGAGAAACGCATGTGAGTTTCTGTTGAATGCTTGTAAGTAGCTTAAGGCACTTTCAAAGGAAAGTGATTTTCTCTGAAAGGACAGCATTTAGAAAGTGAAGCAACACTCCATTCCCTTCGCGCAGTGAATTGAAGTGTTGGAACAGACTGCTTCTCTTTCAGAGAAACGCATGTGAGTTTCTTCCTAATGCTTGCAAGTAGCTTAAGGCACTTTCAAGGGAAAGTGATTTTCTCTGAAAGGACAGCATTTACAAACTGAAGCAACACTCCATTCATTTCGCACAGTGAATTGAAGTGTTGGAACAGACTGCTTCTCTTTCAGAGAAACGCATGTGAGTTTCTGGTGAATGCTTGTAAGTAGCTTAAGGCACTTTCAAAGGAAAGTGATTTTCTCTGAAAGGACAGCATTTAGAAAGTGAAGCAACACTCCATTCACTTCGCACAGTGAATTGAAGTGTTGGAACAGACTGCTTCTCTTTCAGAGAAACGCATGTGAGTTTCTGGTGAATGCTTGTAAGTAGCTTAAGGCACTTTCAAAGGAAAGTGATTTTCTCTGAAAGGACAGCATTTAGAAAGTGAAGCAACACTCCATTCACTTCGTGCAGTGAATTGAAGTGTTGGAACAGAGTGCTTCTCTTTCATAGAAACGCCTTAGTGTTTCTTGTGAATGCTTGCAAGTTGCTTAAGGCACTTTCAAAGGAAAGTGATTTTCTCTGAAAGGACATAATTTAGAAAGTGAAGCAACACTCCATTCACTTCGCACAGTGAATTGAAGTGTTGGAACAGACTGCTTCTCTTTCAGAGAAAGGCATGTGAGTTTCTGTTGAATGATTGAAAGTAGCTTAAGGCACTTTCAAAGGAAAGTGATTTTCTCTGAAAGGACAGCATTTAGAAAGTGAAGCAACACTCCATTCACTTCGCACAGTGAATTGAAGTGTTGGAACAGACTGCTTCTCTTTCAGAGAAACGCATGTGAGTTTCTGTTGAATGCTTGTAAGTAGCTTAAGGCACTTTCAAAAGAAAGTGATTTTCTCTGAAAGGACAGCATTTAGAAAGTGAGGCAACACTCCATTCACTTCACACCGTGAATTGAAGTGCTGGAACAGACTGCTTCTCTTTCAGAGAAACGCATGTGACTTTCTTCCTAATGCTTGCAAGTAGCTTAAGGCACTTTCAAGGGAAAGTGATTTTCTCTGAAAGGACAGCATTTAGAAAGTGAAGCAACACTCCATTCACTTCGCACAGTGAATTGAAGTGTTGGAACAGACTGCTTCTCTTTCAGAGAAACGCATGTGAGTTTCTTCCTAATGCTTGCAAGTAGCTTAAGGCACTTTCAAAGGAAAGTGATTTTCTCTGAAAGGACAGCATTTAGAAAGTGAAGCAACACTCCATTCACTTCGCACAGTGAATTGAAGTGTTGGAACAGACTGCTTCTATTTCAGAGAAACGCATGTGAGTTTCTGGTGAATGCTTCCAAGTAGCTAAAGGCATGTTCAAAGGAAAGTGATTTTCTCTGAAAGGACAGCATTTAGAAAGTGAAGCAACACTCCATTCACTTCGCACAGTGAATTGAAGTGTTGGAACAGACTGCTTCTCTTTCAGAGAAACGCATGTGAGTTTCTTGTGAATGCTTGCAAGTTGCTTAAGGCACTTTCAAAGGAAAGTGATTTTCTCTGAAAGGACAGCATTTACAAACTGAAGCAACACTCCATTCACTTCGCACAGTGAATTGAAGTGTTGGAACAGACTGCTTCTCTTTCAGAGAAACGCATGTGAGTTTCTTCCTAATGCTTGCAAGTAGCTTAAGGCACTTTCAAAGGAAAGTGATTTTCTCTGAAAGGACAGCATTTAGAAAGTGAGGCAACACTCCGTTCACTTCACACAGTGAATTGAAGTGCTGGAACAGACTGCTTCTCTTTCAGAGAAACGCATGTGAGTTTCTGTTGAATGATTGAAAGTAGCTTAAGGTACTTTCAAAGGAAAGTGATTTTCTCTGAAAGGACAGCATTTAGAAAGTGAAGCAACACTCCATTCACTTCGCACAGTGAATTGATGTGTTGGAACAGACTGCTTCTCTTTCAGAGAAACGCATGTGAGTTTCTGTTGAATGCTTGTAAGTAGCTTAAGGCACTTTCAAAGGAAAGTGATTTTCTCTGAAAGGACAGCATTTAGAAAGTGAGGCAACACTCCATTCACTTCACACAGTGAATTGAAGTGCTGGAACAGACTGCTTCTCTTTCAGAGAAACGCATGTGACTTTCTTCCTAATGCTTGCAAGTAGCTTAAGGCACTTTCAAGGGAAAGTGATTTTCTCTGAAAGGACAGCATTTAGAAAGTGAAGCAATACTCCATTCCCTTCGTACAGTGAATTGAAGTGTTGGAACAGACTGCTTCTATTTCAGAGAAACGCATGTGAGTTTCTGGTGAATGCTTGTAAGTACCTTAAGGCACTTTCAAAGGAAAGTGATTTTCTCTGAAAGGACAGCATTTAGAAAGTGAAGCAACACTCCATTCACTTCGCACAGTGAATTGAAGTGTTGGAACAGACTGCTTCTCTTTCAGAGAAATGCATGTGAGTTTCTGTTGAATGCTTGTAAGTAGCTTAAGGCACTTTCAAAGGAAAGTGATTTTCTCTGAAAGGACAGCATTCAGAAAGTGAAGCAACACTCCATTCACTTCGCACAGTGAATTGAAGTGTTGGAACAGACTGCTTCTCTTTCAGAGAAACGCATGTGAGTTTCTTCCTAATGCTTGCAAGTAGCTTAAGGCACTTTCAAAGGAAAGTGATTTTCTCTGAAAGGACAGCATTTAGAAAGTGAAGCAACACTCCATTCACTTCGCACAGTGAATTGAAGTGTTGGAACAGACTGCTTCTCTTTCAGAGAAACGCATGTGAGTTTCTGGTGAACGCTTCCAAGTAGCTTAAGGCATGTTCAAAGGAAAGTGATTTTCTCTGAAAGGACAGCATTTAGAAAGTGAAGCAACACTCCATTCACTTCGCACAGTGAATTGAAGTGTTGGAACAGACTGCTTCTCTTTCAGAGAAACGCATGTGAGTTTCTTGTGAATGCTTGCAAGTTGCTTAAGGCACTTTCAAAGGAAAGTGATTTTCTCTGAACGGACAGCATTTACAAACTGAAGCAACACTCCCTTCACTTCGCACAGTGAAATGAAGTGTTGGAACAGACTGCTTCTCTTTCAGAGAAACGCATGTGAGTTTCTTCCTAATGCTTGCAAGTAGCTTAAGGCACTTTCAAAGGAAAGTGATTTTCTCTGAAAGGACAGCATTTAGAAAGTGAGGCAACACTCCATTCACTTCACACAGTGAATTGAAGTGCTGGAAAAGACTGCTTCTCTTTCAGAGAAACGCATGTGACTTTCTTCCTAATGCTTGCAAGTAGCTTAAGGCACTTTCAAGGGAAAGTGATTTTCTCTGAAAGGACAGCATTTAGAAAGTGAAGCAACAATCCATTCACTTCGTGCAGTGAATTGAAGTGTTGGAACAGAGTGCTTCTCTTTCATAGAAACGCCATAGTGTTTCTTGTGAATGCTTACAAGTTGCTTAAGGCACTTTCAAAGGAAAGTGATTTTCTCTGAAAGGACATAATTTAGAAAGTGAAGCAACACTCCATTCACTTCGCACAGTGAATTGAAGTGTTGGAACAGACTGCTTCTCTTTCAGAGAAACGCATGTGAGTTTCTGTTGAATGCTTGTAAGTAGCTTAAGGCACTTTCAAAGGAAAGTGATTTTCTCTGAAAGGACAGCATTTAGAAAGTGAAGCAACACTCCATTCCCTTCGTGCAGTGAATTGAAGTGTTGGAACAAACTGCTTCTCTTTCAGAGAAACGCATGTGAGTTTCTTCCTAATGCTTGCAAGTAGCTAAAGGCACTTTCAAGGGAAAGTGATTTTCTCTGAAAGGACAGCATTTAGAAAGTGAAGCAACACTCCATTCCATTCGTGCAGTGAATTGAAGTGTTGGAACAGACTGGTTCTCTTTCAGAGAAACGCATGTGAGTTTCTGGTGAATGCTTGTAAATAGCTTAAGGCACTTTCAAAGGAAAGTGATTTTCTCTGAAAGGACAGCATTTAGAAAGTGAAGCAACACTCCATTCACTTCGCACAGTGAATTGAAGTGTTGGAACAGACTGCTTCTCTTTCAGCGAAACGCATGTGAGTTTCTTGTGAATGCTTGCAAGTTGCTTAAGGCACTTTCAAAGGAAAGTGATTTTCTCTGAAAGGACAGCATTTACAAACTGAAGCAACACTCCAATCACTTCGCACAGTGAATTGAAGTGTTGGAACAGACTGCTTCTCTTTCAGAGAAACGCATGTGAGTTTCTTCCTAATGCTTGCAAGTAGCTTAAGGCACTTTCAAAGGAAAGTGATTTTCTCTGAAAGGACAGCATTTAGAAAGTGAGGCAACACTCCGTTCACTTCACACAGTGAATTGAAGTGCTGGAACAGACTGCTTCTCTTTCAGAGAAACGCATGTGAGTTTCTGTTGAATGATTGAAAGTAGCTTAAGGTACTTTCAAAGGAAAGTGATTTTCTCTGAAAGGACAGCATTTAGAAAGTGAAGCAACACTCCATTCACTTCGCACAGTGAATTGATGTGTTGGAACAGACTGCTTCTCTTTCAGAGAAACGCATGTGAGTTTCTGTTGAATGCTTGTAAGTAGCTTAAGGCACTTTCAAAGGAAAGTGATTTTCTCTGAAAGGACAGCATTTAGAAAGTGAGGCAACACTCCATTCACTTCACACAGTGAATTGAAGTGCTGGAACAGACTGCTTCTCTTTCAGAGAAACGCATGTGACTTTCTTCCTAATGCTTGCAAGTAGCTTAAGGCACTTTCAAGGGAAAGTGATTTTCTCTGAAAGGACAGCATTTAGAAAGTGAAGCAATACTCCATTCCCTTCGTACAGTGAATTGAAGTGTTGGAACAGACTGCTTCTATTTCAGAGAAACGCATGTGAGTTTCTGGTGAATGCTTGTAAGTACCTTAAGGCACTTTCAAAGGAAAGTGATTTTCTCTGAAAGGACAGCATTTAGAAAGTGAAGCAACACTCCATTCACTTCGCACAGTGAATTGAAGTGTTGGAACAGACTGCTTCTCTTTCAGAGAAATGCATGTGAGTTTCTGTTGAATGCTTGTAAGTAGCTTAAGGCACTTTCAAAGGAAAGTGATTTTCTCTGAAAGGACAGCATTCAGAAAGTGAAGCAACACTCCATTCACTTCGCACAGTGAATTGAAGTGTTGGAACAGACTGCTTCTCTTTCAGAGAAACGCATGTGAGTTTCTTCCTAATGCTTGCAAGTAGCTTAAGGCACTTTCAAAGGAAAGTGATTTTCTCTGAAAGGACAGCATTTAGAAAGTGAAGCAACACTCCATTCACTTCGCACAGTGAATTGAAGTGTTGGAACAGACTGCTTCTCTTTCAGAGAAACGCATGTGAGTTTCTGGTGAACGCTTCCAAGTAGCTTAAGGCATGTTCAAAGGAAAGTGATTTTCTCTGAAAGGACAGCATTTAGAAAGTGAAGCAACACTCCATTCACTTCGCACAGTGAATTGAAGTGTTGGAACAGACTGCTTCTCTTTCAGAGAAACGCATGTGAGTTTCTTGTGAATGCTTGCAAGTTGCTTAAGGCACTTTCAAAGGAAAGTGATTTTCTCTGAAAGGACAGCATTTACAAACTGAAGCAACACTCCCTTCACTTCGCACAGTGAAATGAAGTGTTGGAACAGACTGCTTCTCTTTCAGAGAAACGCATGTGAGTTTCTTCCTAATGCTTGCAAGTAGCTTAAGGCACTTTCAAAGGAAAGTGATTTTCTCTGAAAGGACAGCATTTAGAAAGTGAGGCAACACTCCATTCACTTCACACAGTGAATTGAAGTGCTGGAAAAGACTGCTTCTCTTTCAGAGAAACGCATGTGACTTTCTTCCTAATGCTTGCAAGTAGCTTAAGGCACTTTCAAGGGAAAGTGATTTTCTCTGAAAGGACAGCATTTAGAAAGTGAAGCAACAATCCATTCACTTCGTGCAGTGAATTGAAGTGTTGGAACAGAGTGCTTCTCTTTCATAGAAACGCCATAGTGTTTCTTGTGAATGCTTACAAGTTGCTTAAGGCACTTTCAAAGGAAAGTGATTTTCTCTGAAAGGACATAATTTAGAAAGTGAAGCAACACTCCATTCACTTCGCACAGTGAATTGAAGTGTTGGAACAGACTGCTTCTCTTTCAGAGAAACGCATGTGAGTTTCTGTTGAATGCTTGTAAGTAGCTTAAGGCACTTTCAAAGGAAAGTGATTTTCTCTGAAAGGACAGCATTTAGAAAGTGAAGCAACACTCCATTCCCTTCGTGCAGTGAATTGAAGTGTTGGAACAAACTGCTTCTCTTTCAGAGAAACGCATGTGAGTTTCTTCCTAATGCTTGCAAGTAGCTAAAGGCACTTTCAAGGGAAAGTGATTTTCTCTGAAAGGACAGCATTTAGAAAGTGAAGCAACACTCCATTCCATTCGTGCAGTGAATTGAAGTGTTGGAACAGACTGGTTCTCTTTCAGAGAAACGCATGTGAGTTTCTGGTGAATGCTTGTAAATAGCTTAAGGCACTTTCAAAGGAAAGTGATTTTCTCTGAAAGGACAGCATTTAGAAAGTGAAGCAACACTCCATTCACTTCGCACAGTGAATTGAAGTGTTGGAACAGACTGCTTCTCTTTCAGCGAAACGCATGTGAGTTTCTTGTGAATGCTTGCAAGTTGCTTAAGGCACTTTCAAAGGAAAGTGATTTTTTCTGAAAGGACAGCATTTAGAAAGTGAAGCAACACTCCATTCACTTCGCACAGTGAATTGAAGTCTTGGAACAGACTGCTTCTCTTTAAGAGAAACGCATGTGAGTTTTTTGCGAATGCTTGAAAGTAGTTTAAGGCACTTTCAAAGGAAAGTGATTTTCTCTGAAATGACAGCATTTAGAAAGTGAAGCAACACTCCATTCACTTTGCACAGTGAATTGAAGTGTTGGAACAGACTGCTTCTCTTTCAGAGAAACGCATGTGAGTTTCTGGTGAATGCTTGTAAGTAGCTTAAGGCACTTTCAAAGGAAAGTGATTTTCTCTGAAAGGACAGCATTTAGAAAGTGAAGCAACACTCCATTCCCTTCGCGCAGTGAATTGAAGTGTTGGAACAGACTGCTTCTCTTTCAGAGAAACGCATGTGAGTTTCTTCCTAATGCTTGCAAGTAGCTTAAGGCACTTTCAAGGGAAAGTGATTTTCTCTGAAAGGACAGCATTTACAAACTGAAGCAACACTCCATTCATTTCGCACAGTGAATTGAAGTGTTGGAACAGACTGCTTCTCTTTCAGAGAAACGCATGTGAGTTTCTGGTGAATGCTTGTAAGTAGCTTAAGGCACTTTCAAAGGAAAGTGATTTTCTCTGAAAGGACAGCATTTAGAAAGTGAAGCAACACTCCATTCACTTCGCACAGTGAATTGAAGTGTTGGAACAGACTGCTTCTCTTTCAGAGAAACGCATGTGAGTTTCTTCCTAATGCTTGCAATTAGCTTAAGGTACTTTCAAGGGAAAGTGATTTTCTCTGAAAGGACAGCATTTAGAAAGTGAAGTAACACTCCATTCACTTCGCACAGTGAATTGAAGTGTTGGAACAGACTGCTTCTCTTTCAGAGAAACACATGTGAGTTTTTTATGAATGCTTGAAAGTAGTTTAAGGCATTTTCAAAGGAAAGTGATTTTCTCTGAAATGACAGCATTTAGAAAGTGAGGCAACACTCCATTCACTTCGCACTGTGAATTGAAGTGTTGGAACCGACTGCTTCTCTTTCAGAGAAACGCATGTGAGTTTCTGGTGAATGCTTGTAAGTATCTTAAGGCACTTTCAAAGGAAAGTGATTTTCTCTGAAAGGACAGCATTTAGAAAGTGAAGCAACACTCCATTCACTTCGTGCAGTGAATTGAAGTGTTGGAACAGAGTGCTTCTCTTTCATAGAAACGCCTTAGTGTTTCTTGTGAATGCTTGCAAGTTGCTTAAGGCACTTTCAAAGGAAAGTGATTTTCTCTGAAAGGACAGCATTTAGAAAGTGAAGCAACACTCCATTCACTTCGCACAGTGAATTGAAGTGTTGGAACAGACTGCTTCTCTTTCAGAGAAACGCATGTGAGTTTCTTGTGAATGCTTGCAAGTTGCTTAAGGCACTTTCAAAGGAAAGTGATTTTCTCTGAAAGGACAGCATTTACAAACTGAAGCAACACTCCATTCACTTCGCACAGTGAATTGAAGTGTTGGAACATACTGCTTCTCTTTCAGAGAAACGCATGTGAGTTTCTTCCTAATGCTTGCAAGTAGCTTAAGGCACTTTCAAAGGAAAGTGATTTTCTCTGAAAGGACAGCATTTAGAAAGTGAGGCAACACTCCGTTCACTTCACACAGTGAATTGAAGTGCTGGAACAGACTGCTTCTCTTTCAGAGAAACGCATGTGAGTTTCTGTTGAATGATTGAAAGTAGCTTAAGGCACTTTCAAAGGAAAGTGATTTTCTCTGAAAGGACAGCATTTAGAAAGTGAAGCAACACTCCATTCACTTCGCACAGTGAATTGATGTGTTGGAACAGACTGCTTCTCTTTCAGAGAAACGCATGTGAGTTTCTGTTGAATGCTTGTAAGTAGCTTAAGGCACTTTCAAAGGAAAGTGATTTTCTCTGAAAGGACAGCATTTAGAAAGTGAGGCAACACTCCATTCACTTCACACAGTGAATTGAAGTGCTGGAACAGACTGCTTCTCTTTCAGAGAAACGCATGTGACTTTCTTCCTAATGCTTGCAAGTAGCTTAAGGCACTTTCAAGGGAAAGTGATTTTCTCTGAAAGGACAGCATTTAGAAAGTGAAGCAATACTCCATTCCCTTCGTACAGTGAATTGAAGTGTTGGAACAGACTGCTTCTATTTCAGAGAAACGCATGTGAGTTTCTGGTGAATGCTTGTAAGTACCTTAAGGCACTTTCAAAGGAAAGTGATTTTCTCTGAAAGGACAGCATTTAGAAAGTGAAGCAACACTCCATTCACTTTGCACAGTGAATTGAAGTGTTGGAACAGACTGCTTCTCTTTCAGAGAAATGCATGTGAGTTTCTGTTGAATGCTTGTAAGTAGCTTAAGGCACTTTCAAAGGAAAGTGATTTTCTCTGAAAGGACAGCATTCAGAAAGTGAAGCAACACTCCATTCACTTCGCACAGTGAATTGAAGTGTTGGAACAGACTGCTTCTCTTTCAGAGAAACGCATGTGAGTTTCTTCCTAATGCTTGCAAGTAGCTTAAGGCACTTTCAAAGGAAAGTGATTTTCTCTGAAAGGACAGCATTTAGAAAGTGAAGCAACACTCCATTCACTTCGCACAGTGAATTGAAGTGTTGGAACAGACTGCTTCTCTTTCAGAGAAACGCATGTGAGTTTCTGGTGAACGCTTCCAAGTAGCTTAAGGCATGTTCAAAGGAAAGTGATTTTCTCTGAAAGGACAGCATTTAGAAAGTGAAGCAACACTCCATTCACTTCGCACAGTGAATTGAAGTGTTGGAACAGACTGCTTCTCTTTCAGAGAAACGCATGTGAGTTTCTTGTGAATGCTTGCAAGTTGCTTAAGGCACTTTCAAAGGAAAGTGATTTTCTCTGAAAGGACAGCATTTACAAACTGAAGCAACACTCCATTCACTTCGCACAGTGAAATGAAGTGTTGGAACAGACTGCTTCTCTTTCAGAGAAACGCATGTGAGTTTCTTCCTAATGCTTGCAAGTAGCTTAAGGCACTTTCAAAGGAAAGTGATTTTCTCTGAAAGGACAGCATTTAGAAAGTGAGGCAACACTCCATTCACTTCACACAGTGAATTGAAGTGCTGGAAAAGACTGCTTCTCTTTCAGAGAAACGCATGTGACTTTCTTCCTAATGCTTGCAAGTAGCTTAAGGCACTTTCAAGGGAAAGTGATTTTCGATGAAAGGACAGCATTTAGAAAGTGAAGCAACAATCCATTCACTTCGTGCAGTGAATTGAAGTGTTGGAACAGAGTGCTTCTCTTTCATAGAAACGCCATAGTGTTTCTTGTGAATGCTTACAAGTTGCTTAAGGCACTTTCAAAGGAAAGTGATTTTCTCTGAAAGGACATAATTTAGAAAGTGAAGCAACACTCCATTCACTTCGCACAGTGAATTGAAGTGTTGGAACAGACTGCTTCTCTTTCAGAGAAACGCATGTGAGTTTCTGTTGAATGCTTGTAAGTAGCTTAAGGCACTTTCAAAGGAAAGTGATTTTCTCTGAAAGGACAGCATTTAGAAAGTGAAGCAACACTCCATTCCCTTCGTGCAGTGAATTGAAGTGTTGGAACAAACTGCTTCTCTTTCAGAGAAACGCATGTGAGTTTCTTCCTAATGCTTGCAAGTAGCTAAAGGCACTTTCAAGGGAAAGTGATTTTCTCTGAAAGGACAGCATTTAGAAAGTGAAGCAACACTCCATTCCATTCGTGCAGTGAATTGAAGTGTTGGAACAGACTGGTTCTCTTTCAGAGAAACGCATGTGAGTTTCTGGTGAATGCTTGTAAATAGCTTAAGGCACTTTCAAAGGAAAGTGATTTTCTCTGAAAGGACAGCATTTAGAAAGTGAAGCAACACTCCATTCACTTCGCACAGTGAATTGAAGTGTTGGAACAGACTGCTTCTCTTTCAGAGAAACGCATGTGAGTTTCTTGTGAATGCTTGCAAGTTGCTTAAGGCACTTTCAAAGGAAAGTGATTTTTTCTGAAAGGACAGCATTTAGAAAGTGAAGCAACACTCCATTCACTTCGCACAGTGAATTGAAGTCTTGGAACAGACTGCTTCTCTTTAAGAGAAACGCATGTGAGTATTTTGCGAATGCTTGAAAGTAGTTTAAGGCACTTTCAAAGGAAAGTGATTTTCTCTGAAATGACAGCATTTAGAAAGTGAAGCAACACTCCATTCACTTTGCACAGTGAATTGAAGTGTTGGAACAGACTGCTTCTCTTTCAGAGAAACGCATGTGAGTTTCTGGTGAATGCTTGTAAGTAGCTTAAGGCACTTTCAAAGGAAAGTGATTTTCTCTGAAAGGACAGCATTTAGAAAGTGAAGCAACACTCCATTCCCTTCGCGCAGTGAATTGAAGTGTTGGAACAGACTGCTTCTCTTTCAGAGAAACGCATGTGAGTTTCTTCCTAATGCTTGCAAGTAGCTTAAGGCACTTTCAAGGGAAAGTGATTTTCTCTGAAAGGACAGCATTTACAAACTGAAGCAACACTCCATTCATTTCGCACAGTGAATTGAAGTGTTGGAACAGACTGCTTCTCTTTCAGAGAAACGCATGTGAGTTTCTGGTGAATGCTTGTAAGTAGCTTAAGGCACTTTCAAAGGAAAGTGATTTTCTCTGAAAGGACAGCATTTAGAAAGTGAAGCAACACTCCATTCACTTCGCACAATGAATTGAAGTGTTGGAACAGACTGCTTCTCTTTCAGAGAAACGCATGTGAGTTTCTTCCTAATGCTTGCAATTAGCTTAAGGTACTTTCAAGGGAAAGTGATTTTCTCTGAAAGGACAGCATTTAGAAAGTGAAGTAACACTCCATTCACTTCGCACAGTGAATTGAAGTGTTGGAACAGACTGCTTCTCTTTCAGAGAAACACATGTGAGTTTTTTATGAATGCTTGAAAGTAGTTTAAGGCATTTTCAAAGGAAAGTGATTTTCTCTGAAATGACAGCATTTAGAAAGTGAGGCAACACTCCATTCACTTCGCACTGTGAATTGAAGTGTTGGAACCGACTGCTTCTCTTTCAGAGAAACGCATGTGAGTTTCTGGTGAATGCTTGTAAGTATCTTAAGGCACTTTCAAAGGAAAGTGATTTTCTCTGAAAGGACAGCATTTAGAAAGTGAAGCAACACTCCATTCACTTCGTGCAGTGAATTGAAGTGTTGGAACAGAGTGCTTCTCTTTCATAGAAACGCCTTAGTGTTTCTTGTGAATGCTTGCAAGTTGCTTAAGGCACTTTCAAAGGAAAGTGATTTTCTCTGAAAGGACATAATTTAGAAAGTGAAGCAACACTCCATTCACTTCGCACAGTGAATTGAAGTGTTGGAACAGACTGCTTCTCTTTCAGAGAAAGGCATGTGAGTTTCTGTTGAATGATTGAAAGTAGCTTAAGGCACTTTCAAAGGAAAGTGATTTTCTCTGAAAGGACAGCATTTAGAAAGTGAAGCAACACTCCATTCACTTCGCACAGTGAATTGAAGTGTTGGAACAGACTGCTTCTCTTTCAGAGAAACGCATGTGAGTTTCTGTTGAATGCTTGTAAGTAGCTTAAGGCACTTTCAAAAGAAAGTGATTTTCTCTGAAAGGACAGCATTTAGAAAGTGAGGCAACACTCCATTCACTTCACACCGTGAATTGAAGTGCTGGAACAGACTGCTTCTCTTTCAGAGAAACGCATGTGACTTTCTTCCTAATGCTTGCAAGTAGCTTAAGGCACTTTCAAGGGAAAGTGATTTTCTCTGAAAGGACAGCATTTAGAAAGTGAAGCAATACTCCATTCATTTCGTACCGTGAATTGAAGTGTTGGAACAGACTGCTTTTCTTTCAGAGAAACGCATGTGAGTTTCTGGTGAATGCTTGTAAGTACCTTAAGGCACTTTCAAAGGAAAGTGATTTTCTCTGAAAGGACAGCATTTAGAAAGTGAAGCAACACTCCATTCACTTCGCAGAGTGAATTGAAGTATTGGAACAGACTGCTTCTTTTTCAGAGAAACGCATGTGAGTTTCTGTTGAATGCTTGTAAGTAGCTTAAGGCACTTTCAAAGGAAAGTGATTTTCTCTGAAAGGACAGCATTTAGAAAGTGAAGCAAAACTCCATTCACTTCGCACAGTGAATTGAAGTGTTGGAACAGACTGCTTCTCTTTAAGAGAAACGCATGTGAGTTTTTTGTGAATGCTTGAAAGTAGTTTAAGGCACTTTCAAAGGAAAGTGATTTTCTCTGAAAGGACATCATTTAGAAAGTGAAGCAACACTCCATTCACTTCGCACAGTGAATTGAAGTGCTGGAACAGACTGCTTCTCTTTCAGAGAAACGCATGTGAGTTTCTGTTGAATGCTTGTAAGTAGCTTAAGGCACTTTCAAAGGAAAGTGATTTTCTCTGAAAGGACAGCATTTAGAAAGTGAAGCAACACTCCATTCCCTTCGTGCAGTGAATTGAAGTGTTGGAACAGAGTGCTTCTCTTTCATAGAAACGCATTAGTGTTTCTTGTGAATGCTTGTAAGTTGCTTAAGGCACTTTCAAAGGAAAGTGATTTTCTCTGAAAGGACATAATTTAGAAAGTGAAGCAACACTCCATTCACTTCGCACAGTGAATTGAAGTGTTGGAACAGACTGCTTCCCTTTCAGAGAAATGCATGTGAGTTTCTGTTGAATGCTTGTAAGTAGCTTAAGGCACTTTCAAAGGAAAGTGATTTTCTCTGAAAGGACAGCATTTAGAAAGTGAAGCAACACTCCATTCACTTCGCACAGTGAATTGAAGTGTTGGAACAGACTGCTTCTCTTTCAGAGAAACACATGTGAGTTTCTGGTGAATGCTTGTAAGTAGCTTACGGCACTTTCAAAGGAAAGTGATTTTCTCTGAAAGGACAGCATTTAGAAAGTGAAGCAACACTCCATTCACTTCGTGCAGTGAATTGAAGTGTTGGAACAGAGTGCTTCTCTTTCATAGAAACGCCATAGTGTTTCTTGTGAATGCTTACAAGTTGCTTAAGGCACTTTCAAAGGAAAGTGATTTTCTCTGAAAGGACATAATTTAGAAAGTGAAGCAACACTCCATTCACTTCGCACAGTGAATTGAAATGTTGGAACAGACTGCTTCTCTTTCAGAGAAACGCATGTGAGTTTCTGTTGAATGCTTGCAAGTAGCTAAAGGCACTTTCAAGGGAAAGTGATTTTCTCTGAAAGGACAGCATTTAGAAAGTGAAGCAACACTCCATTCCCTTCGTGCAGTGAACTGAAGTGTTGGAACAGACTGGTTCTCTTTCAGAGAAACGCATGTGAGTTTCTGGTGAATGCTTGTAAGTAGCTTAAGGCACTTTCAAAGGAAAGTGATTTTCTCTGAAAGGACAGCATTTAGAAAGTGAAGCAACACTCCATTCACTTCGCACAGTGAATTGAAGTGTTGGAACAGACTGCTTCTCTTTCAGCGAAACGCATGTGAGTTTCTTGTGAATGCTTGCAAGTTGCTTAAGGCACTTTCAAAGGAAAGTGATTTTCTCTGAAAGGACAGCATTTACAAACTGAAGCAACACTCCATTCACTTCGCACAGTGAATTGAAGTGTTGGAACAGACTGCTTCTCTTTCAGAGAAACGCATGTGAGTTTCTTCCTAATGCTTGCAATTAGCTTAAGGCACTTTCAAAGGAAAGTGATTTTCTCTGAAAGGACAGCATTTAGAAAGTGAGGCAACACTCCATTCACTTCACACAGTGAATTGAAGTGCTGGAAAAGACTGCTTCTCTTTCAGAGAAACGCATGTGACTTTCTTCCTAATGCTTGCAAGTAGCTTAAGGCACTTTCAAGGGAAAGTGATTTTCTCTGAAAGGACAGCATTTAGAAAGTGAAGCAACACTCCATTCACTTCGCACAGTGAATTGAAGTGTTGGAACAGAGTGCTTCTCTTTCATAGAAACGCCATAGTGTTTCTTGTGAATGCTTACAAGTTGCTTAAGGCACTTTCAAAGGAAAGTGATTTTCTCTGAAAGGACATAATTTAGAAAGTGAAGCAACACTCCATTCACTTCGCACAGTGAATTGAAGTGTTGGAACAGACTGCTTCTCTTTCAGAGAAACGCATGTGAGTTTCTGGTGAATGCTTGTAAGTAGCTTAAGGCACTTTCAAAGGAAAGTGATTTTCTCTGAAAGGACAGCATTTAGAAAGTGAAGCAACACTCCATTCACTTCGCAGAGTGAATTGAAGTATTGGAACAGACTGCTTCTCTTTCAGAGAAACGCATGTGAGTTTCTGGTGAATTCTTGTAAGTAGCTTAAGGCACTTTCAAAGGAAAGTGATTTTCTCTGAAAGGACAGCATTTAGAAAGTGAAGCAACACTCCATTCACTTCGCACAGTGAATTGAAGTATTGGAACAGACTGCTTCTCTTTCAGAGAAACGCATGTGAGTTTCTGGTGAATTCTTGTAAGTAGCTTAAGGCACTTTCAAAGGAAAGTGATTTTCTCTGAAAGGACAGCATTTAGAAAGTGAAGCAACACTCCATTCACTTCGCACAGTGAATTGAAGTATTGGAACAGACTGCTTCTCTTTCAGAGAAACGCATGTGAGTTTCTTGTGAATGCTTGTAAGTAGCTTAAGGCACTTTCAAAGGAAAGTGATTTTCTCTGAAAGGACAGCATTTAGAAAGTGAAGCAACACTCCATTCACTTCGCAGAGTGAATAGAAGTATTGGAACAGACTGCTTCTCTTTCAGAGAAACGCATGTGAGTTTCTGGTGAATTCTTGTAAGTAGCTTAAGGCACTTTCAAAGGAAAGTGATTTTCTCTGAAAGGACAGCATTTAGAAAGTGAAGCAACACTCCATTCACTTCGTGCAGTGAATTGAAGTGTTGGAACAGAGTGCTTCTCTTTCATAGAAACGCCTTAGTGTTTCTGTTGAATGCTTGTAAGTAGCTTAAGGCACTTTCAAAGGAATGTGATTTTCTCTGAAAGGACAGCATTTAGAAAGTGAAGCAACACTCCATTCCCTTCGTGCAGTGAATTGAAGTGTTGGAACAGAGTGCTTCTCTTTCATAGAAACGCATTAGTGTTTCTTGTGAATGCTTGTAAGTTGCTTAAGGCACTTTCAAAGGAAAGTGATTTTCTCTGAAAGGACATAATTTAGAAAGTGAAGCAACACTCCATTCACTTCGCACAGTGAATTGAAGTGTTGGAACAGACTGCTTCCCTTTCAGAGAAATGCATGTGACTTTCTGTTGAATGCTTGTAAGTAGCTTAAGGCACTTTCAAAGGAAAGTGATTTTCTCTGAAAGGACAGCATTTAGAAAGTGAAGCAACACTCCATTCACTTCGCACAGTGAATTGAAGTGTTGGAACAGACTGCTTCTCTTTCAGAGAAACGCATGTGAGTTTCTGGTGAATGCTTGTAAGTAGCTTAAGGCACTTTCAAAGGAAAGTGATTTTCTCTGAAAGGACAGCATTTAGAAAGTGAAGCAACACTCCATTCACTTCGTGCAGTGAATTGAAGTGTTGGAACAGAGTGCTTCTCTTTCATAGAAACGCCATAGTGTTTCTTGTGAATGCTTACAAGTTGCTTAAGGCACTTTCAAAGGAAAGTGATTTTCTCTGAAAGGACATAATTTAGAAAGTGAAGCAACACTCCATTCACTTCGCACAGTGAATTGAAGTGTTGGAACAGACTGCTTCTCTTTCAGAGAAACGCATGTGAGTTTCTGTTGAATGCTTGTAAGTAGCTTAAGGCACTTTCAAAGGAAAGTGATTTTCTCTGAAAGGACAGCATTTAGAAAGTGAAGCAACACTACATTCCCTTCGTGCAGTGAATTGAAGTGTTGGAACAGACTGCTTCTCTTTCAGAGAAACGCATGTGAGTTTCTTCCTAATGCTTGCAAGTAGCTAAAGGCACTTTCAAGGGAAAGTGATTTTCTCTGAAAGGACAGCATTTAGAAAGTGAAGCAACACTCCATTCCCTTCGTGCAGTGAATTGAAGTGTTGGAACAGACTGGTTCTCTTTCAGAGAAACGCATGTGAGTTTCTGGTGAATGCTTGTAAGTAGCTTAAGGCACTTTAAAAGGAAAGTGATTTTCTCTGAAAGGACAGCATTTAGAAAGTGAAGCAACACTCCATTCACTTCGCACAGTGAATTGAAGTGTTGGAACAGACTGCTTCTCTTTCAGCGAAACGCATGTGAGTTTCTTGTGAATGCTTGCAAATTGCTTAAGGCACTTTCAAAGGAAAGTGATTTTCTCTGAAAGGACAGCATTTACAAACTGAAGCAACACTCCATTCACTTCGCACAGTGAATTGAAGTGTTGGAACAGACTGCTTCTCTTTCAGAGAAACGCATGTGAGTTTCTTCCTAATGCTTGCAAGTAGCTTAAGGCACTTTCAAGGGAAAGTGATTTTCTCTGAAAGGACAGCATTTACAAACTGAAGCAACACTCCATTCATTTCGCACAGTGAATTGAAGTGTTGGAACAGACTGCTTCTCTTTCAGAGAAACGCATGTGAGTTTCTGGTGAATGCTTGTAAGTAGCTTAAGGCACTTTCAAAGGAAAGTGATTTTCTCTGAAAGGACAGCATTTAGAAAGTGAAGCAACACTCCATTCACTTCGCACAGTGAATTGAAGTGTTGGAACAGACTGCTTCTCTTTCAGAGAAACGCATGTGAGTTTCTTCCTAATGCTTGCAAGTAGCTTAAGGCACTTTCAAGGGAAAGTGATTTTCTCTGAAAGGACAGCATTTAGAAAGTGAAGCAACACTCCATTCACTTCGCAGAGTGAATTGAAGTGTTGGAACAGACTGCTTCTCTTTCAGAGAAACGCATGTGAGTTTCTTCCTAATGCTTGCAAGTAGCTTAAGGTACTTTCAAGGGAAAGTGATTTTCTCTGAAAGGACAGCATTTAGAAAGTGAAGTAACACTCCATTCACTTCGCACAGTGAATTGAAGTGTTGGAACAGACTGCTTCTCTTTCAGAGAAACGCATGTGAGTTTTTTATGAATGCTTGAAAGTAGTTTAAGGCATTTTCAAAGGAAAGTGATTTTCTCTGAAATGACAGCATTTAGAAAGTGAGGCAACACTCCATTCACTTCGCACTGTGAATTGAAGTGTTGGAACCGACTGCTTCTCTTTCAGAGAAACGCATGTGAGTTTCTGGTGAATGCTTGTAAGTATCTTAAGGCACTTTCAAAGGAAAGTGATTTTCTCTGAAAGGACAGCATTTAGAAAGTGAAGCAACACTCCATTCACTTCGTGCAGTGAATTGAAGTGTTGGAACAGAGTGCTTCTCTTTCATAGAAACGTCTTAGTGTTTCTTGTGAATGCTTGCAAGTTGCTTAAGGCACTTTCAAAGGAAAGTGATTTTCTCTGAAAGGACAGCATTTAGAAAGTGAGGCAACACTCCATTCACTTCACACCGTGAATTGAAGTGCTGGAACAGACTGCTTCTCTTTCAGAGAAACGCATGTGAGTTTCTTCCTAATGCTTGCAAGTAGCTTAAGGCACTTTCAAGGGAAAGTGATTTTCTCTGAAAGGACAGCATTTAGAAAGTGAAGCAATACTCCATTCATTTCGTACAGTGAATTGAAGTGTTGGAACAGACTGCTTCTCTTTCAGAGAAACGCATGTGAGTTTCTGGTGAATGCTTGTAAGTACCTTAAGGCACTTTCAAAGGAAAGTGATTTTCTCTGAAAGGACAGCATTTAGAAAGTGAAGCAACACTCCATTCACTTCGCAGAGTGAATTGAAGTATTGGAACAGACTGCTTCTTTTTCAGAGAAACGCATGTGAGTTTCTGTTGAATGCTTGTAAGTAGCTTAAGGCACTTTCAAAGGAAAGTGATTTTCTCTGAAAGGACAGCATTTAGAAAGTGAAGCAAAACTCCATTCACTTCGCACAGTGAATTGAAGTGTTGGAACAGACTGCTTCTCTTTAAGAGAAACGCATGTGAGTTTTTTGTGAATGCTTGAAAGTAGTTTAAGGCACTTTCAAAGGAAAGTGATTTTCTCTGAAAGGACATCATTTAGAAAGTGAAGCAACACTCCATTCACTTCGCACAGTGAATTGAAGTGTTGGAACAGACTGCTTCTCTTTCAGAGAAACGCATGTGAGTTTCTGTTGAATGCTTGTAAGTAGCTTAAGGCACTTTCAAAGGAAAGTGATTTTCTCTGAAAGGACAGCATTTAGAAAGTGAAGCAACACTCCATTCCCTTCGTGCAGTGAATTGAAGTGTTGGAACAGAGTGCTTATCTTTCATAGAAACGCATTAGTGTTTCTTGTGAATGCTTGTAAGTTGCTTAAGGCACTTTCAAAGGAAAGTGATTTTCTCTGAAAGGACAGCATTTAGAAAGTGAAGCAACAATCCATTCACTTCGCACAGTGAATTGAAGTGTTGGAACAGACTGCTTCCCTTTCAGAGAAATGCATGTGAGTTTCTGTTGAATGCTTGTAAGAAGCTTAAGGCACTTTCAAAGGAAAGTGATTTTCTCTGAAAGGACAGCATTTAGAAAGTGAAGCAACACTCCATTCACTTCGCACAGTGAATTGAAGTGTTGGAACAGACTGCTTCTCTTTCAGAGAAACGCATGTGAGTTTCTGGTGAATGCTTGCAAGTAGCTTAAGGCACTTTCAAAGGAAAGTGAATTTCTCTGAAAGGACAGCATTTAGAAAGTGAAGCAACACTCCATTCACTTCGTGCAGTGAATTGAAGTGTTGGAACAGAGTGCTTCTCTTTCATAGAAACGCCATAGTGTTTCTTGTGAATGCTTACAAGTTGCTTAAGGCACTTTCAAAGGAAAGTGATTTTCTCTGAAAGGACATAATTTAGAAAGTGAAGCAACACTCCATTCACTTCGCACAGTGAATTGAAGTGTTGGAACAGACTGCTTCTCTTTCAGAGAAACGCATGTGAGTTTCTGTTGAATGCTTGTAAGTAGCTTAAGGCACTTTCAAAGGAAAGTGATTTTCTCTGAAAGGACAGCATTTAGAAAGTGAAGCAACACTACATTCCCTTCGTGCAGTGAATTGAAGTGTTGGAACAGACTGCTTCTCTTTCAGAGAAACGCATGTGAGTTTCTTCCTAATGCTTGCAAGTAGCTAAAGGCACTTTCAAGGGAAAGTGATTTTCTCTGAAAGGACAGCATTTAGAAAGTGAAGCAACACTCCATTCCCTTCGTGCAGTGAATTGAAGTGTTGGAACAGACTGGTTCTCTTTCAGAGAAACGCATGTGAGTTTCTGGTGAATGCTTGTAAGTAGCTTAAGGCACTTTCAAAGGAAAGTGATTTTCTCTGAAAGGACAGCATTTAGAAAGTGAAGCAACACTCCATTCACTTCGCACAGTGAATTGAAGTGTTGGAACAGACTGCTTCTCTTTCAGCGAAACGCATGTGAGTTTCTTGTGAATGCTTGCAAGTTGCGTAAGGCACTTTCAAAGGAAAGTGATTTTTTCTGAAAGGACAGCATTTAGAAAGTGAAGCAACACTCCATTCACTTTGCACAGTGAATTGAAGTGTTGGAACAGACTGCTTCTCTTTAAGAGAAACGCATGTGAGTTTCTGGTGAATGCTTGTAAGTAGCTTAGGGCACTTTCAAAGGAAAGTGATTTTCTCTGAAAGGACAGCATTTAGAAAGTGAAGCAACACTCCATTCACTTCGCACAGTGAATTGAAGTGTTGGAACAGACTGCTTCTCTTTCAGAGAAACGCATGTTTGTTTCTTCCTAATGCTTGCAAGTAGCTTAAGGCACTTTCAAGGGAAAGTGATTTTCGATGAAAGGACAGCATTTAGAAAGTGAAGCAACACTCCATTCACTTCGCAGAGTGAATTGAAGTGTTGGAACAGACTGCTTCTCTTTCAGAGAAACGCATGTCAGTTTCTTCCTAATGCTTGCAAGTAGCTTAAGGTACTTTCAAGGGAAAGTGATTTTCTCTGAAAGGACAGCATTTAGAAAGTGAAGCAATACTCCATTCACTTCGCACAGTGAATTGAAGTGTTGGAACAGACTGCTTCTCTTTCAGAGAAACGCATGTGAGTTTCTGGTGAATGCTTGTAAGTAGCTTAAGGCACTTTCAAAGGAAAGTGATTTTCTCTGAAAGGACAGCATTTACAAACTGAAGCAACACTCCATTCACTTCGCACAGTGAATTGAAGTGTTGGAACAGACTGCTTCTCTTTCAGAGAAACACATGTGAGTTTCTGGTGAATACTTGTGAGTAGCTTAAGGCACTTTCAAAGGAAAGTGATTTTCTCTGAAAGGACAGCATTTAGAAAGTGAAGCAACACTCCATTCACTTCGCACAGTGAATTGAAGTGTTGGAACAGACTGCTTCTCTTTCAGAGAAATGCATGTGAGTTTCTGTTGAATGCTTGTAAGTAGCTTAAGGCACTTTCAAAGGAAAGTGATTTTCTCTGAAAGGACAGCATTTAGAAAGTGAAGCAACACTCCATTCACTTCGCAGAGTGAATTGAAGTATTGGAACAGACTGCTTCTCTTTCAGAGAAACGCATGTGAGTTTCTGGTGAATTCTTGTAAGTAGCTTAAGGCACTTTCAAAGGAAAGTGATTTTCTCTGAAAGGACAGCATTTAGAAAGTGAAGCAACACTCCATTCACTTCGCACAGTGAATTGAAGTGTTGGAACAGACTGCTTCTCTTTCAGAGAAACGCATGTGAGTTTCTTGTGAATGCTTGCAAGTTGCTTAAGGCACTTTCAAAGGAAAGTGATTTTCTCTGAAAGGACAGCATTTACAAACTGAAGCAACACTCCATTCACTTCGCACAGTGAATTCAAGTGTTGGAACAGACTGCTTCTCTTTAAGAGAAACGCATGTGAGTTTTTTGTGAATGCTTGAAAGTAGTTTAAGGCACTTTCAAGGTAAAGTGATTTTCTCTGAAAGGACAGCATTTAGAAAGTGAAGCAACACTCCATTCACTTCGCACAGTGAATTGAAGTGTTGGAACAGACTGCTTCTCTTTCAGAGAAACGCATGTGAGTTTCTGTTGAATGCTTGTAAGTAGCTTAAGGCACTTTCAAAGGAAAGTGATTTTCTCTGAAAGGACAGCATTTAGAAAGTGAAGCAACGCTCCATTCCCTTCGTGCAGTGAATTGAAGTGTTGGAACAGACTGCTTCTCTTTCAGAGAAACGCATGTGAGTTTCTTCCTAATGCTTGCAAGTAGCTTAAGGCACTTTCAAGGGAAAGTGATTTTCTCTGAAAGGACAGCATTTAGAAAGTGAAGCAACACTCCATTCACTTTGCACAGTGAATTGAAGTGTTGGAACAGACTGCTTCTCTTTCAGAGAAATGCATGTGAGTTTCTGTTGAATGCTTGTAAGTAGCTTAAGCCACTTTCAAAGAAAAGTGATTTTTCTCTGAAAGGACAGCATTTAGAAAGTGAAGCAACACTCCATTCCCTTCGTGCAGTGAATTGAAGTGTTGGAACAGACTGCTTCTCTTTAAGAGAAACGCATGTGAGTTTTTTGTGAATGCTTGAAAGTAGTTTAAGGCACTTTCAAAGGAAAGTGATTTTCTCTGAAAGGACATCATTTAGAAAGTGAAGCAACACTCCATTCACTTCGCACAGTGAATTGAAGTGTTGGAACAGACTGCTTCTCTTTCAGAGAAACGCATGTGAGTTTCTGTTGAATGCTTGTAAGTAGCTTAAGGGACTTTCAAAGGAAAGTGATTTTCTCTGAAAGGACAGCATTTAGAAAGTGAAGCAACACTCCATTCCCTTCGTGCAGTGAATTGAAGTGTTGGAACAGAGTGCTTATCTTTCATAGAAACGCATTAGTGTTTCTTGTGAATGCTTGTAAGTTGCTTAAGGCACTTTCAAAGGAAAGTGATTTTCTCTGAAAGGACATAATTTAGAAAGTGAAGCAACAATCCATTCACTTCGCACAGTGAATTGAAGTGTTGGAACAGACTGCTTCCCTTTCAGAGAAATGCATGTGAGTTTCTGTTGAATGCTTGTAAGAAGCTTAAGGCACTTTCAAAGGAAAGTGATTTTCTCTGAAAGGACAGCATTTAGAAAGTGAAGCAACACTCCATTCACTTCGCACAGTGAATTGAAGTGTTGGAACAGACTGCTTCTCTTTCAGAGAAACGCATGTGAGTTTCTGGTGAATGCTTGCAAGTAGCTTAAGGCACTTTCAAAGGAAAGTGATTTTCTCTGAAAGGACAGCATTTAGAAAGTGAAGCAACACTCCATTCACTTCGTGCAGTGAATTGAAGTGTTGGAACAGAGTGCTTCTCTTTCATAGAAACGCCATAGTGTTTCTTGTGAATGCTTACAAGTTGCTTAAGGCACTTTCAAAGGAAAGTGATTTTCTCTGAAAGGACATAATTTAGAAAGTGAAGCAACACTCCATTCACTTCGCACAGTGAATTGAAGTGTTGGAACAGACTGCTTCTCTTTCAGAGAAACGCATGTGAGTTTCTGTTGAATGCTTGTAAGTAGCTTAAGGCACTTTCAAAGGAAAGTGATTTTCTCTGAAAGGACAGCATTTAGAAAGTGAAGCAACACTACATTCCCTTCGTGCAGTGAATTGAAGTGTTGGAACAGACTGCTTCTCTTTCAGAGAAACGCATGTGAGTTTCTTCCTAATGCTTGCAAGTAGCTAAAGGCACTTTCAAGGGAAAGTGATTTTCTCTGAAAGGACAGCATTTAGAAAGTGAAGCAACACTCCATTCCCTTCGTGCAGTGAATTGAAGTGTTGGAACAGACTGGTTCTCTTTCAGAGAAACGCATGTGAGTTTCTGGTGAATGCTTGTAAGTAGCTTAAGGCACTTTCAAAGGAAAGTGATTTTCTCTGAAAGGACAGCATTTAGAAAGTGAAGCAACACTCCATTCACTTCGCACAGTGAATTGAAGTGTTGGAACAGACTGCTTCTCTTTCAGCGAAACGCATGTGAGTTTCTTGTGAATGCTTGCAAGTTGCGTAAGGCACTTTCAAAGGAAAGTGATTTTTTCTGAAAGGACAGCATTTAGAAAGTGAAGCAACACTCCATTCACTTTGCACAGTGAATTGAAGTGTTGGAACAGACTGCTTCTCTTTAAGAGAAACGCATGTGAGTTTCTGGTGAATGCTTGTAAGTAGCTTAGGGCACTTTCAAAGGAAAGTGATTTTCTCTGAAAGGACAGCATTTAGAAAGTGAAGCAACACTCCATTCACTTCGCACAGTGAATTGAAGTGTTGGAACAGACTGCTTCTCTTTCAGAGAAACGCATGTTTGTTTCTTCCTAATGCTTGCAAGTAGCTTAAGGCACTTTCAAGGGAAAGTGATTTTCGATGAAAGGACAGCATTTAGAAAGTGAAGCAACACTCCATTCACTTCGCAGAGTGAATTGAAGTGTTGGAACAGACTGCTTCTCTTTCAGAGAAACGCATGTCAGTTTCTTCCTAATGCTTGCAAGTAGCTTAAGGTACTTTCAAGGGAAAGTGATTTTCTCTGAAAGGACAGCATTTAGAAAGTGAAAAATACTCCATTCACTTCGCACAGTGAATTGAAGTGTTGGAACAGACTGCTTCTCTTTCAGAGAAACGCATGTGAGTTTCTGGTGAATGCTTGTAAGTAGCTTAAGGCACTTTCAAAGGAAAGTGATTTTCTCTGAAAGGACAGCATTTACAAACTGAAGCAACACTCCATTCACTTCGCACAGTGAATTGAAGTGTTGGAACAGACTGCTTCTCTTTCAGAGAAACACATGTGAGTTTCTGGTGAATACTTGTGAGTAGCTTAAGGCACTTTCAAAGGAAAGTGATTTTCTCTGAAAGGACAGCATTTAGAAAGTGAAGCAACACTCCATTCACTTCGCACAGTGAATTGAAGTGTTGGAACAGACTGCTTCTCTTTCAGAGAAATGCATGTGAGTTTCTGTTGAATGCTTGTAAGTAGCTTAAGGCACTTTCAAAGGAAAGTGATTTTCTCTGAAAGGACAGCATTTAGAAAGTGAAGCAACACTCCATTCACTTCGCAGAGTGAATTGAAGTATTGGAACAGACTGCTTCTCTTTCAGAGAAACGCATGTGAGTTTCTGGTGAATTCTTGTAAGTAGCTTAAGGCACTTTCAAAGGAAAGTGATTTTCTCTGAAAGGACAGCATTTAGAAAGTGAAGCAACACTCCATTCACTTCGCACAGTGAATTGAAGTGTTGGAACAGACTGCTTCTCTTTCAGAGAAACGCATGTGAGTTTCTTGTGAATGCTTGCAAGTTGCTTAAGGCACTTTCAAAGGAAAGTGATTTTCTCTGAAAGGACAGCATTTACAAACTGAAGCAACACTCCATTCACTTCGCACAGTGAATTCAAGTGTTGGAACAGACTGCTTCTCTTTAAGAGAAACGCATGTGAGTTTTTTGTGAATGCTTGAAAGTAGTTTAAGGCACTTTCAAGGTAAAGTGATTTTCTCTGAAAGGACAGCATTTAGAAAGTGAAGCAACACTCCATTCACTTCGCACAGTGAATTGAAGTGTTGGAACAGACTGCTTCTCTTTCAGAGAAACGCATGTGAGTTTCTGTTGAATGCTTGTAAGTAGCTTAAGGCACTTTCAAAGGAAAGTGATTTTCTCTGAAAGGACAGCATTTAGAAAGTGAAGCAACGCTCCATTCCCTTCGTGCAGTGAATTGAAGTGTTGGAACAGACTGCTTCTCTTTCAGAGAAACGCATGTGAGTTTCTTCCTAATGCTTGCAAGTAGCTTAAGGCACTTTCAAGGGAAAGTGATTTTCTCTGAAAGGACAGCATTTAGAAAGTGAAGCAACACTCCATTCACTTTGCACAGTGAATTGAAGTGTTGGAACAGACTGCTTCTCTTTCAGAGAAATGCATGTGAGTTTCTGTTGAATGCTTGTAAGTAGCTTAAGCCACTTTCAAAGAAAAGTGATTTTTCTCTGAAAGGACAGCATTTAGAAAGTGAAGCAACACTCCATTCACTTCGCAGAGTGAATTGAAGTATTGGAACAGACTGCTTCTCTTTCAGAGAAACGCATGTGAGTTTCTGGTGAATGCTTGTAAGTAGCTTAAGGCACTTTCAAAGGAAAGTGATTTTCTCTGAAAGGACAGCATTTAGAAAGTGAAGCAACACTCCATTCACTTCGCACAGTGAATTGAAGTGTTGGAACAGACTGCTTCTCTTTCAGAGAAACGCATGTGAGTTTCTGGTGAATGCTTGTAAGTACCTTAAGGCACTTTCAAAGGAAAGTGATTTTCTCTGAAAGGACAGCATTTAGAAAGTGAAGCAACACTCCATTCACTTCGCACAGTGAATTGAAGTGTTGGAACAGACTGCTTCTCTTTCAGAGAAACGCATGTGAGTTTCTGTTTAATGCTTGTAAGTAGCTTAAGGCACTTTCAAAGGAAAGTGATTTTCTCTGAAAGGACAGCATTTAGAAAGTGAGGCAACACTCCATTCACTTCACACAGTGAAATGAAGTGCTGGAACAGACTGCTTCTCTTTCAGAGAAACGCATGTGAGTTTTTTATGAATGCTTGAAAGTAGTTTAAGGCACTTTCAAAGGAAAGTGATTTTCTCTGAAAGGACAGCATTTAGAAAGTGAGGCAACACACCATTCACTTCGCACAGTGAATTGAAGTGTTAGAACAGACTGCTTCTCTTTCAGAGAAACGCATGTGACTTTCTTCCTAATGCTTGCAAGTAGCTTAAGGCACTTTCAAGCGAAAGTGATTTTCTCTGAAAGGACAGCATTTAGAAAGTGAAGCAACACTCCATTCACTTCGCACAGTGAATTGAAGTGTTGGAACAGACTGCTTCTCTTTCAGAGAAACGCATGTGAGTTTCTTGTGAATGCTTGTAAGTAGCTTAAGGCACTTTCAAAGGAAAGTGATTTTCTTTGAAAGGACAGCATTTAGAAAGTGAAGCAACACTCCATTCACTTCGCACAGTGAATTGAAGTGTTGGAACAGACTGCTTCTCTTTCAGAGAAACGCATGTGAGTTTCTTCCTAATGCTTGCAAGTAGCTTAAGGCACTTTCAAGGGAAAGTGATTTTCTCTGAAAGGACAGCATTTAGAAAGTGAAGCAACACTCCATTCACTTCGCACAGTGAATTGAAGTGTTGGAACAGACTGCTTCTCTTTCAGAGAAACACATGTGAGTTTCTTCCTAATGCTTGCAAGTAGCTTAAGGCACTTTCAAGGGAAAGTGATTTTCTCTGAAAGGACAGCATTTAGAAAGTGAAGCAACACTCCATTCACTTCGCACATGAATTGAAGTGTTGGAACAGACTGCTTCTCTTTCAGAGAAACGCATGTGAGTTTCTGGTGAATACTTGTAAGTAGCTTAAGGCACTTTCAAAGGAAAGTGATTTTCTCTGAAAGGACAGCATTTAGAAAGTGAAGCAACACTCCGTTCACTTCGCACAGTGAATTGAAGTGTTGGAACAGAGTGCTTCTCTTTCATAGAAACGCATTAGTGTTTCTTGTGAATGCTTGTAAGTTGCTTAAGGCACTTTCAAAGGAAAGTGATTTTCTCTGAAAGGACATAATTTAGAAAGTGAAGCAACACTCCATTCACTTCGCACAGTGAATTGCAGTGTTGGAACAGACTGCTTCTGTTTCAGAGAAATGCATGTGAGTGTCTGTTGAATGCTTGTAAGTAGCTTAAGGCACTTTCAAAGGAAAGTGATTTTCTCTGAAAGGACAGCATTTAGAAAGTGAAGCAACACTCCATTCACTTCGCACAGTGAATTGAAGTGTTGGAACAGACTGCTTCTCTTTCAGAGAAACGCATGTGAGTTTCTGGTGAATGCTTGTAAGTAGCTTAAGGCACTTTCAAAGGAAAGTGATTTTCTCTGAAAGGACAGCATTTAGAAAGTGAAGCAACACTCCATTCACTTCGTGCAGTGAATTGAAGTGTTGGAACAGAGTGCTTCGCTTTCATAGAAACGCCATAGTGTTTCTTGTGAATGCTTACAAGTTGCTTAAGGCACTTTCAAAGGAAAGTGATTTTCTCTGAAAGGACATAATTTAGAAAGTGAAGCAACACTCCATTCAATTCGCACAGTGAATTGAAGTGTTGGAACAGACTGCTTCTCTTTCAGAGAAACGCATGTGAGTTTCTGTTGAATGCTTGAAATTAGTTTAAGGCACTTTCAAAGGAAAGTGATTTTCTCTGAAAGGACAGCATTTAGAAAGTGAAGCAACACTCCATTCCCTTCGTGCAGTGAATTGAAGTGTTGGAACAGACTGCTTCTCTTTCAGAGAAACGCATGTGAGTTTCTTCCTAATGCTTGCAAGTAGCTAAAGGCACTTTCAAGGGAAAGTGATTTTCTCTGAATGGACAGCATTTAGAAAGTGAAGCAACACTCCATTCCATTCGTGCAGTGAATTGAAGTGTTGGAACAGACTGGTTCTCTTTCAGAGAAACGCATGTGAGTTTCTTCCTAATGCTTGCAAGTAGCTTAAGGCACATTCAAGGGAAAGTGATTTTCTCTGAAAGGACAGCATTTACAAACTGAAGCAACACTCCATTCACTTCGCACAGTGAATTGAAGTGTTGGAACAGACTGCTTCTCTTTCAGAGAAACGCATGTGAGTTTCTGGTGAATGCTTGTAAGTAGCTTAAGGCACTTTCAAAGAAAAGTGATTTTCTCTGAAAGGACAGCATTTAGAAAGTGAAGCAACACTCCATTCACTTCGCACAGTGAATTGAAGTGAGGGAACAGACTGCTTCTCTTTCAGAGAAACGCATGTGAGTTTCTTCCTAATGCTTGCAAGTAGCTTAAGGCACTTTCAAGGGAAAGTGATTTTCTCTGAAAGGACAGCATTTAGAAAGTGAAGCAACACTCCATTCACTTCGCAGAGTGAATTGAAGTGTTGGAACAGACTGCTTCTCTTTCAGAGAAACGCATGTGAGTTTCTTGTGAATGCTTGCAAGTTGCTTAAGGCACTTTCAAAGGAAAGTGATTTTCTCTGAAAGGACAGCATTTACAAACTGAAGCAACACTCCATTCACGTCGCACAGTGAATTGAAGTGTTGGAACAGACTGCTTCTCTTTAAGAGAAACGCATGTGAGTTTCTTCCTAATGCTTACAAGTAGCTTAAGGCACTTTCAAAGGAAAGTGATTTTCTCTGAAAGGACAGCATTTACAAACTGAAGCAACACTCCATTCACTTCGCACAGTGAATTGAAGTGTTGAAACAGACTGCTTCTCTTTCAGAGAAACACATGTGAGTTTCTGGTGAATACTTGTGAGTAGCTTAAGGCACTTTCAAAGGAAAGTGATTTTCTCTGAAAGGACAGCATTTAGAAAGTGAAGCAACACTCCATTCACTTCGCACAGTGAATTGAAGTGTTGGAACAGACTGCTTCTCTTTCAGAGAAATGCATGTGAGTTTCTGTTGAATGCTTGTAAGTAGCTTAAGGCACTTTCAAAGGAAAGTGATTTTCTCTGAAAGGACAGCATTTAGAAAGTGAAGCAACACTCCATTCACTTCGCAGAGTGAATTGAAGTATTGGAACAGACTGCTTCTCTTTCAGAGAAACGCATGTGAGTTTCTGGTGAATTCTTGTAAGTAGCTTAAGGCACTTTCAAAGGAAAGTGATTTTCTCTGAAAGGACAGCATTTAGAAAGTGAAGCAACACTCCATTCACTTCGCACAGTGAATTGAAGTGTTGGAACAGACTGCTTCTCTTTCAGAGAAACGCATGTGAGTTTCTGGTGAATGCTTGTAAGTAGCTTAAGGCACTTTCAAAGGAAAGTGATTTTCTCTGAAAGGACAGCATTTAGAAAGTGAAGCAACACTCCATTCACTTCGTGCAGTGAATTGAAGTGTTGGAACAGAGTGCTTCTCTTTCATAGAAACGCCATAGTGTTTCTTGTGAATGCTTACAAGTTGCTTAAGGCACTTTCAAAGGAAAGTGATTTTCTCTGAAAGGACATAATTTAGAAAGTGAAGCAACACTCCATTCACTTCGCACAGTGAATTGAAGTGTTGGAACAGACTGCTTCTCTTTCCGAGAAACGCATGTGAGTTTCTGTTGAATGCTTGTAAGTAGCTTAAGGCACTTTCAAAGGAAAGTGATTTTCTCTGAAAGGACAGCATTTAGAAAGTGAAGCAACACTCCATTCCCTTCGTGCAGTGAATTGAAGTGTTGGAACAGACTGCTTCTCTTTAAGAGAAACGCATGTGAGTTTCTTCCTAATGCTTGCAAGTAGCTAAAGGCACTTTCAAGGGAAAGTGATTTTCTCTGAAAGGACAGCATTTAGAAAGTGAAGCAACACTCCATTCCATTCGTGCAGTGAATTGAAGTGTTGGAACAGACTGGTTCTCTTTCAGAGAAACGCATGTGAGTTTCTGGTGAATGCTTGTAAGTAGCTTAAGGCACTTTCAAAGGAAAGTGATTTTCTCTGAAAGGACAGCATTTAGAAAGTGAAGCAACACTCCATTCACTTCGCACAGTGAATTGAAGTGTTGGAACAGACTGCTTATCTTTCAGCGAAACACATGTGAGTTTCTTGTGAATGCTTGCAAGTTGCTTAAGGCACTTTCAAAGGAAAGTGATTTTTTCTGAAAGGACAGCATTTAGATAGTGAAGCAACACTCCATTCACTTCGCACAGTGAATTAAAGTGTTGGAACAGACTGCTTCTCTTTAAGAGAAACGCATGTGAGTTTTTTGTGAATGCTTGAAATTAGTTTAAGGCACTTTCAAAGGAAAGTGATTTTCTCTGAAAGGACAGCATTTAGAAAGTGAAGCAACACTCCATTCACTTTGCACAGTGAATTGAAGTGTTGGAACAGACTGCTTCTCTTTCAGAGAAACGCATGTGAGTTTCTGGTGAATGCTTGTAAGTAGCTTAAGGCACTTTCAAAGGAAAGTGATTTTCTCTGAAAGGACAGCATTTAGAAAGTGAAGCAACACTCCATTCCCTTCGCGCAGTGAATTGAAGTGTTGGAACAGACTGCTTCTCTTTCAGAGAAACGCATGTGAGTTTCTTCCTAATGTTGCAAGTAGCTTAAGGCACATTCAAGGGAAAGTGATTTTCTCTGAAAGGACAGCATTTACAAACTGAAGCAACACTCCATTCACTTCGCACAGTGAATTGAAGTGTTGGAACAGACTGCTTCTCTTTCAGAGAAACGCATGTGAGTTTCTGGTGAATGCTTGTAAGTAGCTTAAGGCACTTTCAAAGGAAAGTGATTTTCTCTGAAAGGACAGCATTTAGAAAGTGAAGCAACACTCCATTCACTTCGCACAGTGAATTGAAGTGAGGGAACAGACTGCTTCTCTTTCAGAGAAACGCATGTGAGTTTCTTCCTAATGCTTGCAAGTAGCTTAAGGCACTTTCAAGGGAAAGTGATTTTCTCTGAAAGGACAGCATTTAGAAAGTGAAGCAACACTCCATTCACTTCGCAGAGTGAATTGAAGTGTTGGAACAGACTGCTTCTCTTTCAGAGAAACGCATGTGAGTTTCTTGTGAATGCTTGCAAGTTGATTAAGGCACTTTCAAAGGAAAGTGATTTTCTCTGAAAGGACAGCATTTACAAACTGAAGCAACACTCCATTCACTTCGCACAGTGAATTGAAGTGTTGGAACAGACTGCTTCTCTTTAAGAGAAACGCATGTGAGTTTCTTCCTAATGCTTACAAGTAGCTTAAGGCACTTTCAAAGGAAAGTGATTTTCTCTGAAAGGACAGCATTTACAAACTGAAGCAACACTCCATTCACTTCGCACAGTGAATTGAAGTGTTGGAACAGACTGCTTCTCTTTCAGAGAAACACATGTGAGTTTCTGGTGAATACTTGTGAGTAGCTTAAGGCACTTTCAAAGGAAAGTGATTTTCTCTGAAAGGACAGCATTTAGAAAGTGAAGCAACACTCCATTCACTTCGCACAGTGAATTGAAGTGTTGGAACAGACTGCTTCTCTTTCAGAGAAATGCATGTGAGTTTCTGTTGAATGCTTGTAAGTAGCTTAAGGCACTTTCAAAGGAAAGTGATTTTCTCTGAAAGGACAGCATTTAGAAAGTGAAGCAACACTCCATTCACTTCGCAGAGTGAATTGAAGTATTGGAACAGACTGCTTCTCTTTCAGAGAAACGCATGTGAGTTTCTGGTGAATTCTTGTAAGTAGCTTAAGGCACTTTCAAAGGAAAGTGATTTTCTCTGAAAGGACAGCATTTAGAAAGTGAAGCAACACTCCATTCACTTCGCACAGTGAATTGAAGTGTTGGAACAGACTGCATCTCTTTCAGAGAAACGCATGTGAGTTTCTTGTGAATGCTTGCAAGTTGCTTAAAGCACTTTCAAAGGAAAGTGATTTTCTCTGAAAGGACAGCATTTACAAACTGAAGCAACACTCCATTCACTTCGCACAGTGAATTGAAGTGTTGGAACAGACTGCTTCTCTTTAAGAGAAACGCATGTGAGTTTTTTGTGAATGCTTGAAAGTAGTTTAAGGCACTTTCAAGGGAAAGTGATTTTCTCTGAAAGGACAGCATTTAGAAAGTGAAGCAACACTCCATTCACTTTGCACAGTGAATTGAAGTGTTGGAACAGACTGCTTCTCTTTCAGAGAAACGCATGTGAGTTTCTGTTGAATGCTTGTAAGTAGCTTAAGGCACTTTCAAAGGAAAGTGATTTTCTCTGAAAGGACAGCATTTAGAAAGTGAAGCAACGCTCCATTCCCTTCGTGCAGTGAATTGAAGTGTTGGAACAGACTGCTTCTCTTTCAGAGAAACGCATGTGAGTTTCTTCCTAATGCTTGCAAGTAGCTTAAGGCACTTTCAAGGGAAAGTGATTTTCTCTGAAAGGACAGCGTTTAGAAAGTGAAGCAACACTCCATTCACTTCGCACAGTGAATTGAAGTGTTGGAACAGACTGCTTCTCTTTCAGAGAAACGCATGTGAGTTTCTTGTGAATGCTTGCAAATTGCTTAAGGCACTTTCAAAGGAAAGTGATTTTCTCTGAAAGGACAGCATTTACAAACTGAAGCAACACTCCATTCACTTCGCACAGTGAATTGAAGTGTTGGAACAGACTGCTTCTCTTTAAGAGAAACGCATGTGAGTTTCTTCCTAATGCTTACAAGTAGCTTAAGGCACTTTCAAAGGAAAGTGATTTTCTCTGAAAGGACAGCATTTACAAACTGAAGCAACACTCCATTCACTTCGCACAGTGAATTGAAGTGTTGGAACAGACTGCTTCTCTTTCAGAGAAACGCATGTGAGTTTCTTCCTAATGCTTGCAAGTAGCTTAAGGCACTTTCAAGGGAAAGTGATTTTCTCTGAAAGGACAGCATTTAGAAAGTGAAGCAACACTCCATTCACTTCGCACAGTGAATTGAAGTGTTGGAACAGACTGCTTCTCTTTCAGAGAAACGCATGTGAGTTTCTGGTGAATGCTTGTAAGTAGCTTAAGGCACTTTCAAAGGAAAGTGATTTTCTCTGAAAGGACAGCATTTAGAAAGTGAAGCAACACTCCATTCACTTCGCACAGTGAATTGAAGTGTTGGAACAGACTGCTTCTCTTTCAAAGAAATGCATGTGAGTTTCTGTTGAATGCTTGTAAGTAGCTTAAGGCACTTTCAAAGGAAAGTGATTTTCTCTGAAAGGACAGCATTTAGAAAGTGAAGCAACACTCCATTCACTTCGCAGAGTGAATTGAAGTATTGGAACAGACTGCTTCTCTTTCAGAGAAACGCATGTGAGTTTCTGGTGAATGCTTGTAAGTAGCTTAAGGCACTTTCAAAGGAAAGTGATTTTCTCTGAAAGGACAGCATTTAGAAAGTGAAGCAACACTCCATTCACTTCGCACAGTGAATTGAAGTGTTGGAACAGACTGCTTCTCTTTCAGAGAAACGCATGTGAGTTTCTGGTGAATGCTTGTAAGTAGCTTAAGGCACTTTCAAAGAAAGTGATTTTCTCTGAAAGGACAGCATTTAGAAAGTGAAGCGACACTCCATTCACTTCGCACAGTGAATTGAAGTGTTGGAACAGACTGCTTCTCTTTCAGAGAAAAGCATGTGAGTTTCTGGTGAATGCTTGTAAGTAGCTTAAGGCACTTTCAAAGGAAAGTGATTTTCTCTGAAAGGACAGCATTTAGAAAGTGAAGCAACACTCCATTCACTTCGCAGTGTGAACTGAAGTATTGGAACAGACTGCTTCTCTTTCAGAGAAATGCATGTGAGTTTCTGGTGAATGCTTGTAAGTAGCTTAAGGCACTTTCAAAGGAAAGTGATTTTCTCTGAAAGGACAGCATTTAGAAAGTGAAGCAACACTCCATTCACTTCGCACAGTGAATTGAAGTGTTGGAACAGACTGCTTCTCTTTCAGAGAAACGCATGTGAGTTTCTGTTGAATGCTTGTAAGTAGCTTAAGGCACTTTCAAAGGAAAGTGATTTTCTCTGAAAGGACAGCATTTAGAAAGTGAGGCAACACTCCATTCACTTCACACAGTGAATTGAAGTGCTGGAACAGACTGCTTCTCTTTCAGAGAAACGCATGTGAGTTTTTTATGAATGCTTGAATGTAGTTTAAGGCACTTTCAAAGGAAAGTGATTTTCTCTGAAAGGACAGCATTTAGAAAGTGAGGCAACACACCATTCACTTCGCACAGTGAATTGAAGTGAGGGAACAGACTGCTTCTCTTTCAGAGAAACACATGTGACTTTCTTCCTAATGCTTGCAAGTAGCTTAAGGCACTTTCAAAGGAAAGTGATTTTCTCTGAAAGGACAGCATTTAGAAAGTGAAGCAACACTCCATTCACTTCGCACAGTGAATTGAAGTGTTGGAACAGACTGCTTCTCTTTCAGAGAAACGCATGTGAGTTTCTGGTGAATGCTTGTAAGTAGCTTAAGGCACTTTCAAAGGAAAGTGATTTTCTTTGAAAGGACAGCATTTAGAAAGTGAAGCAACACTCCATTCACTTCGCACAGTGAATTGAAGTATTGGAACAGACTGCTTCTCTTTCAGAGAAACGCATGTGAGTTTCTTCCTAATGCTTGCAAGCAGCTTAAGGCACTTTCAAGGGAAAGTGATTTTCTCTGAAAGGACAGCATTTAGAAAGTGAAGCAACACTCCATTCACTTCGCACAGTGAATTGAAGTGTTGGAACAGACTGCTTCTCTTTCAGAGAAACGCATGTGAGTTTCTTCCTAATGCTTGCAAGTAGCTTAAGGCACTTTCAAGGGAAAGTGATTTTCTCTGAAAGGACAGCATTTAGAAAGTGAAGCAACACTCCATTCACTTCGCACAGTGAATTGAAGTGTTGGAACAGACTGCTTCTCTTTCAGAGAAACGCCTGTGAGTTTCTGGTGAATACTTGTAAGTAGCTTAAGGCACTTTCAAAGGAAAGTGATTTTCTCTGAAAGGACAGCATTTAGAAAGTAAAGCAACACTCCATTCACTTCGCACAGTGAATTGAAGTGTTGGAACAGACTGCTTCTCTTTCAGAGAAATGCATGTGAGTTTCTGTTGAATGCTTGTAAGTACCTTAAGGCACTTTCAAAGGAAAGTGATTTTCTCTGAAAGGACAGCATTTAGAAAGTGAAGCAACACTCCATTCACTTCGCAGAGTGAATTGAAGTATTGGAACAGACTGCTTCTCTTTCAGAGAAATGCATGTGAGTTTCTGGTGAATGCTTGTAAGTAGCTTAGGGCACTTTCAAAGGAAAGTGATTTTCTATGAAAGGACAGCATTTAGAAAGTGAAGCAACACTCCATTCATTTCGCAGAGTGAATTGAAGTATTGGAACAGACTGCTTCTCTTTCAGAGAAACGCATGTGAGTTTCTGGTGAATGCTTGTAAGTAGCTTAAGGCACTGTCAAAGGAAAGTGATTTTCTCTGAAAGGACAGCATTTAGAAAGTGAAGCAACACTCCATTCACATCGCACATTGAATTGAAGTGTTGGAACAGACTGCTTCTCTTTCAGAGAAACGCATGTGAGTTTCTGGTGAATGCTTGTGAGTAGCTTAAATCACTTTCAAAGGAAAGTGATTTTCTCTGAAAGGACAGCATTTAGAAAGTGAAGCAACACTCCATTCACTTTGCACAGTGAATTGAAGTGTTGGAACAGACTGCTTCTCTTTCAGAGAAAAGCATGTGAGTTTCTGGTGAATGCTTGTAAGTACCTTAAGGCACTTTCAAAGGAAAGTGATTTTCTCTGAAAGGACAGCATTTAGAAAGTGAAGCAACACTCCATTCACTTCGCAGTGTGAACTGAAGTATTGGAACAGACTGCTTCTCTTTCAGAGAAATGCATGTGAGTTTCTGGTGAATGCTTGTAAGTAGCTTAAGGCACTTTCAAAGGAAAGTGATTTTCTCTGAAAGGACAGCATTTAGAAAGTGAAGCAACACTCCATTCACTTCGCACAGTGAATTGAAGTGTTGGAACAGACTGCTTCTCTTTCAGAGAAACGCATGTGAGTTTCTGTTGAATGCTTGTAAGTAGCTTAAGGCACTTTCAAAGGAAAGTGATTTTCTCTGAAAGGACAGCATTTAGAAAGTGAGGCAACACTCCATTCACTTCACACAGTGAATTGAAGTGCTGGAACAGACTGCTTCTTATTCAGAGAAACGCATGTGAGTTTTTTATGAATGCTTGAATGTAGTTTAAGGCACTTTCAAAGGAAAGTGATTTTCTCTGAAAGGACAGCATTGAGAAAGTGAGGCAACACACCATTCACTTCGCACAGTGAATTGAAGTGAGGGAACAGACTGCTTCTCTTTCAGAGAAACACATGTGACTTTCTTCCTAATGCTTGCAAGTAGCTTAAGGCACTTTCAAGCGAAAGTGATTTTCTCTGAAAGGACAGCATTTAGAAAGTGAAGCAACACTCCATTCACTTCGCACAGTGAATTGAAGTGTTGGAACAGACTGCTTCTCTTTCAGAGAAACGCATGTGAGTTTCTGGTGAATGCTTGTAAGTAGCTTAAGGCACTTTCAAAGGAAAGTGATTTTCTTTGAAAGGACAGCATTTAGAAAGTGAAGCAACACTCCATTCACTTCGCACAGTGAATTGAAGTGTTGGAACAGACTGCTTCTCTTTCAGAGAAACGCATGTGAGTTTCTTCCTAATGCTTGCAAGTAGCTTAAGGCACTTTCAAGGGAAAGTGATTTTCTCTGAAAGGACAGCATTTAGAAAGTGAAGCAACACTCCATTCACTTCGCACAGTGAATTGAAGTGTTGGAACAGACTGCTTCTCTTTCAGAGAAACGCATGTGAGTTTCTTCCTAATGCTTGCAAGTAGCTTAAGGCACTTTCAAGGGAAAGTGATTTTCTCTGAAAGGACAGCATTTAGAAAGTGAAGCAACACTCCATTCACTTCGCACAGTGAATTGAAGTGTTGGAACAGACTGCTTCTCTTTCAGAGAAACGCCTGTGAGTTTCTGGTGAATACTTGTAAGTAGCTTAAGGCACTTTCAAAGGAAAGTGATTTTCTCTGAAAGGACAGCATTTAGAAAGTAAAGCAACACCCCATTCACTTCGCACAGTGAATTGAAGTGTTGGAACAGACTGCTTCTCTTTCAGAGAAATGCATGTGAGTTTCTGTTGAATGCTTGTAAGTACCTTAAGGCACTTTCAAAGGAAAGTGATTTTCTCTGAAAGGACAGCATTTAGAAAGTGAAGCAACACTCCATTCACTTCGCAGAGTGAATTGAAGTATTGGAACAGACTGCTTCTCTTTCAGAGAAATGCATGTGAGTTTCTGGTGAATGCTTGTAAGTAGCTTAGGGCACTTTCAAAGGAAAGTGATTTTCTATGAAAGGACAGCATTTAGAAAGTGAAGCAACACTCCATTCATTTCGCAGAGTGAATTGAAGTATTGGAACAGACTGCTTCTCTTTCAGAGAAACGCATGTGAGTTTCTGGTGAATGCTTGTAAGTAGCTTAAGGCACTTTCAAAGGAAAGTGATTTTCTCTGAAAGGACAGCATTTAGAAAGTGAAGCAACACTCCATTCACTTCGCACAGTGAATTGAAGTGTTGGAACAGACTGCTTCTCTTTCAGAGAAACGCATGTGAGTTTCTTCCTAATGCTTGCAAGTAGCTTAAGGCACTTTCAAGGGAAAGTGATTTTCTCTGAAAGGACAGCATTTAGAAAGTGAAGCAACACTCCATTCACTTCGCACAGTGAATTGAAGTGTTGGAACAGACTGCTTCTCTTTCAGAGAAACGCCTGTGAGTTTCTGGTGAATACTTGTAAGTAGCTTAAGGCACTTTCAAAGGAAAGTGATTTTCTCTGAAAGGACAGCATTTAGAAAGTAAAGCAACACCCCATTCACTTCGCACAGTGAATTGAAGTGTTGGAACAGACTGCTTCTCTTTCAGAGAAATGCATGTGAGTTTCTGTTGAATGCTTGTAAGTACCTTAAGGCACTTTCAAAGGAAAGTGATTTTCTCTGAAAGGACAGCATTTAGAAAGTGAAGCAACACTCCATTCACTTCGCAGAGTGAATTGAAGTATTGGAACAGACTGCTTCTCTTTCAGAGAAATGCATGTGAGTTTCTGGTGAATGCTTGTAAGTAGCTTAGGGCACTTTCAAAGGAAAGTGATTTTCTATGAAAGGACAGCATTTAGAAAGTGAAGCAACACTCCATTCATTTCGCAGAGTGAATTGAAGTATTGGAACAGACTGCTTCTCTTTCAGAGAAACGCATGTGAGTTTCTGGTGAATGCTTGTAAGTAGCTTAAGGCACTTTCAAAGGAAAGTGATTTTCTCTGAAAGGACAGCATTTAGAAAGTGAAGCAACACTCCATTCACTTCGCACAGTGAATTGAAGTGTTGGAACAGACTGCTTCTATTTCAGAGAAACGCATGTGAGTTTCTTGTGAATGCTTGCAAGTTGCTTAAGGCACTTTCAAAGGAAAGTGATTTTCTCTGAAAGGACAGCATTTAGAAAGTGAAGCAACCCTCCATTCAATTCGCACAGTGAATTGAAGTGTTGGAACAGACTGCTTCTCTTTCAGGGAAACGCATATGAGTTTCTTGTGGATGCTTGCAAGTTGCTTAAGGCACTTTCAAAGGAAAGTGATTTTCTCTGAAAGGACAGCATTTAGAAAGTGAAGCAACACTCCATTCACTTCGCACAGTGAATTGAAGTGTTGGAACAGACTGCTTCTCTTTCAGAGAAACGCATGTGAGTTTTTTGTGAATGCTTGAAAGTAGTTTAAGGCACTTTCAAAGGAAAGTGATTTTCTCTGAAAGGACAGCATTTAGAAAGTGAAGCAACACTCCATTCACTTCGCACAGTGAATTGAAGTGTTGGAACAGACTGCTTCTCTTTCAGAGAAACGCATGTGAGTTTCTGGTGAATGCTTGTAAGTAGCTTAAGGCACTTTCAAAGGAAAGTGATTTTCTCTGAAAGGACAGCATTTAGAAAGTGAAGCAACACTCCATTCACTTCGCACAGTGAATTGAAGTGTTGGAACAGACTGCTTCTCTTTCAGAGAAATGCATGTGAGTTTCTGTTGAATGCTTGTAAGTACCTTAAGGCACTTTCAAAGGAAAGTGATTTTCTCTGAAAGGACAGCATTTAGAAAGTGAAGCAACACTCCATTCACTTCGCAGAGTGAATTGAAGTATTGGAACAGACTGCTTCTCTTTCAGAGAAATGCATGTGAGTTTCTGGTGAATGCTTGTAAGTAGCTTAAGGCACTTTCAAAGGAAAGTGATTTTCTCTGAAAGCACAGCATTTAGAAAGTGAAGCAACACTCCATTCACTTCGCACAGTGAATTGAAGTGTTGGAACAGACTGCTTCTCTTTAAGAGAAACGCATGTGAGTTTTTTGTGAATGCTTGAAAGTAGTTTAAGGCACTTTCAAAGGAAAGTGATTTTCTCTGAAAGGACAGCATTTAGAAAGTGAGGCAACACTCCATTCACTTCATACAGTGAATTGAAGTGTTGGAACAGACTGCTTCTCTTTCAGAGAAACGCATGTGAGTTTCTTCCTAATGCTTGCAAGTAGCTTAAGGCACTTTCAAAGGAAAGTGTTTTTCTCTGAAAGGACAGCATTTAGAAAGTGAAGCAACACTCCATTCACTTCGCACAGTGAATTGAAGTGTTGGAACAGACTGCTTCTCTTTCAGAGAAACGCATGTGAGTTTCTTCCTAATGCTTGCAAGTAGCTTAAGGCACTTTTAAGGGAAAGTGATTTTCTCTGAAAGGACAGCATTTAGAAAGTGAAGCAACACTCCATTCACTTCGCACAGTGAATTGAAGTGTTGGAACAGACTGCTTCTCTTTCAGAGAAACGCATGTGAGTTTCTTCCTAATGCTTGCAAGTAGCTTAAGGCACTTTCAAAGGAAAGTGATTTTCTCTGAAAGGACAGCATTTAGAAAGTAAAGCAACACTCCATTCACTTCGCACAGTGAATTGAAGTGTTGGAACAGACTGCTTCTCTTTCAGAGAAATGCATGTGAGTTTCTGTTGAATGCTTGTAAGTACCTTAAGGCACTTTCAAAGGAAAGTGATTTTCTCTGAAAGGACAGCATTTAGAAAGTGAAGCAACACTCCATTCATTTCGCAGAGTGAATTGAAGTATTGGAACAGACTGCTTCTCTTTCAGAGAAACGCATGTGAGTTTCTGGTGAATGCTTGTAAGTAGCTTAAGGCACTGTCAAAGGAAAGTGATTTTCTCTGAAAGGACAGCATTTAGAAAGTGAAGCAACACTCCATTCACATCGCACATTGAATTGAAGTGTTGGAACAGACTGCTTCTCTTTCAGAGAAACGCATGTGAGTTTCTGGTGAATGCTTGTGAGTAGCTTAAATCACTTTCAAAGGAAAGTGATTTTCTCTGAAAGGACAGCATTTAGAAAGTGAAGCAACACTCCATTCACTTTGCACAGTGAATTGAAGTGTTGGAACAGACTGCTTCTCTTTCAGAGAAAAGCATGTGAGTTTCTGGTGAATGCTTGTAAGTACCTTAAGGCACTTTCAAAGGAAAGTGATTTTCTCTGAAAGGACAGCATTTAGAAAGTGAAGCAACACTCCATTCACTTCGCAGTGTGAACTGAAGTATTGGAACAGACTGCTTCTCTTTCAGAGAAATGCATGTGAGTTTCTGGTGAATGCTTGTAAGTAGCTTAAGGCACTTTCAAAGGAAAGTGATTTTCTCTGAAAGGACAGCATTTAGAAAGTGAAGCAACACTCCATTCACTTCGCACAGTGAATTGAAGTGTTGGAACAGACTGCTTCTCTTTCAGAGAAACGCATGTGAGTTTCTGTTGAATGCTTGTAAGTAGCTTAAGGCACTTTCAAAGGAAAGTGATTTTCTCTGAAAGGACAGCATTTAGAAAGTGAGGCAACACTCCATTCACTTCACACAGTGAATTGAAGTGCTGGAACAGACTGCTTCTTATTCAGAGAAACGCATGTGAGTTTTTTATGAATGCTTGAATGTAGTTTAAGGCACTTTCAAAGGAAAGTGATTTTCTCTGAAAGGACAGCATTGAGAAAGTGAGGCAACACACCATTCACTTCGCACAGTGAATTGAAGTGAGGGAACAGACTGCTTCTCTTTCAGAGAAACACATGTGACTTTCTTCCTAATGCTTGCAAGTAGCTTAAGGCACTTTCAAGCGAAAGTGATTTTCTCTGAAAGGACAGCATTTAGAAAGTGAAGCAACACTCCATTCACTTCGCACAGTGAATTGAAGTGTTGGAACAGACTGCTTCTCTTTCAGAGAAACGCATGTGAGTTTCTGGTGAATGCTTGTAAGTAGCTAAGGCACTTTCAAAGGAAAGTGATTTTCTTTGAAAGGACAGCATTTAGAAAGTGAAGCAACACTCCATTCACTTCGCACAGTGAATTGAAGTGTTGGAACAGACTGCTTCTCTTTCAGAGAAACGCATGTGAGTTTCTTCCTAATGCTTGCAAGTAGCTTAAGGCACTTTCAAGGGAAAGTGATTTTCTCTGAAAGGACAGCATTTAGAAAGTGAAGCAACACTCCATTCACTTCGCACAGTGAATTGAAGTGTTGGAACAGACTGCTTCTCTTTCAGAGAAACGCATTTGAGTTTCTTCCTAATGCTTGCAAGTAGCTTAAGGCACTTTCAAGGGAAAGTGATTTTCTCTGAAAGGACAGCATTTAGAAAGTGAAGCAACACTCCATTCACTTCGCACAGTGAATTGAAGTGTTGGAACAGACTGCTTCTCTTTCAGAGAAACGCCTGTGAGTTTCTGGTGAATACTTGTAAGTAGCTTAAGGCACTTTCAAAGGAAAGTGATTTTCTCTGAAAGGACAGCATTTAGAAAGTAAAGCAACACTCCATTCACTTCGCACAGTGAATTGAAGTGTTGGAACAGACTGCTTCTCTTTCAGAGAAATGCATGTGAGTTTCTGTTGAATGCTTGTAAGTACCTTAAGGCACTTTCAAAGGAAAGTGATTTTCTCTGAAAGGACAGCATTTAGAAAGTGAAGCAACACTCCATTCACTTCGCAGAGTGAATTGAAGTATTGGAACAGACTGCTTCTCTTTCAGAGAAATGCATGTGAGTTTCTGGTGAATGCTTGTAAGTAGCTTAGGGCACTTTCAAAGGAAAGTGATTTTCTATGAAAGGACAGCATTTAGAAAGTGAAGCAACACTCCATTCATTTCGCAGAGTGAATTGAAGTATTGGAACAGACTGCTTCTCTTTCAGAGAAACGCATGTGAGTTTCTGGTGAATGCTTGTAAGTAGCTTAAGGCACTTTCAAAGGAAAGTGATTTTCTCTGAAAGGACAGCATTTAGAAAGTGAAGCAACCCTCCATTCACTTCGCACAGTGAATTGAAGTGTTGGAACAGACTGCTTCTATTTCAGAGAAACGCATGTGAGTTTCTTGTGAATGCTTGCAAGTTGCTTAAGGCACTTTCAAAGGAAAGTGATTTTCTCTGAAAGGACAGCATTTAGAAAGTGAAGCAACCCTCCATTCAATTCGCACAGTGAATTGAAGTGTTGGAACAGACTGCTTCTCTTTCAGGGAAACGCATATGAGTTTCTTGTGGATGCTTGCAAGTTGCTTAAGGCACTTTCAAAGGAAAGTGATTTTCTCTGAAAGGACAGCATTTAGAAAGTGAAGCAACACTCCATTCACTTCGCACAGTGAATTGAAGTGTTGGAACAGACTGCTTCTCTTTCAGAGAAACGCATGTGAGTTTTTTGTGAATGCTTGAAAGTAGTTTAAGGCACTTTCAAAGGAAAGTGATTTTCTCTGAAAGGACAGCATTTAGAAAGTGAAGCAACACTCCATTCACTTCGCACAGTGAATTGAAGTGTTGGAACAGACTGCTTCTCTTTCAGAGAAACGCATGTGAGTTTCTGGTGAATGCTTGTAAGTAGCTTAAGGCACTTTCAAAGGAAAGTGATTTTCTCTGAAAGGACAGCATTTAGAAAGTGAAGCAACACTCCATTCACTTCGCACAGTGAATTGAAGTGTTGGAACAGACTGCTTCTCTTTCAGAGAAATGCATGTGAGTTTCTGTTGAATGCTTGTAAGTACCTTAAGGCACTTTCAAAGAAAGTGATTTTCTCTGAAAGGACAGCATTTAGAAAGTGAAGCAACACTCCATTCACTTCGCAGAGTGAATTGAAGTATTGGAACAGACTGCTTCTCTTTCAGAGAAATGCATGTGAGTTTCTGGTGAATGCTTGTAAGTAGCTTAAGGCACTTTCAAAGGAAAGTGATTTTCTCTGAAAGGACAGCATTTAGAAAGTGAAGCAACACTCCATTCACTTCGCACAGTGAATTGAAGTGTTGGAACAGACTGCTTCTCTTTAAGAGAAACGCATGTGAGTTTTTTGTGAATGCTTGAAAGTAGTTTAAGGCACTTTCAAAGGAAAGTGATTTTCTCTGAAAGGACAGCATTTAGAAAGTGAGGCAACACTCCATTCACTTCATACAGTGAATTGAAGTGTTGGAACAGACTGCTTCTCTTTCAGAGAAACGCATGTGAGTTTCTTCCTAATGCTTGCAAGTAGCTTAAGGCACTTTCAAAGGAAAGTGTTTTTCTCTGAAAGGACAGCATTTAGAAAGTGAAGCAACACTCCATTCACTTCGCACAGTGAATTGAAGTGTTGGAACAGACTGCTTCTCTTTCAGAGAAACGCATGTGAGTTTCTTCCTAATGCTTGCAAGTAGCTTAAGGCACTTTTAAGGGAAAGTGATTTTCTCTGAAAGGACAGCATTTAGAAAGTGAAGCAACACTCCATTCACTTCGCACAGTGAATTGAAGTGTTGGAACAGACTGCTTCTCTTTCAGAGAAACGCATGTGAGTTTCTTCCTAATGCTTGCAAGTAGCTTAAGGCACTTTCAAAGGAAAGTGATTTTCTCTGAAAGGACAGCATTTAGAAAGTGAAGCAACACTCCATTCAATTCGCACATTGAATTGAAGTGTTGGAACAGACTACTTCTCTTTCAGAGAAACGCATGTGAGTTTCTGGTGAATGCTTGTGAGTAGCTTAAATCACTTTCAAAGGAAAGTGATTTTCTCTGAAAGGACAGCATTTAGAAAGTGAAGCAGCACTCCATTCACTTTGCACAGTGAATTGTAGTGTTGGAACAGACTGCTTCCCTTTCAGAGAAATGCATGTGAGTTTCTGTTGAATGCTTGTAAGTAGCTTAAGGCACTTTCAAAGGAAAGTGATTTTCTCTGAAAGGACAGCATTTAGAAAGTGAAACAACACTCCATTCACTTCGCAGAGTCAATTGAAGTATTGGAACAGACTGCTTCTCTTTCAGAGAAATGCATGTGAGTTTCTGTTGAATGCTTGTAAGTAGCTTAAGGCACTTTCAAAGGAAAGTGATTTTCTCTGAAAGGACAGCATTTAGAAAGTGAGGCAACACTCCATTCACTTCACACAGTAAATTGAAGTGTTGGAACAGACTGCTTCTCTTTCAGAGAAACGCATGTGAGTTTCTTCCTAATGCTTGCAAGTAGCTTAAGGCACTTTCAAAGGAAAGTGATTTTCTCTGAAAGGACAGCATTTAGAAAGTGAAGCAACACTCCATTCACTTCGCACAGTGAATTGAAGTGTTGGAACAGACTGCTTCTCTTTCAGAGAAACGCATGTGAGTTTCTTGAATGCTTGCAAGTTGCTTCAAGCACTTTCAAAGGAAAGTGATTTTCTCTGAAAGGACAGCATTTACAAACTGAAGCAACACTCCATTCACTTCGCACAGTGAATTGAAGTGTTGGAACAGACTGCTTCTCTTTAAGAGAAATGCATGTGAGTTTTTTGTGAATGCTTGAAAGTAGTTTAAGGCACTTTCAAAGGAAAGTGATTTTCTCTGAAAGGACAGCATTTAGAAAGTGAAGCAACACTCCATTCACTTTGCACAGTGAATTGAAGTGTTGGAACAGACTGCTTCTCTTTCAGAGAAATGCATGTGAGTTTCTGGTGAATGCTTGTAAGTAGCTTAAGGCACTTTCAAAGGAAAGTGATTTTCTCTGAAAGGACAGCATTTAGAAAGTGAAGCAACACTCCATTCCCTTCGTGCAGTGAATTGAAGTGTTGGAACAGACTGCTTCTCTTTCAGAGAAACGCATGTGAGTTTCTTCCTAATGCTTGCAAGTAGCTTAAGGCACTTTCAAGGGAAAGTGATTTTCTCTGAAAGGACAGCATTTAGAAAGTGAAGCAACACTCCATTCACTTCGCACAGTGAATTGAAGTGTTGGAACAGACTGCTTCTCTTTCAGAGAAACGCATGTGAGTTTCTTCCTAATGCTTGCAAGTAGCTTAAGGCACTTTCAAAGGAAAGTGATTTTCTCTGAAAGGACAGCATTTAGAAAGTGAAGCAACACTCCATTCACTTCGCACAGTGAATTGAAATGTTGGAACAGACTGCTTCTCTTTCAGAGAAACGCATGTGAGTTTCTTCCTAATGCTTGCAAGTAGCTTAAGGCACTTTCAAGGGAAAGTGATTTTCTCTGAAAGGACAGCATTTAGAAAGTGAAGCAACACTCCATTCACTTCGCATAGTGAATTGAAGTGTTGGAACAGACTGCTTCTCTTTCAGAGAAACGCATGTGAGTTTCTGGTGAATGCTTGTAAGTACCTTAAGGCACTTTCAAAGGAAAGTGATTTTCTCTGAAAGGACAGCATTTAGAAAGTGAAGCAACACTCCATTCACTTCGCAGAGTGAATTGAAGTGTTGGAACAGACTGCTTCTCTTTCAGAGAAATGCATGTGAGTTTCTGTTGAATGCTTGTAAGTACCTTAAGGCACTTTCAAAGGAAAGTGATTTTCTCTGAAAGGACAGCATTTAGAAAGTGAAGCAACACTCCATTCACTTCGCAGAGTGAATTGAAGTATTGGAACAGACTGCTTCTCTTTCAGAGAAATGCATGTGAGTTTCTGGTGAATGCTTGTAAGTAGCTTAAGGCACTTTCAAAGGAAAGTGATTTTCTCTGAAAGGACAGCATTTAGAAAGTGAAGCAACACTCCATTCACTTCGCACAGTGAATTGAAGTGTTGGAACAGACTGCTTCTCTTTAAGAGAAACGCATGTGAGTTTTTTGTGAATGCTTGAAAGTAGTTTAAGGCACTTTCAAAGGAAAGTGATTTTCTCTGAAAGGACAGCATTTAGAAAGTGAAGCAACACTCCATTCACTTCGCACAGTGAATTGAGGTGTTGGAACAGACTGCTTCTCTTTCAGAGAAACGCATGTGAGTTTCTTCCTAATGCTTGCAAGTAGTTTAAGGCACTTTCAAAGGAAAGTGATTTTCTCTGAAAGGACAGCATTTAGAAAGTGAAGCAACACTCCATTCACTTCGCACAGTGAATTGAAGTGTTGGAACAGACTGCTTCTCTTTCAGAGAAACGCATGTGAGTTTCTGGTGAATGCTTGTGAGTAGCTTAAATCACTTTCAAAGGAAAGTGATTTTCTCTGAAAGGACAGCATTTAGAAAGTGAAGCAACACTCCATTCACTTCGCACAGTGAATTGAAGTGTTGGAACAGACTGCTTCCCTTTCAGAGAAATGCATGTGAGTTTCTGTTGAATGCTTGTAAGTAGCTTAAAGCACTTTCAAAGGAAAGTGATTTTCTCTGAAAGGACAGCATTTAGAAAGTGAGGCAACACTCCATTCACTTCACACAGTGAATTGAAGTGTTGGAACAGACTGCTTCTCTTTCAGAGAAATGCATGTGATTTTCTTCCTAATGCTTGCAAGTAGCTTAAGGCACTTTCAAAGGAAAGTGATTTTCTCTGAAAGGACAGCATTTAGAAAGTGAAGCAACACTCCATTCACTTCGCACAGTGAATTGAAGTGTTGGAACAGACTGCTTCTCTTTCAGAGAAACGCATGTGAGTTTCTTCCTAATGCTTGCAAGTAGCTTAAGGCACTTTCAAAGGAAAGTGATTTTCTCTGAAAGGACAGCATTTAGAAAGTGAAGCAACACTCCATTCACTTCGCACAGTGAATTGAAGTGTTGGAACAGACTGCTTCTCTTTCAGAGAAACGCATGTGAGTTTCTTGAATGCTTGCAAGTTGCTTCAAGCACTTTCAAAGGAAAGTGATTTTCTCTGAAAGGACAGCATTTAGAAAGTGAAGCAACACTCCATTCCCTTCGTGCAGTGAATTGAAGTGTTGGAACAGACTGCTTCTCTTTCAGAGAAACGCATGTGAGTTTCTTCCTAATGCTTGCAAGTAGCTTAAGGCACTTTCAAGGGAAAGTGATTTTCTCTGAAAGGACAGCATTTAGAAGTGAAGCAACACTCCATTCACTTCGCACAGTGAATTGAAGTGTTCGAACAGACTGCTACTCTTTCAGAGAAACGCATGTGAGTTTCTGGTGAATGCTTGTAAGTAGCTTAAGGCACTTTCAAAGGAAAGTGATTTTCTCTGAAAGGACAGCATTTAGAAAGTGAAGCAACACTCCATTCACTTCGCACAGTGAATTGAAGTGTTGGAACAGACTGCTTCTCTTTCAGAGAAACGCATGTGAGTTTCTTCCTAATGCTTGCAAGTAGCTTAAGGCACTTTCAAGGGAAAGTGATTTTCTCTGAAAGGACAGCATTTAGAAAGTGAAGCAACACTCCATTCACTTCGCATAGTGAATTGAAGTGTTGGAACAGACTGCTTCTCTTTCAGAGAAACGCATGTGAGTTTCTGTTGAATGCTTGTAAGTACCTTAAGGCACTTTCAAAGGAAAGTGATTTTCTCTGAAAGGACAGCATTTAGAAAGTGAAGCAACACTCCATTCACTTCGCACAGTGAATTGAAGTGTTGGAACAGACTGCTTCTCTTTCAGAGAAACGCATGTGAGTTTCTTGTGAATGCTTGCAAGTTGCTTCAGGCACTTTCAAAGGAAAGTGATTTTCTCTGAAAGGACAGCATTTACAAACTGAAGCAACACTCCATTCACTTCGCACAGTGAATTGAAGTGTTGGAACAGACTGCTTCTCTTTAAGAGAAACGCATGTGAGTTTTTTGTGAATGCTTGAAAGTAGTTTAAGGCACTTTCAAAGGAAAGTGATTTTCTCTGAAATGACAGCATTTAGAAAGTGAAGCAACAATCCATTCACTTCGCACAGTGAATTGAAGTGTTGGAACAGACTGCTTCTCTTTCAGAGAAACGCATGTGAGTTTCTTGTGAATGCTTGCAAGTTGCTTCCGGCGCTTTCAAAGGAAAGTGATTTTCTCTGAAAGGACAGCATTTACAAACTGAAGCAACACTCCATTCACTTCGCACAGTGAATTGAAGTGTTGGAACAGACTGCTTCTCTTTAAGAGAAACGCATGTGAGTTTTTTGTGAATGCTTGAAAGTAGTTTAAGGCACTTTCAAAGGAAAGTGATTTTCTCTGAAAGGACAGCATTTAGAAAGTGAAGCAACACTCCATTCACTTTGCACAGTGAATTGAAGTGTTGGAACAGACTGCTTCTCTTTCAGAGGAATGCATGTGAGTTTCTGGTGAATGCTTGTAAGTAGCTTAAGGCACTTTCAAAGGAAAGTGATTTTCTCTGAAAGGACAGCATTTAAAAAGTGAAGCAACACTCCATTCCCTTCGTGCAGTGAATTGAAGTGTTGGAACAGACTGCTTCTCTTTCAGAGAAACGCATGTGAGTTTCTTCCTAATGCTTGCAAGTAGCTTAAGGCACTTTCAAGGGAAAGTGATTTTCTCTGAAAGGACATAATTTAGAAAGTGAAGCAACACTCCATTTACTTCGCACAGTGAATTGAAGTGTTGGAACAGACTGCTTCTCTTTCAGAGAAACGCATGTGAGTTTCTGGTGAATGCTTGTAAGTAGCTTAAGGCACTTTCAAAGGAAAGTGATTTTCTCTGAAAGGACAGCATTTAGAAAGTGAAGCAACACTCCATTCACTTCGCACAGTGAATTGAAGTGTTGGAACAGACTGCTTCTCTTTCAGAGAAATGCATGTGAGTTTCTGGTGAATCCTTGTAAGTAGCTTAAGGCACTTTCAAAGGAAAGTGATTTTCTCTGAAAGGACAGCATTTAGAAAGTGAAGCAACACTCCATTCACTTCACACAGTGAATTGAAGTGTTGGAACAGACTGCTTCTCTTTAGAGAAACGCATGTGTGTTTCTGGTGAATGCTTGTAAGTAGCTTAAGGCACTTTCAAAGGAAAGTGATTTTCTCTGAAAGGACAGCATTTAGAAAGTGAAGCAACACTCCATTCACTTCGCACAGTGAATTGCAGTGTTGGAACAGACTGCTTCTCTTTCAGAGAAACGCATGTGAGATTCTGTTGAATGCTTGTAAGTAGCTTAAGGCACTTTCAAAGGAAAGTGTTTTTCTCTGAAAGGACAGCATTTAGAAAGTGAAGCAACACTCCATTCCCTTCGTGAAGTGAATTGAAGTGTTGGATCAGAGTGCTTCTCTTTCATAGAAACGCATTAGTGTTTCTTGTGAATTCTTGTAAGTTGCTTAAGGCACTTTGAAAAGAAAGTGATTTTCTCTGAAAGGACAGCATTTAGAAAGTGAAGCAACACTCCATTCACTTCGCACAGTGAATTGAAGTGTTGGAACAGACTGCTTCTCTTTAAGAGAAACGCATGTGAGTTTTTTGTGAATGCTTGAAAGTAGTTTAAGGCACTTTCAAAGGAAAGTGATTTTCTCTGAAAGGACAGCATTTAGAAAGTGAGGCAACACTCCATTCACTTCACACAGTGAATTGAAGTGTTGGAACAGACTGCTTCTCTTTCAGAGAAACGCATGTGAGTTTCTTCCTAATGCTTGCAAGTAGCTTAAGGCACTTTCAAAGGAAAGTGTTTTTCTCTGAAAGGACAGCATTTAGAAAGTGAAGCAACACTCCATTCACTTCGCACAGTGAATTGAGGTGTTGGAACAGACTGCTTCTCTTTCAGAGAAACGCATGTGAGTTTCTTCCTAATGCTTGCAAGTAGTTTAAGGCACTTTCAAAGGAAAGTGATTTTCTCTGAAAGGACAGCATTTAGAAAGTGAAGCAACACTCCATTCACTTCGCACAGTGAATTGAAGTGTTGGAACAGACTGCTTCTCTTTCAGAGAAACGCATGTGAGTTTCTGGTGAATGCTTGTGAGTAGCTTAAATCACTTTCAAAGGAAAGTGATTTTCTCTGAAAGGACAGCATTTAGAAAGTGAAGCAACACTCCATTCACTTCGCACAGTGAATTGAAGTGTTGGAACAGACTGCTTCCCTTTCAGAGAAATGCATGTGAGTTTCTGTTGAATGCTTGTAAGTAGCTTAAAGCACTTTCAAAGGAAAGTGATTTTCTCTGAAAGGACAGCATTTAGAAAGTGAAACAACACTCCATTCACTTCGCACAGTGAATTGAAGTATTGGAACAGACTGCTTCTCTTTCAGAGAAATGCATGTGAGTTTCTGTTGAATGCTTGTAAGTAGCTTAAGGCACTTTCAAAGGAAAGTGATTTTCCCTGAAAGGACAGCATTTAGAAAGTGAGGCAACACTCCATTCACTTCACACAGTGAATTGAAGTGTTGGAACAGACTGCTTCTCTTTCAGAGAAATGCATGTGATTTTCTTCCTAATGCTTGCAAGTAGCTTAAGGCACTTTCAAAGGAAAGTGATTTTCTCTGAAAGGACATAATTTAGAAAGTGAAGCAACACTCCATTCACTTCGCACAGTGAATTGAAGTGTTGGAACAGACTGCTTCTCTTTCAGAGAAACGCATGTGAGTTTCTTCCTAATGCTTGCAAGTAGCTTAAGGCACTTTCAAAGGAAAGTGATTTTCTCTGAAAGGACAGCATTTAGAAAGTGAAGCAACACTCCATTCACTTCGCACAGTGAATTGAAGTGTTGGAACAGACTGCTTCTCTTTCAGAGAAACGCATGTGAGTTTCTTGAATGCTTGCAAGTTGCTTCAAGCACTTTCAAAGGAAAGTGATTTTCTCTGAAAGGACAGCATTTACAAACTGAAGCAACACTCCATTCACTTCGCACAGTGAATTGAAGTGTTGGAACAGACTGCTTCTCTTTAAGAGAAATGCATGTGAGTTTTTTGTGAATGCTTGAAAGTAGTTTAAGGCACTTTCAAAGGAAAGTGATTTTCTCTGAAAGGACAGCATTTAGAAAGTGAAGCAACACTCCATTCACTTTGCACAGTGAATTGAAGTGTTGGAACAGACTGCTTCTCTTTCAGAGAAATGCATGTGAGTTTCTGGTGAATGCTTGTAAGTAGCTTAAGGCACTTTCAAAGGAAAGTGATTTTCTCTGAAAGGACAGCATTTAGAAAGTGAAGCAACACTCCATTCCCTTCGTGCAGTGAATTGAAGTGTTGGAACAGACTGCTTCTCTTTCAGAGAAACGCATGTGAGTTTCTTCCTAATGCTTGCAAGTAGCTTAAGGCACTTTCAAGGGAAAGTGATTTTCTCTGAAAGGACAGCATTTAGAAAGTGAAGCAACACTCCATTCACTTCGCACAGTGAATTGAAGTGTTGGAACAGACTGCTTCTCTTTCAGAGAAACGCATGTGAGTTTCTTCCTAATGCTTGCAAGTAGCTTAAGGCACTTTCAAAGGAAAGTGATTTTCTCTGAAAGGACAGCATTTAGAAAGTGAAGCAACACTCCATTCACTTCGCACAGTGAATTGAAATGTTGGAACAGACTGCTTCTCTTTCAGAGAAACGCATGTGAGTTTCTTCCTAATGCTTGCAAGTAGCTTAAGGCACTTTCAAGGGAAAGTGATTTTCTCTGAAAGGACAGCATTTAGAAAGTGAAGCAACACCTCATTCACTTCGCATAGTGAATTGAAGTGTTGGAACAGACTGCTTCTCTTTCAGAGAAACGCATGTGAGTTTCTGGTGAATGCTTGTAAGTACCTTAAGGCACTTTCAAAGGAAAGTGATTTTCTCTGAAAGGACAGCATTTAGAAAGTGAAGCAACACTCCATTCACTTCGCAGAGTGAATTGAAGTGTTGGAACAGACTGCTTCTCTTTCAGAGAAATGCATGTGAGTTTCTGTTGAATGCTTGTAAGTACCTTAAGGCACTTTCAAAGGAAAGTGATTTTCTCTGAAAGGACAGCATTTAGAAAGTGAAGCAACACTCCATTCACTTCGCAGAGTGAATTGAAGTATTGGAACAGACTGCTTCTCTTTCAGAGAAATGCATGTGAGTTTCTGGTGAATGCTTGTAAGTAGCTTAAGGCACTTTCAAAGGAAAGTGATTTTCTCTGAAAGGACAGCATTTAGAAAGTGAAGCAACACTCCATTCACTTCGCACAGTGAATTGAAGTGTTGGAACAGACTGCTTCTCTTTAAGAGAAACGCATGTGAGTTTTTTGTGAATGCTTGAAAGTAGTTTAAGGCACTTTCAAAGGAAAGTGATTTTCTCTGAAAGGACAGCATTTAGAAAGTGAGGCAACACTCCATTCACTTCACACAGTGAATTGAAGTGTTGGAACAGACTGCTTCTCTTTCAGAGAAACGCATGTGAGTTTCTTCCTAATGCTTGCAAGTAGCTTAAGGCACTTTCAAAGGAAAGTGTTTTTCTCTGAAAAGACAGCATTTAGAAAGTGAAGCAACACTCCATTCACTTCGCACAGTGAATTGAGGTGTTGGAACAGACTGCTTCTCTTTCAGAGAAACGCATGTGAGTTTCTTCCTAATGCTTGCAAGTAGTTTAAGGCACTTTCAAAGGAAAGTGATTTTCTCTGAAAGGACAGCATTTAGAAAGTGAAGCAACACTCCATTCACTTCGCACAGTGAATTGAAGTGTTGGAACAGACTGCTTCTCTTTCAGAGAAACGCATGTGAGTTTCTGGTGAATGCTTGTGAGTAGCTTAAATCACTTTCAAAGGAAAGTGATTTTCTCTGAAAGGACAGCATTTAGAAAGTGAAGCAACACTCCATTCACTTCGCACAGTGAATTGAAGTGTTGGAACAGACTGCTTCCCTTTCAGAGAAATGCATGTGAGTTTCTGTTGAATGCTTGTAAGTAGCTTAAAGCACTTTCAAAGGAAAGTGATTTTCTCTGAAAGGACAGCATTTAGAAAGTGAGGCAACACTCCATTCACTTCACACAGTGAATTGAAGTGTTGGAACAGACTGCTTCTCTTTCAGAGAAATGCATGTGATTTTCTTCCTAATGCTTGTAAGTAGCTTAAGGCACTTTCAAAGGAAAGTGATTTTCTCTGAAAGGACAGCATTTAGAAAGTGAAGCAACACTCCATTCACTTCGCACAGTGAATTGAATTGTTGGAACAGACTGCTTCTCTTTCAGAGAAACGCATGTGAGTTTCTTCCTAATGCTTGCAAGTAGCTTAAGGCACTTTCAAAGGAAAGTGATTTTCTCTGAAAGGACAGCATTTAGAAAGTGAAGCAACACTCCATTCACTTCGCACAGTGAATTGAAGTGTTGGAACAGACTGCTTCTCTTTCAGAGAAACGCATGTGAGTTTCTTGAATGCTTGCAAGTTGCTTCAAGCACTTTCAAAGGAAAGTGATTTTCTCTGAAAGGACAGCATTTACAAACTGAAGCAACACTCCATTCACTTCGCACAGTGAATTGAAGTGTTGGAACAGACTGCTTCTCTTTAAGAGAAACGCATGTGAGTTTTTTGTGAATGCTTGAAAGTAGTTTAAGGCACTTTCAAAGGAAAGTGATTTTCTCTGAAAGGACAGCATTTAGAAAGTGAAGCAACACTCCATTCACTTTGCACAGTGAATTGAAGTGTTGGAACAGACTGCTTCTCTTTCAGAGAAATGCATGTGAGTTTCTGGTGAATGCTTGTAAGTAGCTTAAGGCACTTTCAAAGGAAAGTGATTTTCTCTGAAAGGACAGCATTTAGAAAGTGAAGCAACACTCCATTCCCTTCGTGCAGTGAATTGAAGTGTTGGAACAGACTGCTTCTCTTTCAGAGAAACGCATGTGAGTTTCTTCCTAATGCTTGCAATTAGCTTAAGGCACTTTCAAGGGAAAGTGATTTTCTCTGAAAGGACAGCATTTAGAAGTGAAGCAACACTCCATTCACTTCGCACAGTGAATTGAAGTGTTGGAACAGACTGCTACTCTTTCAGAGAAACGCATGTGAGTTTCTGGTGAATGCTTGTAAGTAGCTTAAGGCACTTTCAAAGGAAAGTGATTTTCTCTGAAAGGACAGCATTTAGAAAGTGAAGCAACACTCCATTCACTTCGCACAGTGAATTGAAGTGTTGGAACAGACTGCTTCTCTTTCAGAGAAACGCATGTGAGTTTCTTCCTAATGCTTGCAAGTAGCTTAAGGCACTTTCAAGGGAAAGTGATTTTCTCTGAAAGGACAGCATTTAGAAAGTGAAGCAACACTCCATTCACTTCGCATAGTGAATTGAAGTGTTGGAACAGACTGCTTCTCTTTCAGAGAAACGCATGTGAGTTTCTGGTGAATGCTTGTAAGTACCTTAAGGCACTTTCAAAGGAAAGTGATTTTCTCTGAAAGGACAGCATTTAGAAAGTGAAGCAACACTCCATTCACTTCGCAGAGTGAATTGAAGTGTTGGAACAGACTGCTTCTCTTTCAGAGAAATGCATGTGAGTTTCTGTTGAATGCTTGTAAGTACCTTAAGGCACTTTCAAAGGAAAGTGATTTTCTCTGAAAGGACAGCATTTAGAAAGTGAAGCAACACTCCATTCACTTCGCAGAGTGAATTGAAGTATTGGAACAGACTGCTTCTCTTTCAGAGAAATGCATGTGAGTTTCTGTTGAATGCTTGTAAGTAGCTTAAGGCACTTTCAAAGGAAAGTGATTTTCTCTGAAAGGACAGCATTTAGAAAGTGAGGCAACACTCCATTCACTTCACACAGTGAATTGAAGTGTTGGAACAGACTGCTTCTCTTTCAGAGAAATGCATGTGATTTTCTTCCTAATGCTTGCAAGTAGCTTAAGGCACTTTCAAAGGAAAGTGATTTTCTCTGAAAGGACAGCATTTAGAAAGTGAAGCAACACTCCATTCACTTCGCACAGTGAATTGAAGTGTTGGAACAGACTGCTTCTCTTTCAGAGAAACGCATGTGAGTTTCTTCCTAATGCTTGCAAGTAGCTTAAGGCACTTTCAAAGGAAAGTGATTTTCTCTGAAAGGACAGCATTTAGAAAGTGAAGCAACACTCCATTCACTTCGCACAGTGAATTGAAGTGTTGGAACAGACTGCTTCTCTTTCAGAGAAACGCATGTGAGTTTCTTCCTAATGCTTGCAAGTAGCTTAAGGCACTTTCAAAGGAAAGTGATTTTCTCTGAAAGGACAGCATTTAGAAAGTGAAGCAACACTCCATTCACTTCGCACAGTGAATTGAAATGTTGGAACAGACTGCTTCTCTTTCAGAGAAACGCATGTGAGTTTCTTCCTAATGCTTGCAAGTAGCTTAAGGCACTTTCAAGGGAAAGTGATTTTCTCTGAAAGGACAGCATTTAGAAAGTGAAGCAACACTCCATTCACTTCGCATAGTGAATTGAAGTGTTGGAACAGACTGCTTCTCTTTCAGAGAAACGCATGTGAGTTTCTGGTGAATGCTTGTAAGTACCTTAAGGCACTTTCAAAGGAAAGTGATTTTCTCTGAAAGGACAGCATTTAGAAAGTGAAGCAACACTCCATTCACTTCGCACAGTGAATTGAAGTGTTGGAACAGACTGCTTCTCTTTCAGAGAAATGCATGTGAGTTTCTGTTGAATGCTTGTAAGTACCTTAAGGCACTTTCAAAGGAAAGTGATTTTCTCTGAAAGGACAGCATTTAGAAAGTGAAGCAACACTCCATTCACTTCGCAGAGTGAATTGAAGTATTGGAACAGACTGCTTCTCTTTCAGAGAAATGCATGTGAGTTTCTGGTGAATGCTTGTAAGTAGCTTAAGGCACTTTCAAAGGAAAGTGATTTTCTCTGAAAGGACAGCATTTAGAAAGTGAAGCAACACTCCATTCACTTCGCACAGTGAATTGAAGTGTTGGAACAGACTGCTTCTCTTTAAGAGAAACGCATGTGAGTTTTTTGTGAATGCTTGAAAGTAGTTTAAGGCACTTTCAAAGGAAAGTGATTTTCTCTGAAAGGACAGCATTTAGAAAGTGAGGCAACACTCCATTCACTTCACACAGTGAATTGAAGTGTTGGAACAGACTGCTTCTCTTTCAGAGAAACGCATGTGAGTTTCTTCCTAATGCTTGCAAGTAGCTTAAGGCACTTTCAAAGGAAAGTGTTTTTCTCTGAAAGGACAGCATTTAGAAAGTGAAGCAACACTCCATTCACTTCGCACAGTGAATTGAGGTGTTGGAACAGACTGCTTCTCTTTCAGAGAAACGCATGTGAGTTTCTTCCTAATGCTTGCAAGTAGTTTAAGGCACTTTCAAAGGAAAGTGATTTTCTCTGAAAGGACAGCATTTAGAAAGTGAAGCAACACTCCATTCACTTCGCACAGTGAATTGAAGTGTTGGAACAGACTGCTTCTCTTTCAGAGAAACGCATGTGAGTTTCTGGTGAATGCTTGTGAGTAGCTTAAATCACTTTCAAAGGAAAGTGATTTTCTCTGAAAGGACAGCATTTAGAAAGTGAAGCAACACTCCATTCACTTCGCACAGTGAATTGAAGTGTTGGAACAGACTGCTTCCCTTTCAGAGAAATGCATGTGAGTTTCTGTTGAATGCTTGTAAGTAGCTTAAAGCACTTTCAAAGGAAAGTGATTTTCTCTGAAAGGACAGCATTTAGAAAGTGAGGCAACACTCCATTCACTTCACACAGTGAATTGAAGTGTTGGAACAGACTGCTTCTCTTTCAGAGAAATGCATGTGATTTTCTTCCTAATGCTTGTAAGTAGCTTAAGGCACTTTCAAAGGAAAGTGATTTTCTCTGAAAGGACAGCATTTAGAAAGTGAAGCAACACTCCATTCACTTCGCACAGTGAATTGAAGTGTTGGAACAGACTGCTTCTCTTTCAGAGAAACGCATGTGAGTTTCTTCCTAATGCTTGCAAGTAGCTTAAGGCACTTTCAAAGGAAAGTGATTTTCTCTGAAAGGACAGCATTTAGAAAGTGAAGCAACACTCCATTCACTTCGCACAGTGAATTGAAGTGTTGGAACAGACTGCTTCTCTTTCAGAGAAACGCATGTGAGTTTCTTGAATGCTTGCAAGTTGCTTCAAGCACTTTCAAAGGAAAGTGATTTTCTCTGAAAGGACAGCATTTACAAACTGAAGCAACACTCCATTCACTTCGCACAGTGAATTGAAGTGTTGGAACAGACTGCTTCTCTTTAAGAGAAACGCATGTGAGTTTTTTGTGAATGCTTGAAAGTAGTTTAAGGCACTTTCAAAGGAAAGTGATTTTCTCTGAAAGGACAGCATTTAGAAAGTGAAGCAACACTCCATTCACTTTGCACAGTGAATTGAAGTGTTGGAACAGACTGCTTCTCTTTCAGAGAAATGCATGTGAGTTTCTGGTGAATGCTTGTAAGTAGCTTAAGGCACTTTCAAAGGAAAGTGATTTTCTCTGAAAGGACAGCATTTAGAAAGTGAAGCAACACTCCATTCCCTTCGTGCAGTGAATTGAAGTGTTGGAACAGACTGCTTCTCTTTCAGAGAAACGCATGTGAGTTTCTTCCTAATGCTTGCAAGTAGCTTAAGGCACTTTCAAGGGAAAGTGATTTTCTCTGAAAGGACAGCATTTAGAAGTGAAGCAACACTCCATTCACTTCGCACAGTGAATTGAAGTGTTGGAACAGACTGCTACTCTTTCAGAGAAACGCATGTGAGTTTCTGGTGAATGCTTGTAAGTAGCTTAAGGCACTTTCAAAGGAAAGTGATTTTCTCTGAAAGGACAGCATTTAGAAAGTGAAGCAACACTCCATTCACTTCGCACAGTGAATTGAAGTGTTGGAACAGACTGCTTCTCTTTCAGAGAAACGCATGTGAGTTTCTTCCTAATGCTTGCAAGTAGCTTAAGGCACTTTCAAGGGAAAGTGATTTTCTCTGAAAGGACAGCATTTAGAAAGTGAAGCAACACTCCATTCACTTCGCATAGTGAATTGAAGTGTTGGAACAGACTGCTTCTCTTTCAGAGAAACGCATGTGAGTTTCTGGTGAATGCTTGTAAGTACCTTAAGGCACTTTCAAAGGAAAGTGATTTTCTCTGAAAGGACAGCATTTAGAAAGTGAAGCAACACTCCATTCACTTCGCAGAGTGAATTGAAGTGTTGGAACAGACTGCTTCTCTTTCAGAGAAATGCATGTGAGTTTCTGTTGAATGCTTGTAAGTACCTTAAGGCACTTTCAAAGGAAAGTGATTTTCTCTGAAAGGACAGCATTTAGAAAGTGAAGCAACACTCCATTCACTTCGCAGAGTGAATTGAAGTATTGGAACAGACTGCTTCTCTTTCAGAGAAATGCATGTGAGTTTCTGTTGAATGCTTGTAAGTAGCTTAAGGCACTTTCAAAGGAAAGTGATTTTCTCTGAAAGGACAGCATTTAGAAAGTGAGGCAACACTCCATTCACTTCACACAGTGAATTGAAGTGTTGGAACAGACTGCTTCTCTTTCAGAGAAATGCATGTGATTTTCTTCCTAATGCTTGCAAGTAGCTTAAGGCACTTTCAAAGGAAAGTGATTTTCTCTGAAAGGACAGCATTTAGAAAGTGAAGCAACACTCCATTCACTTCGCACAGTGAATTGAAGTGTTGGAACAGACTGCTTCTCTTTCAGAGAAACGCATGTGAGTTTCTTCCTAATGCTTGCAAGTAGCTTAAGGCACTTTCAAAGGAAAGTGATTTTCTCTGAAAGGACAGCATTTAGAAAGTGAAGCAACACTCCATTCACTTCGCACAGTGAATTGAAGTGTTGGAACAGACTGCTTCTCTTTGAGAGAAACGCATGTGAGTTTCTTGTGAATGCTTGCAAGTTGCTTCAGGCACTTTCAAAGGAAAGTGATTTTCTCTGAAAGGGCAGCATTTACAAACTGAAGCAACACTCCATTCACTTCGCACAGTGAATTGAAGTGTTGGAACAGACTGCTTCTCTTTAAGAGAAACGCATGTGAGTTTTTTGTGAATGCTTGAAAGTAGTTTAAGGCACTTTCAAAGGAAAGTGATTTTCTCTGAAATGACAGCATTTAGAAAGTGAAGCAACACTCCATTCACTTCGCACAGTGAATTGAAGTGTTGGAACAGACTGCTTCTCTTTCAGAGAAACGCATGTGAGTTTCTTGTGAATGCTTGCAAGTTGCTTCCGGCGCTTTCAAAGGAAAGTGATTTTCTCTGAAAGGACAGCATTTACAAACTGAAGCAACACTCCATTCACTTCGCACAGTGAATTGAAGTGTTGGAACAGACTGCTTCTCTTTAAGAGAAACGCATGTGAGTTTTTTGTGAATGCTTGAAAGTAGTTTAAGGCACTTTCAAAGGAAAGTGATTTTCTCTGAAAGGACAGCATTTAGAAAGTGAAGCAACACTCCATTCACTTTGCACAGTGAATTGAAGTGTTGGAACAGACTGCTTCTCTTTCAGAGGAATGCATGTGAGTTTCTGGTGAATGCTTGTAAGTAGCTTAAGGCACTTTCAAAGGAAAGTGATTTTCTCTGAAAGGACAGCATTTAAAAAGTGAAGCAACACTCCATTCCCTTCGTGCAGTGAATTGAAGTGTTGGAACAGACTGCTTCTCTTTCAGAGAAACGCATGTGAGTTTCTTCCTAATGCTTGCAAGTAGCTTAAGGCACTTTCAAGGGAAAGTGATTTTCTCTGAAAGGACAGCATTTAGAAAGTGAAGCAACACTCCATTTACTTCGCACAGTGAATTGAAGTGTTGGAACAGACTGCTTCTCTTTCAGAGAAACGCATGTGAGTTTCTGGTGAATGCTTGTAAGTAGCTTAAGGCACTTTCAAAGGAAAGTGATTTTCTCTGAAAGGACAGCATTTAGAAAGTGAAGCAACACTCCATTCACTTCGCACAGTGAATTGAAGTGTTGGAACAGACTGCTTCTCTTTCAGAGAAATGCATGTGAGTTTCTGTTGAATGCTTGTAAGTACTTTAAGGCACTTTCAAAGGAAAGTGATTTTCTCTGAAAGGACAGCATTTAGAAATTGAAGCAATACTCCATTCACTTCACAGAGTGAATTGAAGTATTGGAACAGACTGCTTCTCTTTCAGAGAAATGCATGTGAGTTTCTGGTGAATGCTTGTAAGTAGCTTAAGGCACTTTCAAAGGAAAGTGATTTTCTCTGAAAGGACAGCATTTAGAAAGTGAAGCAACACTCCATTCACTTCACACAGTGAATTGAAGTGTTGGAACAGACTGCTTCTCTTTAGAGAAACGCATGTGTGTTTCTGGTGAATGCTTGTAAGTAGCTTAAGGCACTTTCAAAGGAAAGTGATTTTCTCTGAAAGGACAGCATTTAGAAAGTGAAGCAACACTCCATTCACTTCGCACAGTGAATTGCAGTGTTGGAACAGACTGCTTCTCTTTCAGAGAAACGCATGTGAGATTCTGTTGAATGCTTGTAAGTAGCTTAAGGCACTTTCAAAGGAAAGTGTTTTTCTCTGAAAGGACAGCATTTAGAAAGTGAAGCAACACTCCATTCCCTTCGTGAAGTGAATTGAAGTGTTGGAACAGAGTGCTTCTCTTTCATAGAAACGCATTAGTGTTTCTTGTGAATTCTTGTAAGTTGCTTAAGGCACTTTCAAAAGAAAGTGATTTTCTCTGAAAGGACAGCATTTAGAAAGTGAAGCAACACTCCATTCACTTCGCACAGTGAATTGAAGTGTTGGAACAGACTGCTTCTCTTTCAGAGAAACGCATGTGAGTTTCTTCCTAATGCTTGCAAGTAGCTTAAGGCACTTTCAAGGGAAAGTGATTTTCTCTGAAAGGACAGCATTTAGAAAGTGAAGCAACACTCCATTCACTTCGCATAGTGAATTGAAGTGTTGGAACAGACTGCTTCTCTTTCAGAGAAACGCATGTGAGTTTCTGGTGAATGCTTGTAAGTACCTTAAGGCACTTTCAAAGGAAAGTGATTTTCTCTGAAAGGACAGCATTTAGAAAGTGAAGCAACACTCCATTCACTTCGCAGAGTGAATTGAAGTGTTGGAACAGACTGCTTCTCTTTCAGAGAAATGCATGTGAGTTTCTGTTGAATGCTTGTAAGTACCTTAAGGCACTTTCAAAGGAAAGTGATTTTCTCTGAAAGGACAGCATTTAGAAAGTGAAGCAACACTCCATTCACTTCGCAGAGTGAATTGAAGTATTGGAACAGACTGCTTCTCTTTCAGAGAAATGCATGTGAGTTTCTGTTGAATGCTTGTAAGTAGCTTAAGGCACTTTCAAAGGAAAGTGATTTTCTCTGAAAGGACAGCATTTAGAAAGTGAGGCAACACTCCATTCACTTCACACAGTGAATTGAAGTGTTGGAACAGACTGCTTCTCTTTCAGAGAAATGCATGTGATTTTCTTCCTAATGCTTGCAAGTAGCTTAAGGCACTTTCAAAGGAAAGTGATTTTCTCTGAAAGGACAGCATTTAGAAAGTGAAGCAACACTCCATTCACTTCGCACAGTGAATTGAAGTGTTGGAACAGACTGCTTCTCTTTCAGAGAAACGCATGTGAGTTTCTTCCTAATGCTTGCAAGTAGCTTAAGGCACTTTCAAAGGAAAGTGATTTTCTCTGAAAGGACAGCATTTAGAAAGTGAAGCAACACTCCATTCACTTCGCACAGTGAATTGAAGTGTTGGAACAGACTGCTTCTCTTTGAGAGAAACGCATGTGAGTTTCTTGTGAATGCTTGCAAGTTGCTTCAGGCACTTTCAAAGGAAAGTGATTTTCTCTGAAAGGGCAGCATTTACAAACTGAAGCAACACTCCATTCACTTCGCACAGTGAATTGAAGTGTTGGAACAGACTGCTTCTCTTTAAGAGAAACGCATGTGAGTTTTTTGTGAATGCTTGAAAGTAGTTTAAGGCACTTTCAAAGGAAAGTGATTTTCTCTGAAATGACAGCATTTAGAAAGTGAAGCAACACTCCATTCACTTCGCACAGTGAATTGAAGTGTTGGAACAGACTGCTTCTCTTTCAGAGAAACGCATGTGAGTTTCTTGTGAATGCTTGCAAGTTGCTTCCGGCGCTTTCAAAGGAAAGTGATTTTCTCTGAAAGGACAGCATTTACAAACTGAAGCAACACTCCATTCACTTCGCACAGTGAATTGAAGTGTTGGAACAGACTGCTTCTCTTTAAGAGAAACGCATGTGAGTTTTTTGTGAATGCTTGAAAGTAGTTTAAGGCACTTTCAAAGGAAAGTGATTTTCTCTGAAAGGACAGCATTTAGAAAGTGAAGCAACACTCCATTCACTTTGCACAGTGAATTGAAGTGTTGGAACAGACTGCTTCTCTTTCAGAGGAATGCATGTGAGTTTCTGGTGAATGCTTGTAAGTAGCTTAAGGCACTTTCAAAGGAAAGTGATTTTCTCTGAAAGGACAGCATTTAAAAAGTGAAGCAACACTCCATTCCCTTCGTGCAGTGAATTGAAGTGTTGGAACAGACTGCTTCTCTTTCAGAGAAACGCATGTGAGTTTCTTCCTAATGCTTGCAAGTAGCTTAAGGCACTTTCAAGGGAAAGTGATTTTCTCTGAAAGGACAGCATTTAGAAAGTGAAGCAACACTCCATTTACTTCGCACAGTGAATTGAAGTGTTGGAACAGACTGCTTCTCTTTCAGAGAAACGCATGTGAGTTTCTGGTGAATGCTTGTAAGTAGCTTAAGGCACTTTCAAAGGAAAGTGATTTTCTCTGAAAGGACAGCATTTAGAAAGTGAAGCAACACTCCATTCACTTCGCACAGTGAATTGAAGTGTTGGAACAGACTGCTTCTCTTTCAGAGAAATGCATGTGAGTTTCTGTTGAATGCTTGTAAGTACTTTAAGGCACTTTCAAAGGAAAGTGATTTTCTCTGAAAGGACAGCATTTAGAAATTGAAGCAATACTCCATTCACTTCACAGAGTGAATTGAAGTATTGGAACAGACTGCTTCTCTTTCAGAGAAATGCATGTGAGTTTCTGGTGAATGCTTGTAAGTAGCTTAAGGCACTTTCAAAGGAAAGTGATTTTCTCTGAAAGGACAGCATTTAGAAAGTGAAGCAACACTCCATTCACTTCACACAGTGAATTGAAGTGTTGGAACAGACTGCTTCTCTTTAGAGAAACGCATGTGTGTTTCTGGTGAATGCTTGTAAGTAGCTTAAGGCACTTTCAAAGGAAAGTGATTTTCTCTGAAAGGACAGCATTTAGAAAGTGAAGCAACACTCCATTCACTTCGCACAGTGAATTGCAGTGTTGGAACAGACTGCTTCTCTTTCAGAGAAACGCATGTGAGATTCTGTTGAATGCTTGTAAGTAGCTTAAGGCACTTTCAAAGGAAAGTGTTTTTCTCTGAAAGGACAGCATTTAGAAAGTGAAGCAACACTCCATTCCCTTCGTGAAGTGAATTGAAGTGTTGGAACAGAGTGCTTCTCTTTCATAGAAACGCATTAGTGTTTCTTGTGAATTCTTGTAAGTTGCTTAAGGCACTTTCAAAAGAAAGTGATTTTCTCTGAAAGGACAGCATTTAGAAAGTGAAGCAACACTCCATTCACTTCGCACAGTGAATTGAAGTGTTGGAACAGACTGCTTCTCTTTAAGAGAAACGCATGTGAGTTTTTTGTGAATGCTTGAAAGTAGTTTAAGGCACTTTCAAAGGAAAGTGAGTTTCTCTGAAAGGACAGCATTTAGAAAGTGAGGCAACACTCCATTCACTTCACACAGTGAATTGAAGTGTTGGAACAGACTGCTTCTCTTTCAGAGAAACGCATGTGAGTTTCTTCCTAATGCTTGCAAGTAGCTTAAGGCACTTTCAAAGGAAAGTGTTTTTCTCTGAAAGGACAGCATTTAGAAAGTGAAGCAACACTCCATTCACTTCGCACAGTGAATTGAGGTGTTGGAACAGACTGCTTCTCTTTCAGAGAAACGCATGTGAGTTTCTTCCTAATGCTTGCAAGTAGTTTAAGGCACTTTCAAAGGAAAGTGATTTTCTCTGAAAGGACAGCATTTAGAAAGTGAAGCAACACTCCATTCACTTCGCACAGTGAATTGAAGTGTTGGAACAGACTGCTTCTCTTTCAGAGAAACGCATGTGAGTTTCTGGTGAATGCTTGTGAGTAGCTTAAATCACTTTCAAAGGAAAGTGATTTTCTCTGAAAGGACAGCATTTAGAAAGTGAAGCAACACTCCATTCACTTCGCACAGTGAATTGAAGTGTTGGAACAGACTGCTTCTCTTTCAGAGAAATGCATGTGAGTTTCTGTTGAATGCTTGTAAGTAGCTTAAAGCACTTTCAAAGGAAAGTGATTTTCTCTGAAAGGACAGCATTTAGAAAGTGAAACAACACTCCATTCACTTCGCAGAGTGAATTGAAGTATTGGAACAGACTGCTTCTCTTTCAGAGAAATGCATGTGAGTTTCTGTTGAATGCTTGTAAGTAGCTTAAGGCACTTTCAAAGGAAAGTGATTTTCCCTGAAAGGACAGCATTTAGAAAGTGAGGCAACACTCCATTCACTTCACACAGTGAATTGAAGTGTTGGAACAGACTGCTTCTCTTTCAGAGAAATGCATGTGATTTTCTTCCTAATGCTTGCAAGTAGCTTAAGGCACTTTCAAAGGAAAGTGATTTTCTCTGAAAGGACATAATTTAGAAAGTGAAGCAACACTCCATTCACTTCGCACAGTGAATTGAAGTGTTGGAACAGACTGCTTCTCTTTCAGAGAAACGCATGTGAGTTTCTTCCTAATGCTTGCAAGTAGCTTAAGGCACTTTCAAAGGAAAGTGATTTTCTCTGAAAGGACAGCATTTAGAAAGTGAAGCAACACTCCATTCACTTCGCACAGTGAATTGAAGTGTTGGAACAGACTGCTTCTCTTTCAGAGAAACGCATGTGAGTTTCTTGAATGCTTGCAAGTTGCTTCAAGCACTTTCAAAGGAAAGTGATTTTCTCTGAAAGGACAGCATTTACAAACTGAAGCAACACTCCATTCACTTCGCACAGTGAATTGAAGTGTTGGAACAGACTGCTTTTCTTTAAGAGAAACACATGTGAGTTTTTTGTGAATGCTTGAAAGTAGTTTAAGGCACTTTCAAAGGAAAGTGATTTTCTCTGAAAGGACAGCATTTAGAAAGTGAAGCAACACTCCATTCACTTTGCACAGTGAATGGAAGTGTTGGAACAGACTGCTTCTCTTTCAGAGAAATGCATGTGAGTTTCTGGTGAATGCTTGTAAGTAGCTTAAGGCACTTTCAAAGGAAAGTGATTTTCTCTGAAAGGACAGCATTTAGAAAGTGAAGCAACACTCCATTCCCTTCGTGCAGTGAATTGAAGTGTTGGAACAGACTGCTTCTCTTTCAGAGAAACGCATGTGAGTTTCTTCCTAATGCTTGCAAGTAGCTTAAGGCACTTTCAAGGGAAAGTGATTTTCTCTGAAAGGACAGCATTTAGAAGTGAAGCAACACTCCATTCACTTCGCACAGTGAATTGAAGTGTTGGAACAGACTGCTTCTCTTTCAGAGAAACGCATGTGAGTTTCTGGTGAATGCTTGTAAGTAGCTTAAGGCACTTTCAAAGGAAAGTGATTTTCTCTGAAAGGACAGCATTTAGAAAGTGAAGCAACACTCCATTCACTTCGCACAGTGAATTGAAGTGTTGGAACAGACTGCTTCTCTTTCAGAGAAACGCATGTGAGTTTCTTCCTAATGCTTGCAAGTAGCTTAAGGCACTTTCAAGGGAAAGTGATTTTCTCTGAAAGGACAGCATTTAGAAAGTGAAGCAACACTCCATTCACTTCGCATAGTGAATTGAAGTGTTGGAACAGACTGCTTCTCTTTCAGAGAAACGCATGTGAGTTTCTGGTGAATGCTTGTAAGTACCTTAAGGCACTTTCAAAGGAAAGTGATTTTCTCTGAAAGGACAGCATTTAGAAAGTGAAGCAACACTCCATTCACTTCGCAGAGTGAATTGAAGTGTTGGAACAGACTGCTTCTCTTTCAGAGAAATGCATGTGAGTTTCTGTTGAATGCTTGTAAGTACCTTAAGGCACTTTCAAAGGAAAGTGATTTTCTCTGAAAGGACAGCATTTAGAAAGTGAAGCAACACTCCATTCACTTCGCAGAGTGAATTGAAGTATTGGAACAGACTGCTTCTCTTTCAGAGAAATGCATGTGAGTTTCTGGTGAATGCTTGTAAGTAGCTTAAGGCACTTTCAAAGGAAAGTGATTTTCTCTGAAAGGACAGCATTTAGAAAATGAAGCAACACTCCATTCACTTCGCACAGTGAATTGAAGTGTTGGAACAGACTGCTTCTCTTTAAGAGAAACGCATGTGAGTTTTTTGTGAATGCTTGAAAGTAGTTTAAGGCACTTTCAAAGGAAAGTGATTTTCTCTGAAAGGACAGCATTTAGAAAGTGAGGCAACACTCCATTCACTTCACACAGTGAATTGAAGTGTTGGAACAGACTGCTTCTCTTTCAGAGAAACGCATTTGAGTTTCTTCCTAATGCTTGCAAGTAGCTTAAGGCACTTTCAAAGGAAAGTGTTTTTCTCTGAAAGGACAGCATTTAGAAAGTGAAGCAACACTCCATTCACTTCGCACAGTGAATTGAGGTGTTGGAACAGACTGCTTCTCTTTCAGAGAAACGCATGTGAGTTTCTTCCTAATGCTTGCAAGTAGTTTAAGGCACTTTCAAAGGAAAGTGATTTTCTCTGAAAGGACAGCATTTAGAAAGTGAAGCAACACTCCATTCACTTCGCACAGTGAATTGAAGTGTTGGAACAGACTGCTTCTCTTTCAGAGAAACGCATGTGAGTTTCTGGTGAATGCTTGTGAGTAGCTTAAATCACTTTCAAAGGAAAGTGATTTTCTCTGAAAGGACAGCATTTAGAAAGTGAAGCAACACTCCATTCACTTCGCACAGTGAATTGAAGTGTTGGAACAGACTGCTTCCCTTTCAGAGAAATGCATGTGAGTTTCTGTTGAATGCTTGTAAGTAGCTTAAAGCACTTTCAAAGGAAAGTGATTTTCTCTGAAAGGACAGCATTTAGAAAGTGAAGCAACACTCCATTCACTTCGCACAGTGAATTGAAGTATTGGAACAGACTGCTTCTCTTTCAGAGAAATGCATGTGAGTTTCTGTTGAATGCTTGTAAGTAGCTTAAGGCACTTTCAAAGGAAAGTGATTTTCTCTGAAAGGACAGCATTTAGAAAGTGAAGCAACACTCCATTCACTTCGCACAGTGAATTGAAGTGTTGGAACAGACTGCTTCTCTTTAATAGAAACGCATGTGAGTTTCTGGTGAATGCTTGTAAGTACCTTAAGGCACTTTCAAAGGAAAGTGATTTTCTCTGAAAGGACAGCATTTAGAAAGTGAAGCAACACTCCATTCACTTCGCACAGTGAATTGAAGTGTTGGAACAGACTGCTTCTCTTTCAGAGAAACGCATGTGAGTTTCTTCCTAATGCTTGCAAGTAGCTTAAGGCACTTTCAAAGGAAAGTGATTTTCTCTGAAAGGACAGCATTTAGAAAGTGAAGCAACACTCCATTCACTTCGCACAGTGAATTGAAGTGTTGGAACAGACTGCTTCTCTTTCAGAGAAACGCATGTGAGTTTCTTGTGAATGCTTGCAAGTTGCTTCAGGCACTTTCAAAGGAAAGTGATTTTCTCTGAAAGGACAGCATTTACAACCTGAAGCAACACTCCATTCACTTCGCACAGTGAATTGAAGTGTTGGAACAGACTGCTTCTCTTTAAGAGAAACGCATGTGAGTTTTTTGTGAATGCTTGAAAGTAGTTTAAGGCACTTTCAAAGGAAAGTGATTTTCTCTGAAAGGACAGCATTTAGAAAGTGAAGCAACACTCCATTCACTTCGCACAGTGAATTGAAGTGTTGGAACAGACTGCTTCTCTTTCAGAGAAACGCATGTGAGTTTCTTGTGAATGCTTGCAAGTTGCTTCAGGCGCTTTCAAAGGAAAGTGATTTTCTCTGAAAGGACAGCATTTACAAACTGAAGCAACACTCCATTCACTTCGCACAGTGAATTGAAGTGTTGGAACAGACTGCTTCTCTTTAAGAGAAACGCATGTGAGTTTTTTGTGAATGCTTGAAAGTAGTTTAAGGCACTTTCAAAGGAAAGTGATTTTCTCTGAAAGGACAGCATTTAGAAAGTGAAGCAACACTCCATTCACTTTGCACAGTGAATTGAAGTGTTGGAACAGACTGCTTCTCTTTCAGAGGAATGCATGTGAGTTTCTGGTGAATGCTTGTAAGTAGCTTAAGGCACTTTCAAAGGAAAGTGATTTTCTCTGAAAGGACAGCATTTAGAAAGTGAAGCAACACTCCATTCCCTTCGTGCAGTGAATTGAAGTGTTGGAACAGACTGCTTCTCTTTCAGAGAAACGCATGTGAGTTTCTTCCTAATGCTTGCAAGTAGCTTAAGGCACTTTCAAGGGAAAGTGATTTTCTCTGAAAGGACAGCATTTAGAAAGTGAAGCAACACTCCATTTACTTCGCACAGTGAATTGAAGTGTTGGAAGAGACTGCTTCTCTTTCAGAGAAACGCATGTGAGTTTCTGGTGAATGCTTGTAAGTAGCTTAAGGCACTTTCAAAGGAAAGTGATTTTCTCTGAAAGGACAGCATTTAGAAAGTGAAGCAACACTCCATTCACTTCGCACAGTGAATTGAAGTGTTGGAACAGACTGCTTCTCTTTCAGAGAAATGCATGTGAGTTTCTGTTGAATGCTTGTAAGTACTTTAAGGCACTTTCAAAGGAAAGTGATTTTCTCTGAAAGGACAGCATTTAGAAATTGAAGCAATACTCCATTCACTTCACAGAGTGAATTGAAGTATTGGAACAGACTGCTTCTCTTTCAGAGAAATGCATGTGAGTTTCTGTTGAATGCTTGTAAGTAGCTTAAGGCACTTTCAAAGGAAAGTGATTTTCTCTGAAAGGACAGCATTTAGAAAGTGAAGCAACACTCCATTCACTTCACACAGTGAATTGAAGTGTTGGAACAGACTGCTTCTCTTTAGAGAAACGCATGTGTGTTTCTGGTGAATGCTTGTAAGTAGCTTAAGGCACTTTCAAAGGAAAGTGATTTTCTCTGAAAGGACAGCATTTAGAAAGTGAAGCAACACTCCATTCACTTCGCACAGTGAATTGCAGTGTTGGAACAGACTGCTTCTCTTTCAGAGAAACGCATGTGAGATTCTGTTGAATGCTTGTAAGTAGCTTAAGGCACTTTCAAAGGAAAGTGTTTTTCTCTGAAAGGACAGCATTTAGAAAGTGAAGCAACACTCCATTCCCTTCGTGAAGTGAATTGAAGTGTTGGAACAGAGTGCTTCTCTTTCATAGAAACGCATTAGTGTTTCTTGTGAATTCTTGTAAGTTGCTTAAGGCACTTTCAAAGGAAAGTGATTTTCTCTGAAAGGACAGCATTTAGAAAGTGAAGCAACACTCCATTCACTTCGCACAGTGAATTGAAGTGTTGGAACAGACTGCTTCTCTTTCAGAGAAACGCATGTGAGTTTCTGGTGAATGTTCGTGAGTAGCTTAAATCACTTTCAAAGGAAAGTGATTTTCTCTGAAAGGACAGCATTTAGAAAGTGAAGCAACACTCCATTCACTTCGCACAGTGAATTGAAGTGTTGGAACAGACTGCTTCTCTTTCAGAGAAATGCATGTGAGTTTCTGTTGAATGCTTGTAAGTAGCTAAGGCACTTTCAAAGGAAAGTGATTTTCTCTGAAAGGACAGCATTTAGAAAGTGAAACAACACTCCATTCACTTCGCAGAGTGAATTGAAGTATTGGAACAGACTGCTTCTCTTTCTGAGAAATGCTTGTGAGTTTCTGTTGAATGCTTGTAAGTAGCTTAAGGCACTTTCAAAAGAAAGTGATTTTCTCTGAAAGGACAGTATTTAGAAAGTGAGGCAACACTCCATTCACTTCACACAGTGAATTGAAGTGTTGGAACAGACTGCTTCTCTTTCAGAGAAATGCATGTGAGTTTCTTGTGAATGCTTGTAAGCAGCTTAAGGCACTTTCAAAGGAAAGTGATTTTCTCTGAAAGGACAGCATTTACAAACTGAAGCAACACTCCATTCACTTCGCACAGTGAATTGAAGTGTTGGAACAGACTGCTTCTCTTTAAGAGAAACGCATGTGAGTTTTTTGTGAATGCTTGAAAGTAGTTTAAGGCACTTTCAAAGGAAAGTGATTTTCTCTGAAAGGACAGCATTTAGAAAGTGAAGCAACACTCCATTCACTTTGCACAGTGAATTGAAGTGTTGGAACAGACTGCTTCTCTTTCAGAGAAACGCATGTGAGTTTCTGGTGAATGCTTGTAAGTAGCTTAAGGCACTTTCAAAGGAAAGTGATTTTCTCTGAAAGGACAGCATTTAGAAAGTGAAGCAACACTCCATTCACTTCGCACAGTGAATTGAAGTGTTGGAACAGACTGCTTCTCTTTCAGAGAAACGCATGTGAGTTTCTTCCTAATGCTTGCAAGTAGCTTAAGGCACTTTCAAGGGAAAGTGATTTTCTCTGAAAGAACAGCATTTAGAAAGTGAAGCAACACTCCATTCCCTTCGTGAAGTGAATTGAAGTGTTGGAACAGACTGCTTCTCTTTCAGAGAAACGCATGTGAGTTTCTTCCTAATGCTTGCAAGTAGCTTAAGGCACTTTCAAGGGAAAGTGATTTTCTCTGAAAGAACAGCATTTAGAAAGTGAAGCAACACTCCATTCACTTCGCACAGTGAATTGAAGTATTGGAACAGACTGCTTCTCTTTCAGAGAAACGCATGTGAGTTTCTGGTGAATGCTTGTAAGTAGCTTAAGGCACTTTCAAAGGAAAGTGATTTTCTCTGAAAGGACAGCATTTAGAAAGTCAAGCAACACTCCATTCACTTCGCACAGTGAATTGAAGTGTTGGAACAGACTGCTTCTCTTTCAGAGAAATGCATCTGAGTTTCTGATGAATGCTTGTAAGTACCTTAAGGCACTTTCAAAGGAAAGTGATTTTCTCTGAAAGGACAGCATTTAGAAACTGAAGCAACACTCCATTCACTTCGCACAGTGAATTGAAGTATTGGAACAGACTGCTTCTCTTTCAGAGAAATGCATGTGAGTTTCTGGTGAATGCTTGTAAGTAGCTTAAGGCACTTTCAAAGGAAAGTGATTTTCTCTGAAAGGACAGCATTTAGAAACTGAAGCAACACTCCATTCACTTCGCACAGTGAATTGAAGTGTTGGAACAGACTGCTTCTCTTTCAGAGAAACGCATGTGAGTTTCTGTTGAATGCTTGTAAGTAGCTTAAGGCACTTTCAAAGGAAAGTGATTTTCTCTGAAAGGACAGCATTTAGAAAGTGAAGCAACACTCCATTCCCTTCGTGAAGTGAAGTGTTGGAACAGAGTGCTTCTCTTTCATAGAAACGCATTAGTGTTTCTTGTGAATGCTTGTAAGTTGCTTAAGGCACTTTCAAAGGAAAGTGATTTTCTCTGAAAGGACAGCATTTAGAAAGTGAGGCAACACTCCATTCACTTCACACATGAATTGAAGTGTTGGAACAGACTGCTTCTCTTTCAGAGAAACGCATGTGAGTTTCTTCCTCATGCTTGCAAGTAGCTTAAGGCACCTTCAAAGGAAAGTGATTTTCTCTGAAAGGACAGCCTTTAGAAAGTGAAGCAACACTCCATTCACTTTGCACAGTGAATTGAAGTGTTGGAACAGACTGCTTCTCTTTCAGAGAAACGCATGTGAGTTTCTTGTGAATGCTTGCAAGTTGCTTAAGGCACTTTCAAAGGAAAGTGATTTTCTCTGAAAGGACAGCATTTACAAACTGAAGCAACACTCCATTCACTTCGCACAGTGAATTGAAGTGTTGGAACAGACTGCTTCTCTTTAAGAGAAACGCATGTGAGTTTTTTGTGAATGCTTGAAAGTAGTTTAAGGCACTTTCAAAGGAAAGTGATTTTCTCTGAAAGGACAGCATTTAGAAAGTGAAGCAACATTCCATTCACTTTGCACAGTGAATTGAAGTGTTGGAACAGACTGCTTCTCTTTCAGAGAAACGCATGTGAGTTTCTGGTGAATGCTTGTAAGTAGCTTAAGGCACTTTCAAAGGAAAGTGATTTTCTCTGAAAGGACAGCATTTAGAAAGTGAAGCAACACTCCATTCCCTTCGTGCAGTGAATTGAAGTGTTGGAACAGACTGCTTCTCTTTCAGAGAAACGCATGTGAGTTTCTTCCTAATGCTTGCAAGTAGCTTAAGGCACTTTCAAGGGAAAGTGATTTTCTCTGAAAGGACAGCATTTAGAAAGTGAAGCAACACTCCATTCACTTCGCACAGTGAATTGAAGTGTTGGAACAGACTGCTTTTCTTTCAGAGAAACGCATGTGAGTTTCTGGTGAATGCTTGTAAGTAGCTTAAGGCACTTTCAAAGGAAAGTGATTTTCTCTGAAAGGACAGCATTTAGAAAGTGAAGCAACACTCCATTCACTTCGCACAGTGAATTGAAGTGTTGGAACAGACTGCTTCTCTTTCAGAGAAACGCATGTGAGTTTCTTCCTAATGCTTGCAAGTAGCTTAAGGCACTTTCAAGGGAAAGTGATTTTCTCTGAAAGGACAGCATTTAGAAAGTGAAGCAACACTCCATTCACTTCGCACAGTGAATTGAAGTGTTGGAACAGACTGCTTCTCTTTCATAGAAACGCATTAGTGTTTCTTGTGAATTCTTGTAAGTTGCTTAAGGCACTTTCAAAAGAAAGTGATTTTCTCTGAAAGGACAGCATTTAGAAAGTGAAGCAACACTCCATTCACTTCGCACAGTGAATTGAAGTGTTGGAACAGACTGCTTCTCTTTCAGAGAAACGCATGTGAGTTTCTGGTGAATGCTTGTAAGTAGCTTAAGGCACTTTCAATGGAAAGTGATTTTCTCTGAAAGGACAGCATTTAGAAAGTGAAGCAACACTCCATTCACTTCGCAGAGTGAATTGAAGTATTGGAACAGACTGCTTCTCTTTCAGAGAAATGCATGTGAGTTTCTGGTGAATGCTTGTAAGTAGCTTAAGGCACTTTCAAAGGAAAGTGATTTTCTCTGAAAGGACAGCATTTAGAAACTGAAGCAACACTCCATTCACTTCGCACAGTGAATTGAAGTGTTGGAACAGACTGCTTCTCTTTAAGAGAAACGCATGTGAGTTTCTTGTGAATGCTTGCAAGTTGCTTCAGGCACTTTCAAAGGAAAGTGATTTTCTCTGAAAGGACAGCATTTACAAACTGAAGCAACACTCCATTCACTTCGCACAGTGAATTGAAGTGTTGGAACAGACTGCTTCTCTTTAAGAGAAACGCATGTGAGTTTTTTGTGAATGCTTGAAAGTAGTTTAAGGCACTTTCAAAGGAAAGTGATTTTCTCTGAAAGGACAGCATTTAGAAAGTGAAGCAACACTCCATTCACTTCGCACAGTGAATTGAAGTGTTGGAACAGACTGCTTCTCTTTCAGAGAAACGCATGTGAGTTTCTTGTGAATGCTTGCAATTTGCTTCAGGCGCTTTCAAAGGAAAGTGATTTTCTCTGAAAGGACAGCATTTACAAACTGAAGCAACACTCCATTCACTTCGCACAGTGAATTGAAGTGTTGGAACAGACTGCTTCTCTTTAAGAGAAACGCATGTGAGTTTTTTGTGAATGCTTGAAAGTAGTTTAAGGCACTTTCAAAGGAAAGTGATTTTCTCTGAAAGGACAGCATTTAGAAAGTGAAGCAACACTCCATTCACTTTGCACAGTGAATTGAAGTGTTGGAACAGACTGCTTCTCTTTCAGAGGAATGCATGTGAGTTTCTGGTGAATGCTTGTAAGTAGCTTAAGGCACTTTCAAAGGAAAGTGATTTTCTCTGAAAGGACAGCATTTAGAAAGTGAAGCAACACTCCATTCCCTTCGTGCAGTGAATTGAAGTGTTGGAACAGACTGCTTCTCTTTCAGAGAAACGCATGTGAGTTTCTTCCTAATGCTTGCAAGTAGCTTAAGGCACTTTCAAGGGAAAGTGATTTTCTCTGAAAGGACAGCATTTAGAAAGTGAAGCAACACTCCATTTACTTCGCACAGTGAATTGAAGTGTTGGAACAGACTGCTTCTCTTTCAGAGAAACGCATGTGAGTTTCTGGTGAATGCTTGTAAGTCACTTAAGGCACTTTCAAAGGAAAGTGATTTTCTCTGAAAGGACAGCATTTAGAAAGTGAAGCAACACTCCATTCACTTCGCACAGTGAATTGAAGTGTTGGAACAGACTGCTTCTCTTTCAGAGAAATGCATGTGAGTTTCTGTTGAATGCTTGTAAGTACTTTAAGGCACTTTCAAAGGAAAGTGATTTTCTCTGAAAGGACAGCATTTAGAAATTGAAGCAATACTCCATTCACTTCACAGAGTGAATTGAAGTATTGGAACAGACTGCTTCTCTTTCAGAGAAATGCATGTGAGTTTCTGTTGAATGCTTGTAAGTAGCTTAAGGCACTTTCAAAGGAAAGTGATTTTCTCTGAAAGGACAGCATTTAGAAAGTGAAGCAACACTCCATTCACTTCACACAGTGAATTGAAGTGTTGTAACAGACTGCTTCTCTTTAGAGAAACGCATGTGTGTTTCTGGTGAATGCTTGTAAGTAGCTTAAGGCACTTTCAAAGGAAAGTGATTTTCTCTGAAAGGATAGCATTTAGAAAGTGAAGCAACACTCCATTCACTTCGCACAGTGAATTGCAGTGTTGGAACAGACTGCTTCTCTTTCAGAGAAACGCATGTGAGATTCTGTTGAATGCTTGTAAGTAGCTTAAGGCACTTTCAAAGGAAAGTGTTTTTCTCTGAAAGGACAGCATTTAGAAAGTGAAGCAACACTCCATTCCCTTCGTGAAGTGAATTGAAGTGTTGGAACAGAGTGCTTCTCTTTCATAGAAACGCATTAGTGTTTCTTGTGAATTCTTGTAAGTTGCTTAAGGCACTTTCAAAAGAAAGTGATTTTCTCTGAAAGGACAGCATTTAGAAAGTGAAGCAACACTCCATTCACTTCGCACAGTGAATTGAAGTGTTGGAACAGACTGCTTCTCTTTCAGAGAAACGCATGTGAGTTTCTGGTGAATGTTCGTGAGTAGCTTAAATCACTTTCAAAGGAAAGTGATTTTCTCTGAAAGGACAGCATTTAGAAAGTGAAGCAACACTCCATTCACTTCGCACAGTGAATTGAAGTGTTGGAACAGACTGCTTCTCTTTCAGAGAAATGCATGTGAGTTTCTGTTGAATGCTTGTAAGTAGCTAAGGCACTTTCAAAGGAAAGTGATTTTCTCTGAAAGGACAGCATTTAGAAAGTGAAACAACACTCCATTCACTTCGCAGAGTGAATTGAAGTATTGGAACAGACTGCTTCTCTTTCTGAGAAATGCTTGTGAGTTTCTGTTGAATGCTTGTAAGTAGCTTAAGGCACTTTCAAAAGAAAGTGATTTTCTCTGAAAGGACAGCATTTAGAAAGTGAGGCAACACTCCATTCACTTCACACAGTGAATTGAAGTGTTGGAACAGACTGCTTCTCTTTCAGAGAAATGCATGTGAGTTTCTTGTGAATGCTTGTAAGCAGCTTAAGGCACTTTCAAAGGAAAGTGATTTTCTCTGAAAGGACAGCATTTACAAACTGAAGCAACACTCCATTCACTTCGCACAGTGAATTGAAGTGTTGGAACAGACTGCTTCTCTTTAAGAGAAACGCATGTGAGTTTTTTGTGAATGCTTGAAAGTAGTTTAAGGCACTTTCAAAGGAAAGTGATTTTCTCTGAAAGGACAGCATTTAGAAAGTGAAGCAACACTCCATTCACTTTGCACAGTGAATTGAAGTGTTGGAACAGACTGCTTCTCTTTCAGAGAAACGCATGTGAGTTTCTGGTGAATGCTTGTAAGTAGCTTAAGGCACTTTCAAAGGAAAGTGATTTTCTCTGAAAGGACAGCATTTAGAAAGTGAAGCAACACTCCATTCACTTCGCACAGTGAATTGAAGTGTTGGAACAGACTGCTTCTCTTTCAGAGAAACGCATGTGAGTTTCTTCCTAATGCTTGCAAGTAGCTTAAGGCACTTTCAAGGGAAAGTGATTTTCTCTGAAAGAACAGCATTTAGAAAGTGAAGCAACACTCCATTCCCTTCGTGAAGTGAATTGAAGTGTTGGAACAGACTGCTTCTCTTTCAGAGAAACGCATGTGAGTTTCTTCCTAATGCTTGCAAGTAGCTTAAGGCACTTTCAAGGGAAAGTGATTTTCTCTGAAAGAACAGCATTTAGAAAGTGAAGCAACACTCCATTCACTTCGCACAGTGAATTGAAGTGTTGGAACAGACTGCTTCTCTTTCAGAGAAACGCATGTGAGTTTCTGGTGAATGCTTGTAAGTAGCTTAAGGCACTTTCAAAGGAAAGTGATTTTCTCTGAAAGGACAGCATTTAGAAAGTCAAGCAACACTCCATTCACTTCGCACAGTGAATTGAAGTGTTGGAACAGACTGCTTCTCTTTCAGAGAAATGCATCTGAGTTTCTGATGAATGCTTGTAAGTACCTTAAGGCACTTTCAAAGGAAAGTGATTTTCTCTGAAAGGACAGCATTTAGAAACTGAAGCAACACTCCATTCACTTCGCACAGTGAATTGAAGTATTGGAACAGACTGCTTCTCTTTCAGAGAAATGCATGTGAGTTTCTGGTGAATGCTTGTAAGTAGCTTAAGGCACTTACAAAGGAAAGTGATTTTCTCTGAAAGGACAGCATTTAGAAACTGAAGCAACACTCCATTCACTTCGCACAGTGAATTGAAGTGTTGGAACAGACTGCTTCTCTTTCAGAGAAACGCATGTGAGTTTCTGTTGAATGCTTGTAAGTAGCTTAAGGCACTTTCAAAGGAAAGTGATTTTCTCTGAAAGGACAGCATTTAGAAAGTGAAGCAACACTCCATTCCCTTCGTGAAGTGAAGTGTTGGAACAGAGTGCTTCTCTTTCATAGAAACGCATTAGTGTTTCTTGTGAATGCTTGTAAGTTGCTTAAGGCACTTTCAAAGGAAAGTGATTTTCTCTGAAAGGACAGCATTTAGAAAGTGAGGCAACACTCCATTCACTTCACACATGAATTGAAGTGTTGGAACAGACTGCTTCTCTTTCAGAGAAACGCATGTGAGTTTCTTCCTCATGCTTGCAAGTAGCTTAAGGCACCTTCAAAGGAAAGTGATTTTCTCTGAAAGGACAGCCTTTAGAAAGTGAAGCAACACTCCATTCACTTTGCACAGTGAATTGAAGTGTTGGAACAGACTGCTTCTCTTTCAGAGAAACGCATGTGAGTTTCTTGTGAATGCTTGCAAGTTGCTTAAGGCACTTTCAAAGGAAAGTGATTTTCTCTGAAAGGACAGCATTTACAAACTGAAGCAACACTCCATTCACTTCGCACAGTGAATTGAAGTGTTGGAACAGACTGCTTCTCTTTAAGAGAAACGCATGTGAGTTTTTTGTGAATGCTTGAAAGTAGTTTAAGGCACTTTCAAAGGAAAGTGATTTTCTCTGAAAGGACAGCATTTAGAAAGTGAAGCAACATTCCATTCACTTTGCACAGTGAATTGAAGTGTTGGAACAGACTGCTTCTCTTTCAGAGAAACGCATGTGAGTTTCTGGTGAATGCTTGTAAGTAGCTTAAGGCACTTTCAAAGGAAAGTGATTTTCTCTGAAAGGACAGCATTTAGAAAGTGAAGCAACACTCCATTCCCTTCGTGCAGTGAATTGAAGTGTTGGAACAGACTGCTTCTCTTTCAGAGAAACGCATGTGAGTTTCTTCCTAATGCTTGCAAGTAGCTTAAGGCACTTTCAAGGGAAAGTGATTTTCTCTGAAAGGACAGCATTTAGAAAGTGAAGCAACACTCCATTCACTTCGCACAGTGAATTGAAGTGTTGGAACAGACTGCTTTTCTTTCAGAGAAACGCATGTGAGTTTCTGGTGAATGCTTGTAAGTAGCTTAAGGCACTTTCAAAGGAAAGTGATTTTCTCTGAAAGGACAGCATTTAGAAAGTGAAGCAACACTCCATTCACTTCGCACAGTGAATTGAAGTGTTGGAACAGACTGCTTCTCTTTCAGAGAAACGCATTTGAGTTTCTTCCTAATGCTTGCAAGTAGCTTAAGGCACTTTCAAGGGAAAGTGATTTTCTCTGAAAGGACAGCATTTAGAAAGTGAAGCAACACTCCATTCACTTCGCACAGTGAATTGAAGTGTTGGAACAGACTGCTTCTCTTTCAGAGAAACGCATGTGAGTTTCTTCCTAATGCTTGCAAGTAGCTTAAGGCACTTTCAAGGGAAAGTGATTTTCTCTGAAAGGACAGCATTTAGAAAGTGAAGCAACACTCCATTCACTTCGCAGAGTGAATTGAAGTATTGGAACAGACTGCTTCTCTTTCAGAGAAATGCATGTGAGTTTCTGGTGAATGCTTGTAAGTAGCTTAAGGCACTTTCAAAGGAAAGTGATTTTCTCTGAAAGGACAGCATTTAGAAAGTGAAGCAACACTCCATTCACTTCGCACAGTGAATTGAAGTGTTGGAACAGACTGCTTCTCTTTAAGAGAAACGCATGTGAGTTTTTTGTGAATGCTTGAAAGTAGTTTAAGGCACTTTCAAAGGAAAGTGATTTTCTCTGAAAGGACAGCATTTAGAAAGTGAAGCAACACTCCATTCACTTCGCACAGTGAATTGAAGTGTTGGAACAGACTGCTTCTCTTTCAGAGAAACGCATGTGAGTTTCTTGTGAATGCTTGTAAGTTGCTTAAGGCACTTTCAAAGGAAAGTGATTTTCTCTGAAAGGACAGCATTTACAAACTGAAGCAACACTCCATTCACTTCGCACAGTGAATTGAAGTGTTGGAACAGACTGCTTCTCTTTCAGAGAAACGCATGTGAGTTTCTGTTGAACGCTTGTAAGTAGCTTAAGGCACTTTCAAAGGAAAGTGATTTTCTCTGAAAGGACAGCATTTAGAAAGTGAAGTAACACTCCATTCTCTTCGTGAAGTGAAGTGTTGGAACAGAGTGCTTCTCTTTCATAGAAACGCATTAGTGTTTCTTGTGAATGCTTGTAAGTTGCTTAAGGCACTTTCAAAGGAAAGTGATTTTCTCTGAAAGGACATAATTTAGAAAGTGAAGCAACACTCCATTCACTTCGCACAGTGAATTGAAGTGTTGGAACAGACTGCTTCTCTTTCAGAGAAATGCATGTGAGTTTCTGTTGAATGCTTGTAAGTAGCTTAAGGCACTTTCAAAGGAAAGTGATTTTCTCTGAAAGGACAGCATTTAGAAAGTGAAGCAACACTCCATTCACTTCGCACATTGAATTGAAGTGTTGGAACAGACTGCTTCTCTTTCAGAGAAACACATGTGAATTTCTGTTGAATGCTTGTATGTAGCTTAAGGCACTTTCAAAGGAAAGTGATTTTCTCTGAAAGGACAGCATTTAGAAAGTGAAGCAACACTCCATTCACTTCTCACATTGAATTGAAGTGTTGGAACAGTCTGCTTCTCTTTCAGAGAAACGCATGTGAGTTTCTGTTGAATGCTTATAAGTAGCTTAAGGCACTTTCAAAGGAAAGTGATTTTCTCTGAAAGGACAGCATTTAGAAAGTGAAGCAACACTCCATTCACTTCGCACAGTGAATTGAAGTGTTGGAACAGACTGCTTCTCTTTCAGAGAAACGCATGTGAGTTTCTTCCTAATGCTTGCAAGTAGCTTAAGGCACTTTCAAGGGAAAGTGATTTTCTCTGAAAGAACAGCATTTAGAAAGTGAAGCAACACTCCATTCACTTCGCACAGTGAATTGAAGTGTTGGAACAGACTGCTTCTCTTTCAGAGAAACGCATGTGAGTTTCTTCCTAATGCTTGCAAGTAGCTTAAGGCACTTTCAAGGGAAAGTGATTTTCTCTGAAAGGACAGCATTTAGAAAGTGAAGCAACACTCCATTCACTTCGCACAGTGAATTGAAGTGTTGGAGCAGACTGCTTTTCTTTCAGAGAAACGCATGTGAGTTTCTGGTGAATGCTTGTAAGTAGCTTAAGGCACTTTCAAAGGAAAGTGATTTTCTCTGAAAGGACAGCATTTAGAAAGTGAAGCAACACTCCATTCACTTCGCACAGTGAATTGAAGTGTTGGAACAGACTGCTTCTCTTTCAGAGAAACGCATGTGAGTTTCTTCCTAATGCTTGCAAGTAGCTTAAGGCACTTTTAAGGGAAAGTGATTTTCATTGAAAGGACAGAATTTAGAAAGTGAAGCAACACTCCATTCACTTCGCACAGTGAATTGAATTGTTGGAACAGACTGCTTCTCTTTCAGAGAAACGCATGTGAGTTTCTGGTGAATGCTTGCAAGTAGCTTAAGGCACTTTCAAGGGAAAGTGATTTTCTCTGAAAGGACAGCATTTAGAAAGTGAAGCAACACTCCATTCACTTCGCACAGTGAATTCAAGTGTTGGAACAGACTGCTTCTCTTTCAGAGAAACGCATGTGAGTTTCTGGTGAATGCTTGTAAGTAGCTTAAGGCACTTTCAAAGGAAAGTGATTTTCTCTGAAAGGACAGCATTTAGAAAGTGAAGCAACACTCCATTCACTTCGCAGAGTGAATTGAAGTATTGGAACAGACTGCTTCTCTTTCAGAGAAAAGCATGTGAGTTCCTGGTGAATGCTTGTAAGTAGCTTAAGGCACTTTCAAAGGAAAGTGATTTTCTCTGAAAGGACAGCATTTAGAAAGTGAAGCAACACTCCATTCACTTCGCACAGTGAATTGAAGTGTTGGAAAAGACTGCTTCTCTTTAAGAGAAACGCATGTGAGTTTTTTGTGAATGCTTGAAAGTAGTTTAAGGCACTTTCAAAGGAAAGTGATATTCTCTGAAAGGACAGCATTTACAAACTGAAGCAACACTCCATTCACTTCGCACAGTGAATTGAAGTGTTGGAACAGACTGCTTCTCTTTCAGAGAAACGCATGTGAGTTTCTGTTGAATGCTTGTAAGTAGCTTAAGGCACTTTCAAGGGAAAGTGATTTTCTCTGAAAGGACAGCATTTAGAAAGTGAAGCAACACTCCATTCCCTTCGTGCAGTGAATTGAAGTGTTGGAACAGACTGCTTCTCTTTCAGAGAAACGCATTAGTGTTTCTTGTGAATGCTTGTAAGTTGCTTAAGGCACTTTCAAAGGAAAGTGATTTTCTCTGAAAGGACATAATTTAGAAAGTGAAGCAACACTCCATTCACTTCGCACAGTGAATTGAAGTGTTGGAACAGACTGCTTCTCTTTCAGAGAAATGCATGTGAGTTTCTGTTGTGCTTGAAAGTAGCTTAAGGCACATTCAAAGGAAAGTGATTTTCTCTGAAAGGACAGCATTTAGAAAGTGAAGCAACACTCCATTCACTTCGCACATTGAATTGAAGTGTTGGAGCAGACTGCTTCTCTTTCAGAGAAACGCATGTGAGTTTCTGTTGAATGCTTGTTAGTAGCTTGAGGCACTTTCAAAGGAAAGTGATTTTCTCTGAAAGGACAGCATTTAGAAAGTGAGGCAACACTCCATTCACTTCACACAGTGAATTGAAGTGTTGGAACAGACTGCTTCTCATTCAGAGAAACGCATGTGAGTTTCTTCCTAATGCTTGCAAGTAGCTTAAGGCACTTTCAAGGGAAAGTGATTTTCTCTGAAAGGACAGCATTTAGAAAGTGAAGCAACACTCCATTCACTTCGCACAGTGAATTGAAGTGTTGGAACAGACTGCTTCTCTTTCAGAGAAACGCATGTGAGTTTCTGGTGAATGCTTGTAAGTAGCTTAAGGCACTTTCAAAGGAAAGTGATTTTCTCTGAAAGGACAGCATTTAGAAAGTGAAGCAACACTCCATTCACTTCGCAGAGTGAATTGAAGTATTGGAACAGACTGCTTCTCTTTCAGAGAAATGCATGTGAGTTTCTGGTGAATGCTTGTAAGTAGCTTAAGGCACTTTCAAAGGAAAGTGATTTTCTCTGAAAGGACAGCATTTAGAAAGTGAAGCAACACTCCATTCACTTCGCACAGTGAATTGAAGTGTTGGAACAGACTGCTTCTCTTTAAGAGAAACGCATGTGAGTTTTTTGTGAATGCTTGAAAGTAGTTTAAGGCACTTTCAAAGGAAAGTGATTTTCTCTGAAAGGACAGCATTTAGAAAGTGAAGCAACACTCCATTCACTTCGCACAGTGAATTGAAGTGTTGGAACAGACTGCTTCTCTTTCAGAGAAACGCATGTGAGTTTCTTGTGAATGCTTGCAAGTTGCTTAAGGCACTTTCAAAGGAAAGTGATTTTCTCTGAAAGGACAGCATTTACAAACTGAAGCAACACTCCATTCACTTCGCACAGTGAATTGAAGTGTTGGAACAGACTGCTTCTCTTTAAGAGAAACGCCTGTGAGTTTTTTGTGAATGCTTGAAAGTAGTTTAAGGCACTTTCAAAGGAAAGTGATTTTCTCTGAAAGGACAGCATTTAGAAAGTGAAGCAACACTCCATTCACTTCGCACAGTGAATTGAAGTGTTGGAACAGACTGCTTCTCTTTCAGAGAAACGCATGTGAGTTTCTTGTGAATGCTTGTAAGTTGCTTAAGGCACTTTCAAAGGAAAGTGATTTTCTCTGAAAGGACAGCATTTACAAACTGAAGCAACACTCCATTCACTTCGCACAGTGAATTGAAGTGTTGGAACAGACTGCTTCTCTTTCAGAGAAACGCATGTGAGTTTCTGTTGAACGCTTGTAAGTAGCTTAAGGCACTTTCAAAGGAAAGTGATTTTCTCTGAAAGGACAGCATTTAGAAAGTGAAGTAACACTCCATTCTCTTCGTGAAGTGAAGTGTTGGAACAGAGTGCTTCTCTTTCATAGAAACGCATTAGTGTTTCTTGTGAATGCTTGTAAGTTGCTTAAGGCACTTTCAAAGGAAAGTGATTTTCTCTGAAAGGACATAATTTAGAAAGTGAAGCAACACTCCATTCACTTCGCACACTGAATTGAAGTGTTGGAACAGACTGCTTCTCTTTCAGAGAAATGCATGTGAGTTTCTGTTGAATGCTTGTAAGTAGCTTAAGGCACTTTCAAAGGAAAGTGATTTTCTCTGAAAGGACAGCATTTAGAAAGTGAAGCAACACTCCATTCACTTCGCACATTGAATTGAAGTGTTGGAACAGACTGCTTCTCTTTCAGAGAAACACATGTGAATTTCTGTTGAATGCTTGTATGTAGCTTAAGGCACTTTCAAAGGAAAGTGATTTTCTCTGAAAGGACAGCATTTAGAAAGTGAAGCAACACGCCATTCACTTCTCACATTGAATTGAAGTGTTGGAACAGTCTGCTTCTCTTTCAGAGAAACGCATGTGAGTTTCTGTTGAATGCTTATAAGTAGCTTAAGGCACTTTCAAAGGAAAGTGATTTTCTCTGAAAGGACAGCATTTAGAAAGTGAAGCAACACTCCATTCACTTCGCACAGTGAATTGAAGTGTTGGAACAGACTGCTTCTCTTTCAGAGAAACGCATGTGAGTTTCTTCCTAATGCTTCCAAGTAGCTTAAGGCACTTTCAAGGGAAAGTGATTTTCTCTGAAAGGACAGCATTTAGAAAGTGAAGCAACACTCCATTCACTTCGCACAGTGAATTGAAGTGTTGGAACAGACTGCTTCTCTTTCAGAGAAACGCATGTGAGTTTCTTCCTAATGCTTGCAAGTAGCTTAAGGCACTTTCAAGGGAAAGTGATTTTCTCTGAAAGGACAGCATTTAGAAAGTGAAGCAACACTCCATTCACTTCGCAGAGTGAATTGAAGTGTTGGAGCAGACTGCTTTTCTTTCAGAGAAACGCATGTGAGTTTCTGGTGAATGCTTGTAAGTAGCTTAAGGCACTTTCAAAGGAAAGTGATTTTCTCTGAAAGGACAGCATTTAGAAAGTGAAGCAACACTCCATTCACTTCGCACAGTGAATTGAAGTGTTGGAACAGACTGCTTCTCTTTCAGAGAAACGCATGTGAGTTTCTTCCTAATGCTTGCAAGTAGCTTAAGGCACTTTTAAGGGAAAGTGATTTTCTCTGAAAGGACAGCATTTAGAAAGTGAAGCAACACTCCATTCACTTCGCACAGTGAATTGAAGTGTTGGAACAGACTGCTTCTCTTTCAGAGAAACGCATGTGAGTTTCTGGTGAATGCTTGCAAGTAGCTTAAGGCACTTTCAAGGGAAAGTGATTTTCTCTGAAAGGACAGCATTTAGAAAGTGAAGCAACACTCCATTCACTTCGCACAGTGAATTGAATTGTTGGAACAGACTGCTTCTCTTTCAGAGAAACGCATGTGAGTTTCTGGTGAATGCTTGTAAGTAGCTTAAGGCACTTTCAAAGGAAAGTGATTTTCTCTGAAAGGACAGCATTTAGAAAGTGAAGCAACACTCCATTCACTTCGCAGAGTGAATTGAAGTATTGGAACAGACTGCTTCTCTTTCAGAGAAAAGCATGTGAGTTCCTGGTGAATGCTTGTAAGTAGCTTAAGGCACTTTCAAAGGAAAGTGATTTTCTCTGAAAGGACAGCATTTAGAAAGTGAAGCAACACTCCATTCACTTCGCACAGTGAATTGAAGTGTTGGAAAAGACTGCTTCTCTTTAAGAGAAACGCATGTGAGTTTTTTGTGAATGCTTGAAAGTAGTTTAAGGCACTTTCAAAGGAAAGTGATATTCTCTGAAAGGACAGCATTTAGAAACTGAAGCAACACTCCATTCACTTCGCACAGTGAATTGAAGTGTTGGAACAGACTGCTTCTCTTTCAGAGAAACGCATGTGAGTTTCTGTTGAATGCTTGTAAGTAGCTTAAGGCACTTTCAAAGGAAAGTGATTTTCTCTGAAAGGACAGCATTTAGAAAGTGAAGCAACACTCCATTCCCTTCGTGCAGTGAATTGAAGTGTTGGAACAGACTGCTTCTCTTTCAGAGAAACGCATTAGTGTTTCTTGTGAATGCTTGTAAGTTGCTTAAGGCACTTTCAAAGGAAAGTGATTTTCTCTGAAAGGACATAATTTAGAAAGTGAAGCAACACTCCATTCACTTCGCACAGTGAATTGAAGTGTTGGAACAGACTGCCTCTCTTTCAGAGAAATGCATGTGAGTTTCTGTTGTGCTTGTAAGTAGCTTAAGGCACTTTCAAAGGAAAGTGATTTTCTCTGAAAGGACAGCATTTAGAAAGTGAAGCAACACTCCATTCACTTCGCACATTGAATTGAAGTGTTGGAGCAGACTGCTTCTCTTTCAGAGAAACGCATGTGAGTTTCTGTTGAATGCTTGTTAGTAGCTTGAGGCACTTTCAAAGGAAAGTGATTTTCTCTGAAAGGACAGCATTTAGAAAGTGAGGCAACACTCCATTCACTTCACACAGTGAATTGAAGTGTTGGAACAGACTGCTTCTCATTCAGAGAAACGCATGTGAGTTTCTTCCTAATGCTTGCAAGTAGCTTAAGGCACTTTCAAGGGAAAGTGATTTTCTCTGAAAGGACAGCATTTAGAAAGTGAAGCAACACTCCATTCACTTCGCACAATGAATTGAAGTGTTGGAACAGACTGCTTCTCTTTCAGAGAAACGCATGTGAGTTTCTGGTGAATGCTTGTAAGTAGCTTAAGGCACTTTCAAAGGAAAGTGATTTTCTCTGAAAGGACAGCATTTAGAAAGTGAAGCAACACTCCATTCACTTCGCAGAGTGAATTGAAGTATTGGAACAGACTGCTTCTCTTTCAGAGAAATGCATGTGAGTTTCTGGTGAATGCTTGTAAGTAGCTTAAGGCACTTTCAAAGGAAAGTGATTTTCTCTGAAAGGACAGCATTTAGAAAGTGAAGCAACACTCCATTCACTTCGCACAGTGAATTGAAGTGTTGGAACAGACTGCTTCTCTTTAAGAGAAACGCATGTGAGTTTTTTGTGAATGCTTGAAAGTAGTTTAAGGCACTTTCAAAGGAAAGTGATTTTCTCTGAAAGGACAGCATTTAGAAAGTGAAGCAACACTCCATTCACTTCGCACAGTGAATTGAAGTGTTGGAACAGACTGCTTCTCTTTCAGAGAAACGCATGTGAGTTTCTTGTGAATGCTTGCAAGTTGCTTAAGGCACTTTCAAAGGAAAGTGATTTTCTCTGAAAGGACAGCATTTACAAACTGAAGCAACACTCCATTCACTTCGCACAGTGAATTGAAGTGTTGGAACAGACTGCTTCTCTTTAAGAGAAACGCCTGTGAGTTTTTTGTGAATGCTTGAAAGTAGTTTAAGGCACTTTCAAAGGAAAGTGATTTTCTCTGAAAGGACAGCATTTAGAAAGTGAAGCAACACTCCATTCACTTCGCACAGTGAATTGAAGTGTTGGAACAGACTGCTTCTCTTTCAGAGAAACGCATGTGAGTTTCTGTTGAATGCTTATAAGTAGCTTAAGGCACTTTCAAAGGAAAGTTATTATCTCTGAAAGGACAGCATTTAGAAAGTGAAGCAACACTCCATTCCCTTCGTGAAGTGAAGTGTTGGAACAGAGTGCTTCTCTTTCATAGAAACGCATTAGTGTTTCTTGTGAATGCTTGTAAGTTGCTTAAGGCACTTTCAAAGGAAAGTGATTTTCTCTGAAAGGACATAATTTAGAAAGTGAAGCAACACTCCATTCACTTCGCACAGTGAATTGAAGTGTTGGAACAGACTGCTTCTCTTTCAGAGAAATGCATGTGAGTTTCTGTTGAATGCTTGTAAGTAGCTTAAGGCACTTTCAAAGGAAAGTGATTTTCTCTGAAAGGACAGCATTTAGAAAGTGAAGCAACACTCCATTCACTTCGCACATTGAATTGAAGTGTTGGAACAGACTGCTTCTCTTTCAGAGAAACACATGTGAATTTCTGTTGAATGCTTGTATGTAGCTTAAGGCACTTTCAAAGGAAAGTGATTTTCTCTGAAAGGACAGCATTTAGAAAGTGAAGCAACACTCCATTCACTTCGAACATTGAATTGAAGTGTTGGAACAGACTGCTTCTCTTTCAGAGAAACGCATGTGAGTTTCTGTTGAATGCTTGTAAGTAGCTTAAGGCACTTTCAAAGGAAAGTGATTTTCTCTGAATGGACAGCATTTAGAAAGTGAGGCAACACTCCCTTCACTTCACACAGTGAATTGAAGTGTTGGAACAGACTGCTTCTCTTTCAGAGAAACGCATGTGAGTTTCTTCCTAATGCTTGCAAGTAGCTTAAGGCACTTTCAAAGGAAAGTGATTTTCTCTGAAAGGACAGCATTTAGAAAGTGAAGCAACACTCCATTCACTTCGCACAGTGAATTGAAGTGCTGGAACAGACTGCTTCTATTTCAGAGAAACGCATGTGTGTTTCTTCCTAATGCTTGCAAGTAGCTTAAGGCACTTTCAAAGGAAAGTGATTTTCTCTGAAAGGACAGCATTTAGAAAGTGAAGAAACACTCCATTCACTTCGCACAGTGAATTGAAGTGTTGGAACAGACTGCTTCTCTTTCAGAGAAACGCATGTGAGTTTCTGGTGAATGCTTGTGAGTAGCTTAAGGCACTTTCAAAGGAAAGTGATTTTCTCTGAAAGGACAGCATTTAGAAAGTGAAGCAACACTCCATTCACTTCGCACAGTGAATTGAAGTGTTGGAACAGACTGCTTCTCTTTCAGAGAAATGCATGTGAGTTTCTGTTGAATGCTTGTAAGTAGCTTAAGGCACTTTCAAAGGAAAGTGATTTTCTCTGAAAGGACAGCATTTAGAAAGTGAAGCAACACTCCATTCACTTCGCAGAGTGAATTGAAGTATTGGAACAGACTGCTTCTCTTTCAGAGAAATGCATGTGAGTTTCTGTTGAATGCTTGTAAGTACTTTAAGGCACTTTCAAAGGAAAGTGATTTTCTCTGAAAGGACAGCATTTAGAAATTGAAGCAATACTCCATTCACTTCACAGAGTGAATTGAAGTATTGGAACAGACTGCTTCTCTTTCAGAGAAATGCATGTGAGTTTCTGTTGAATGCTTGTAAGTAGCTTAAGGCACTTTCAAAGGAAAGTGATTTTCTCTGAAAGGACAGCATTTAGAAAGTGAAGCAACACTCCATTCACTTCACACAGTGAATTGAAGTGTTGTAACAGACTGCTTCTCTTTAGAGAAACGCATGTGTGTTTCTGGTGAATGCTTGTAAGTAGCTTAAGGCACTTTCAAAGGAAAGTGATTTTCTCTGAAAGGATAGCATTTAGAAAGTGAAGCAACACTCCATTCACTTCGCACAGTGAATTGCAGTGTTGGAACAGACTGCTTCTCTTTCAGAGAAACGCATGTGAGATTCTGTTGAATGCTTGTAAGTAGCTTAAGGCACTTTCAAAGGAAAGTGTTTTTCTCTGAAAGGACAGCATTTAGAAAGTGAAGCAACACTCCATTCCCTTCGTGAAGTGAATTGAAGTGTTGGAACAGAGTGCTTCTCTTTCATAGAAACGCATTAGTGTTTCTTGTGAATTCTTGTAAGTTGCTTAAGGCACTTTCAAAAGAAAGTGATTTTCTCTGAAAGGACAGCATTTAGAAAGTGAAGCAACACTCCATTCACTTCGCACAGTGAATTGAAGTGTTGGAACAGACTGCTTCTCTTTCAGAGAAACGCATGTGAGTTTCTGGTGAATGTTCGTGAGTAGCTTAAATCACTTTCAAAGGAAAGTGATTTTCTCTGAAAGGACAGCATTTAGAAAGTGAAGCAACACTCCATTCACTTCGCACAGTGAATTGAAGTGTTGGAACAGACTGCTTCTCTTTCAGAGAAATGCATGTGAGTTTCTGTTGAATGCTTGTAAGTAGCTAAGGCACTTTCAAAGGAAAGTGATTTTCTCTGAAAGGACAGCATTTAGAAAGTGAAACAACACTCCATTCACTTCGCAGAGTGAATTGAAGTATTGGAACAGACTGCTTCTCTTTCTGAGAAATGCTTGTGAGTTTCTGTTGAATGCTTGTAAGTAGCTTAAGGCACTTTCAAAAGAAAGTGATTTTCTCTGAAAGGACAGCATTTAGAAAGTGAGGCAACACTCCATTCACTTCACACAGTGAATTGAAGTGTTGGAACAGACTGCTTCTCTTTCAGAGAAATGCATGTGAGTTTCTTGTGAATGCTTGTAAGCAGCTTAAGGCACTTTCAAAGGAAAGTGATTTTCTCTGAAAGGACAGCATTTACAAACTGAAGCAACACTCCATTCACTTCGCACAGTGAATTGAAGTGTTGGAACAGACTGCTTCTCTTTAAGAGAAACGCATGTGAGTTTTTTGTGAATGCTTGAAAGTAGTTTAAGGCACTTTCAAAGGAAAGTGATTTTCTCTGAAAGGACAGCATTTAGAAAGTGAAGCAACACTCCATTCACTTTGCACAGTGAATTGAAGTGTTGGAACAGACTGCTTCTCTTTCAGAGAAACGCATGTGAGTTTCTGGTGAATGCTTGTAAGTAGCTTAAGGCACTTTCAAAGGAAAGTGATTTTCTCTGAAAGGACAGCATTTAGAAAGTGAAGCAACACTCCATTCACTTCGCACAGTGAATTGAAGTGTTGGAACAGACTGCTTCTCTTTCAGAGAAACGCATGTGAGTTTCTTCCTAATGCTTGCAAGTAGCTTAAGGCACTTTCAAGGGAAAGTGATTTTCTCTGAAAGAACAGCATTTAGAAAGTGAAGCAACACTCCATTCCCTTCGTGAAGTGAATTGAAGTGTTGGAACAGACTGCTTCTCTTTCATAGAAACGCATGTGAGTTTCTTCCTAATGCTTGCAAGTAGCTTAAGGCACTTTCAAGGGAAAGTGATTTTCTCTGAAAGAACAGCATTTAGAAAGTGAAGCAACACTCCATTCACTTCGCACAGTGAATTGAAGTGTTGGAACAGACTGCTTCTCTTTCAGAGAAACGCATGTGAGTTTCTGGTGAATGCTTGTAAGTAGCTTAAGGCACTTTCAAAGGAAAGTGATTTTCTCTGAAAGGACAGCATTTAGAAAGTCAAGCAACACTCCATTCACTTCGCACAGTGAATTGAAGTGTTGGAACAGACTGCTTCTCTTTCAGAGAAATGCATCTGAGTTTCTGATGAATGCTTGTAAGTACCTTAAGGCACTTTCAAAGGAAAGTGATTTTCTCTGAAAGGACAGCATTTAGAAACTGAAGCAACACTCCATTCACTTCGCACAGTGAATTGAAGTATTGGAACAGACTGCTTCTTTTTCAGAGAAATGCATGTGAGTTTCTGGTGAATGCTTGTAAGTAGCTTAAGGCACTTACAAAGGAAAGTGATTTTCTCTGAAAGGACAGCATTTAGAAACTGAAGCAACACTCCATTCACTTCGCACAGTGAATTGAAGTGTTGGAACAGACTGCTTCTCTTTCAGAGAAACGCATGTGAGTTTCTGTTGAATGCTTGTAAGTAGCTTAAGGCACTTTCAAAGGAAAGTGATTTTCTCTGAAAGGACAGCATTTAGAAAGTGAAGCAACACTCCATTCCCTTCGTGAAGTGAAGTGTTGGAACAGAGTGCTTCTCTTTCATAGAAACGCATTAGTGTTTCTTGTGAATGCTTGTAAGTTGCTTAAGGCACTTTCAAAGGAAAGTGATTTTCTCTGAAAGGACAGCATTTAGAAAGTGAGGCAACACTCCATTCACTTCACACATGAATTGAAGTGTTGGAACAGACTGCTTCTCTTTCAGAGAAACGCATGTGAGTTTCTTCCTCATGCTTGCAAGTAGCTTAAGGCACCTTCAAAGGAAAGTGATTTTCTCTGAAAGGACAGCCTTTAGAAAGTGAAGCAACACTCCATTCACTTTGCACAGTGAATTGAAGTGTTGGAACAGACTGCTTCTCTTTCAGAGAAACGCATGTGAGTTTCTTGTGAATGCTTGCAAGTTGCTTAAGGCACTTTCAAAGGAAAGTGATTTTCTCTGAAAGGACAGCATTTACAAACTGAAGCAACACTCCATTCACTTCGCACAGTGAATTGAAGTGTTGGAACAGACTGCTTCTCTTTAAGAGAAACGCATGTGAGTTTTTTGTGAATGCTTGAAAGTAGTTTAAGGCACTTTCAAAGGAAAGTGATTTTCTCTGAAAGGACAGCATTTAGAAAGTGAAGCAACATTCCATTCACTTTGCACAGTGAATTGAAGTGTTGGAACAGACTGCTTCTCTTTCAGAGAAACGCATGTGAGTTTCTGGTGAATGCTTGTAAGTAGCTTAAGGCACTTTCAAAGGAAAGTGATTTTCTCTGAAAGGACAGCATTTAGAAAGTGAAGCAACACTCCATTCCCTTCGTGCAGTGAATTGAAGTGTTGGAACAGACTGCTTCTCTTTCAGAGAAACGCATGTGAGTTTCTTCCTAATGCTTGCAAGTAGCTTAAGGCACTTTCAAGGGAAAGTGATTTTCTCTGAAAGGACAGCATTTAGAAAGTGAAGCAACACTCCATTCACTTCGCACAGTGAATTGAAGTGTTGGAACAGACTGCTTTTCTTTCAGAGAAACGCATGTGAGTTTCTGGTGAATGCTTGTAAGTAGCTTAAGGCACTTTCAAAGGAAAGTGATTTTCTCTGAAAGGACAGCATTTAGAAAGTGAAGCAACACTCCATTCACTTCGCACAGTGAATTGAAGTGTTGGAACAGACTGCTTCTCTTTCAGAGAAACGCATGTGAGTTTCTTCCTAATGCTTGCAAGTAGCTTAAGGCACTTTCAAGGGAAAGTGATTTTCTCTGAATGGACAGCATTTAGAAAGTGAAGCAACACTCCATTCACTTCGCACAGTGAATTGAAGTGTTGGAACAGACTGCTTCTCTTTCAGAGAAACGCATGTGAGTTTCTTCCTAATGCTTGCAAGTAGCTTAAGGCACTTTCAAGGGAAAGTGATTTTCTCTGAAAGGACAGCATTTAGAAAGTGAAGCAACACTCCATTCACTTCGCAGAGTGAATTGAAGTATTGGAACAGACTGCTTCTCTTTCAGAGAAATGCATGTGAGTTTCTGGTGAATGCTTGTAAGTAGCTTAAGGCACTTTCAAAGGAAAGTGATTTTCTCTGAAAGGACAGCATTTAGAAAGTGAAGCAACACTCCATTCACTTCGCACAGTGAATTGAAGTGTTGGAACAGACTGCTTCTCTTTAAGAGAAACGCATGTGAGTTTTTTGTGAATGCTTGAAAGTAGTTTAAGGCACTTTCAAAGGAAAGTGATTTTCTCTGAAAGGACAGCATTTAGAAAGTGAAGCAACACTCCATTCACTTCGCACAGTGAATTGAAGTGTTGGAACAGACTGCTTCTCTTTCAGAGAAACGCATGTGAGTTTCTTGTGAATGCTTGTAAGTTGCTTAAGGCACTTTCAAAGGAAAGTGATTTTCTCTGAAAGGACAGCATTTACAAACTGAAGCAACACTCCATTCACTTCGCACAGTGAATTGAAGTGTTGGAACACACTGCTTCTCTTTCAGAGAAACGCATGTGAGTTTCTGTTGAACGCTTGTAAGTAGCTTAAGGCACTTTCAAAGGAAAGTGATTTTCTCTGAAAGGACAGCATTTAGAAAGTGAAGTAACACTCCATTCTCTTCGTGAAGTGAAGTGTTGGAACAGAGTGCTTCTCTTTCATAGAAACGCATTAGTGTTTCTTGTGAATGCTTGTAAGTTGCTTAAGGCACTTTCAAAGGAAAGTGATTTTCTCTGAAAGGACATAATTTAGAAAGTGAAGCAACACTCCATTCACTTCGCACAGTGAATTGAAGTGTTGGAACAGACTGCTTCTCTTTCAGAGAAATGCATGTGAGTTTCTGTTGAATGCTTGTAAGTAGCTTAAGGCACTTTCAAAGGAAAGTGATTTTCTCTGAAAGGACAGCATTTAGAAAGTGAAGCAACACTCCATTCACTTCGCACATTGAATTGAAGTGTTGGAACAGACTGCTTCTCTTTCAGAGAAACACATGTGAATTTCTGTTGAATGCTTGTATGTAGCTTAAGGCACTTTCAAAGGAAAGTGATTTTCTCTGAAAGGACAGCATTTAGAAAGTGAAGCAACACTCCATTCACTTCTCACATTGAATTGAAGTGTTGGAACAGTCTGCTTCTCTTTCAGAGAAACGCATGTGAGTTTCTGTTGAATGCTTATAAGTAGCTTAAGGCACTTTCAAAGGAAAGTGATTTTCTCTGAAAGGACAGCATTTAGAAAGTGAAGCAACACTCCATTCACTTCGCACAGTGAATTGAAGTGTTGGAACAGACTGCTTCTCTTTCAGAGAAACGCATGTGAGTTTCTTCCTAATGCTTGCAAGTAGCTTAAGGCACTTTCAAGGGAAAGTGATTTTCTCTGAAAGAACAGCATTTAGAAAGTGAAGCAACACTCCATTCACTTCGCACAGTGAATTGAAGTGTTGGAACAGACTGCTTCTCTTTCAGAGAAACGCATGTGAGTTTCTTCCTAATGCTTGCAAGTAGCTTAAGGCACTTTCAAGGGAAAGTGATTTTCTCTGAAAGGACAGCATTTAGAAAGTGAAGCAACACTCCATTCACTTCGCACAGTGAATTGAAGTGTTGGAGCAGACTGCTTTTCTTTCAGAGAAACGCATGTGAGTTTCTGGTGAATGCTTGTAAGTAGCTTAAGGCACTTTCAAAGGAAAGTGATTTTCTCTGAAAGGACAGCATTTAGAAAGTGAAGCAACACTCCATTCACTTCGCACAGTGAATTGAAGTGTTGGAACAGACTGCTTCTCTTTCAGAGAAACGCATGTGAGTTTCTTCCTAATGCTTGCAAGTAGCTTAAGGCACTTTTAAGGGAAAGTGATTTTCATTGAAAGGACAGAATTTAGAAAGTGAAGCAACACTCCATTCACTTCGCACAGTGAATTGAATTGTTGGAACAGACTGCTTCTCTTTCAGAGAAACGCATGTGAGTTTCTGGTGAATGCTTGCAAGTAGCTTAAGGCACTTTCAAGGGAAAGTGATTTTCTCTGAAAGGACAGCATTTAGAAAGTGAAGCAACACTCCATTCACTTCGCACAGTGAATTCAAGTGTTGGAACAGACTGCTTCTCTTTCAGAGAAACGCATGTGAGTTTCTGGTGAATGCTTGTAAGTAGCTTAAGGCACTTTCAAAGGAAAGTGATTTTCTCTGAAAGGACAGCATTTAGAAAGTGAAGCAACACTCCATTCACTTCGCAGAGTGAATTGAAGTATTGGAACAGACTGCTTCTCTTTCAGAGAAAAGCATGTGAGTTCCTGGTGAATGCTTGTAAGTAGCTTAAGGCACTTTCAAAGGAAAGTGATTTTCTCTGAAAGGACAGCATTTAGAAAGTGAAGCAACACTCCATTCACTTCGCACAGTGAATTGAAGTGTTGGAAAAGACTGCTTCTCTTTAAGAGAAACGCATGTGAGTTTTTTGTGAATGCTTGAAAGTAGTTTAAGGCACTTTCAAAGGAAAGTGATATTCTCTGAAAGGACAGCATTTACAAACTGAAGCAACACTCCATTCACTTCGCACAGTGAATTGAAGTGTTGGAACAGACTGCTTCTCTTTCAGAGAAACGCATGTGAGTTTCTGTTGAATGCTTGTAAGTAGCTTAAGGCACTTTCAAGGGAAAGTGATTTTCTCTGAAAGGACAGCATTTAGAAAGTGAAGCAACACTCCATTCCCTTCGTGCAGTGAATTGAAGTGTTGGAACAGACTGCTTCTCTTTCAGAGAAACGCATTAGTGTTTCTTGTGAATGCTTGTAAGTTGCTTAAGGCACTTTCAAAGGAAAGTGATTTTCTCTGAAAGGACATAATTTAGAAAGTGAAGCAACACTCCATTCACTTCGCACAGTGAATTGAAGTGTTGGAACAGACTGCTTCTCTTTCAGAGAAATACATGTGAGTTTCTGTTGTGCTTGAAAGTAGCTTAAGGCACATTCAAAGGAAAGTGATTTTCTCTGAAAGGACAGCATTTAGAAAGTGAAGCAACACTCCATTCACTTCGCACATTGAATTGAAGTGTTGGAGCAGACTGCTTCTCTTTCAGAGAAACGCATGTGAGTTTCTGTTGAATGCTTGTTAGTAGCTTGAGGCACTTTCAAAGGAAAGTGATTTTCTCTGAAAGGACAGCATTTAGAAAGTGAGGCAACACTCCATTCACTTCACACAGTGAATTGAAGTGTTGGAACAGACTGCTTCTCATTCAGAGAAACGCATGTGAGTTTCTTCCTAATGCTTGCAAGTAGCTTAAGGCACTTTCAAGGGAAAGTGATTTTCTCTGAAAGGACAGCATTTAGAAAGTGAAGCAACACTCCATTCACTTCGCACAGTGAATTGAAGTGTTGGAACAGACTGCTTCTCTTTCAGAGAAACGCATGTGAGTTTCTGGTGAATGCTTGTAAGTAGCTTAAGGCACTTTCAAAGGAAAGTGATTTTCTCTGAAAGGACAGCATTTAGAAAGTGAAGCAACACTCCATTCACTTCGCAGAGTGAATTGAAGTATTGGAACAGACTGCTTCTCTTTCAGAGAAATGCATGTGAGTTTCTGGTGAATGCTTGTAAGTAGCTTAAGGCACTTTCAAAGGAAAGTGATTTTCTCTGAAAGGACAGCATTTAGAAAGTGAAGCAACACTCCATTCACTTCGCACAGTGAATTGAAGTGTTGGAACAGACTGCTTCTCTTTAAGAGAAACGCATGTGAGTTTTTTGTGAATCCTTGAAAGTAGTTTAAGGCACTTTCAAAGGAAAGTGATTTTCTCTGAAAGGACAGCATTTAGAAAGTGAAGCAACACTCCATTCACTTCGCACAGTGAATTGAAGTGTTGGAACAGACTGCTTCTCTTTCAGAGAAACGCATGTGAGTTTCTTGTGAATGCTTGCAAGTTGCTTAAGGCACTTTCAAAGGAAAGTGATTTTCTCTGAAAGGACAGCATTTACAAACTGAAGCAACACTCCATTCACTTCGCACAGTGAATTGAAGTGTTGGAACAGACTGCTTCTCTTTAAGAGAAACGCCTGTGAGTTTTTTGTGAATGCTTGAAAGTAGTTTAAGGCACTTTCAAAGGAAAGTGATTTTCTCTGAAAGGACAGCATTTAGAAAGTGAAGCAACACTCCATTCACTTCGCACAGTGAATTGAAGTGTTGGAACAGACTGCTTCTCTTTCAGAGAAACGCATGTGAGTTTCTTGTGAATGCTTGTAAGTTGCTTAAGGCACTTTCAAAGGAAAGTGATTTTCTCTGAAAGGACAGCATTTACAAACTGAAGCAACACTCCATTCACTTCGCACAGTGAATTGAAGTGTTGGAACAGACTGCTTCTCTTTCAGAGAAACGCATGTGAGTTTCTGTTGAACGCTTGTAAGTAGCTTAAGGCACTTTCAAAGGAAAGTGATTTTCTCTGAAAGGACAGCATTTAGAAAGTGAAGTAACACTCCATTCTCTTCGTGAAGTGAAGTGTTGGAACAGAGTGCTTCTCTTTCATAGAAACGCATTAGTGTTTCTTGTGAATGCTTGTAAGTTGCTTAAGGCACTTTCAAAGGAAAGTGATTTTCTCTGAAAGGACATAATTTAGAAAGTGAAGCAACACTCCATTCACTTCGCACAGTGAATTGAAGTGTTGGAACAGACTGCTTCTCTTTCAGAGAAATGCATGTGAGTTTCTGTTGAATGCTTGTAAGTAGCTTAAGGCACTTTCAAAGGAAAGTGATTTTCTCTGAAAGGACAGCATTTAGAAAGTGAAGCAACACTCCATTCACTTCGCACATTGAATTGAAGTGTTGGAACAGACTGCTTCTCTTTCAGAGAAACACATGTGAATTTCTGTTGAATGCTTGTATGTAGCTTAAGGCACTTTCAAAGGAAAGTGATTTTCTCTGAAAGGACAGCATTTAGAAAGTGAAGCAACACGCCATTCACTTCTCACATTGAATTGAAGTGTTGGAACAGTCTGCTTCTCTTTCAGAGAAACGCATGTGAGTTTCTGTTGAATGCTTATAAGTAGCTTAAGGCACTTTCAAAGGAAAGTGATTTTCTCTGAAAGGACAGCATTTAGAAAGTGAAGCAACACTCCATTCACTTCGCACAGTGAATTGAAGTGTTGGAACAGACTGCTTCTCTTTCAGAGAAACGCATGTGAGTTTCTTCCTAATGCTTGCAAGTAGCTTAAGGCACTTTCAAGGGAAAGTGATTTTCTCTGAAAGGACAGCATTTAGAAAGTGAAGCAACACTCCATTCACTTCGCACAGTGAATTGAAGTGTTGGAACAGACTGCTTCTCTTTCAGAGAAACGCATGTGAGTTTCTTCCTAATGCTTGCAAGTAGCTTAAGGCACTTTCAAGGGAAAGTGATTTTCTCTGAAAGGACAGCATTTAGAAAGTGAAGCAACACTCCATTCACTTCGCAGAGTGAATTGAAGTGTTGGAGCAGACTGCTTTTCTTTCAGAGAAACGCATGTGAGTTTCTGGTGAATGCTTGTAAGTAGCTTAAGGCACTTTCAAAGGAAAGTGATTTTCTCTGAAAGGACAGCATTTAGAAAGTGAAGCAACACTCCATTCACTTCGCACAGTGAATTGAAGTGTTGGAACAGACTGCTTCTCTTTCAGAGAAACGCATGTGAGTTTCTTCCTAATGCTTGCAAGTAGCTTAAGGCACTTTTAAGGGAAAGTGATTTTCTCTGAAAGGACAGCATTTAGAAAGTGAAGCAACACTCCATTCACTTCGCACAGTGAATTGAAGTGTTGGAACAGACTGCTTCTCTTTCAGAGAAACGCATGTGAGTTTCTGGTGAATGCTTGCAAGTAGCTTAAGGCACTTTCAAGGGAAAGTGATTTTCTCTGAAAGGACAGCATTTAGAAAGTGAAGCAACACTCCATTCACTTCGCACAGTGAATTGAATTGTTGGAACAGACTGCTTCTCTTTCAGAGAAACGCATGTGAGTTTCTGGTGAATGCTTGTAAGTAGCTTAAGGCACTTTCAAAGGAAAGTGATTTTCTCTGAAAGGACAGCATTTAGAAAGTGAAGCAACACTCCATTCACTTCGCAGAGTGAATTGAAGTATTGGAACAGACTGCTTCTCTTTCAGAGAAAAGCATGTGAGTTCCTGGTGAATGCTTGTAAGTAGCTTAAGGCACTTTCAAAGGAAAGTGATTTTCTCTGAAAGGACAGCATTTAGAAAGTGAAGCAACACTCCATTCACTTCGCACAGTGAATTGAAGTGTTGGAAAAGACTGCTTCTCTTTAAGAGAAACGCATGTGAGTTTTTTGTGAATGCTTGAAAGTAGTTTAAGGCACTTTCAAAGGAAAGTGATATTCTCTGAAAGGACAGCATTTAGAAACTGAAGCAACACTCCATTCACTTCGCACAGTGAATTGAAGTGTTGGAACAGACTGCTTCTCTTTCAGAGAAACGCATGTGAGTTTCTGTTGAATGCTTGTAAGTAGCTTAAGGCACTTTCAAAGGAAAGTGATTTTCTCTGAAAGGACAGCATTTAGAAAGTGAAGCAACACTCCATTCCCTTCGTGCAGTGAATTGAAGTGTTGGAACAGACTGCTTCTCTTTCAGAGAAACGCATTAGTGTTTCTTGTGAATGCTTGTAAGTTGCTTAAGGCACTTTCAAAGGAAAGTGATTTTCTCTGAAAGGACATAATTTAGAAAGTGAAGCAACACTCCATTCACTTCGCACAGTGAATTGAAGTGTTGGAACAGACTGCCTCTCTTTCAGAGAAATGCATGTGAGTTTCTGTTGTGCTTGTAAGTAGCTTAAGGCACTTTCAAAGGAAAGTGATTTTCTCTGAAAGGACAGCATTTAGAAAGTGAAGCAACACTCCATTCACTTCGCACATTGAATTGAAGTGTTGGAGCAGACTGCTTCTCTTTCAGAGAAACGCATGTGAGTTTCTGTTGAATGCTTGTTAGTAGCTTGAGGCACTTTCAAAGGAAAGTGATTTTCTCTGAAAGGACAGCATTTAGAAAGTGAGGCAACACTCCATTCACTTCACACAGTGAATTGAAGTGTTGGAACAGACTGCTTCTCATTCAGAGAAACGCATGTGAGTTTCTTCCTAATGCTTGCAAGTAGCTTAAGGCACTTTCAAGGGAAAGTGATTTTCTCTGAAAGGACAGCATTTAGAAAGTGAAGCAACACTCCATTCACTTCGCACAATGAATTGAAGTGTTGGAACAGACTGCTTCTCTTTCAGAGAAACGCATGTGAGTTTCTGGTGAATGCTTGTAAGTAGCTTAAGGCACTTTCAAAGGAAAGTGATTTTCTCTGAAAGGACAGCATTTAGAAAGTGAAGCAACACTCCATTCACTTCGCAGAGTGAATTGAAGTATTGGAACAGACTGCTTCTCTTTCAGAGAAATGCATGTGAGTTTCTGGTGAATGCTTGTAAGTAGCTTAAGGCACTTTCAAAGGAAAGTGATTTTCTCTGAAAGGACAGCATTTAGAAAGTGAAGCAACACTCCATTCACTTCGCACAGTGAATTGAAGTGTTGGAACAGACTGCTTCTCTTTAAGAGAAACGCATGTGAGTTTTTTGTGAATGCTTGAAAGTAGTTTAAGGCACTTTCAAAGGAAAGTGATTTTCTCTGAAAGGACAGCATTTAGAAAGTGAAGCAACACTCCATTCACTTCGCACAGTGAATTGAAGTGTTGGAACAGACTGCTTCTCTTTCAGAGAAACGCATGTGAGTTTCTTGTGAATGCTTGCAAGTTGCTTAAGGCACTTTCAAAGGAAAGTGATTTTCTCTGAAAGGACAGCATTTACAAACTGAAGCAACACTCCATTCACTTCGCACAGTGAATTGAAGTGTTGGAACAGACTGCTTCTCTTTAAGAGAAACGCCTGTGAGTTTTTTGTGAATGCTTGAAAGTAGTTTAAGGCACTTTCAAAGGAAAGTGATTTTCTCTGAAAGGACAGCATTTAGAAAGTGAAGCAACACTCCATTCACTTCGCACAGTGAATTGAAGTGTTGGAACAGACTGCTTCTCTTTCAGAGAAACGCATGTGAGTTTCTGTTGAATGCTTATAAGTAGCTTAAGGCACTTTCAAAGGAAAGTTATTATCTCTGAAAGGACAGCATTTAGAAAGTGAAGCAACACTCCATTCCCTTCGTGAAGTGAAGTGTTGGAACAGAGTGCTTCTCTTTCATAGAAACGCATTAGTGTTTCTTGTGAATGCTTGTAAGTTGCTTAAGGCACTTTCAAAGGAAAGTGATTTTCTCTGAAAGGACATAATTTAGAAAGTGAAGCAACACTCCATTCACTTCGCACAGTGAATTGAAGTGTTGGAACAGACTGCTTCTCTTTCAGAGAAATGCATGTGAGTTTCTGTTGAATGCTTGTAAGTAGCTTAAGGCACTTTCAAAGGAAAGTGATTTTCTCTGAAAGGACAGCATTTAGAAAGTGAAGCAACACTCCATTCACTTCGCACATTGAATTGAAGTGTTGGAACAGACTGCTTCTCTTTCAGAGAAACACATGTGAATTTCTGTTGAATGCTTGTATGTAGCTTAAGGCACTTTCAAAGGAAAGTGATTTTCTCTGAAAGGACAGCATTTAGAAAGTGAAGCAACACTCCATTCACTTCGAACATTGAATTGAAGTGTTGGAACAGACTGCTTCTCTTTCAGAGAAACGCATGTGAGTTTCTGTTGAATGCTTGTAAGTAGCTTAAGGCACTTTCAAAGGAAAGTGATTTTCTCTGAATGGACAGCATTTAGAAAGTGAGGCAACACTCCCTTCACTTCACACAGTGAATTGAAGTGTTGGAACAGACTGCTTCTCTTTCAGAGAAACGCATGTGAGTTTCTTCCTAATGCTTGCAAGTAGCTTAAGGCACTTTCAAAGGAAAGTGATTTTCTCTGAAAGGACAGCATTTAGAAAGTGAAGCAACACTCCATTCACTTCGCACAGTGAATTGAAGTGCTGGAACAGACTGCTTCTATTTCAGAGAAACGCATGTGTGTTTCTTCCTAATGCTTGCAAGTAGCTTAAGGCACTTTCAAAGGAAAGTGATTTTCTCTGAAAGGACAGCATTTAGAAAGTGAAGAAACACTCCATTCACTTCGCACAGTGAATTGAAGTGTTGGAACAGACTGCTTCTCTTTCAGAGAAACGCATGTGAGTTTCTGGTGAATGCTTGTGAGTAGCTTAAGGCACTTTCAAAGGAAAGTGATTTTCTCTGAAAGGACAGCATTTAGAAAGTGAAGCAACACTCCATTCACTTCGCACAGTGAATTGAAGTGTTGGAACAGACTGCTTCTCTTTCAGAGAAATGCATGTGAGTTTCTGTTGAATGCTTGTAAGTAGCTTAAGGCACTTTCAAAGGAAAGTGATTTTCTCTGAAAGGACAGCATTTAGAAAGTGAAGCAACACTCCATTCACTTCGCAGAGTGAATTGAAGTATTGGAACAGACTGCTTCTCTTTCAGAGAAACGCATGTGAGTTTCTGGTGAATGCTTGTAAGTAGCTTAAGGCACTTTCAAAGGAAAGTGATTTTCTCTGAAAGGACAGCATTTAGAAAGTGAAGCAACACTCCATTCACTTCGCACAGTGAATTGAAGTGTTGGAACAGACTGCTTCTCTTTCAGAGAAACGCATGTGAGTTTCTTGTGAATGCTTGCAAGTTGCTTAAGGCACTTTCAAAGGAAAGTGATTTTCTCTGAAAGGACAGCATTTACAAACTGAAGCAACACTCCATTCACTTCGCACAGTGAATTGAAGTGTTGGAACAGACTGCTTCTCTTTAAGAGAAACGCATGTGAGTTTTTTGTGAATGCTTGAAAGTAGTTTAAGGCACTTTCAAAGGAAAGTGATTTTCTCTGAAAGGACAGCATTTAGAAAGTGAAGCAACACTCCATTCACTTTGCACAGTGAATTGAAGTGTTGGAACAGACTGCTTCTCTTTCAGAGAAACGCATGTGAGTTTCTGGTGAATGCTTGTAAGTAGCTTAAGGCACTTTCAAAGGAAAGTGATTTTCTCTGAAAGGACAGCATTTAGAAAGTGAAGCAACACTCCATTCCCTTCGTGCAGTGAATTGAAGTGTTGGAACAGACTGCTTCTCTTTCAGAGAAACGCATGTGAGTTTCTTCCTAATGCTTGCAAGTAGCTTAAGGCACTTTCAAGGGAAAGTGATTTTCTCTGAAAGGACAGCATTTAGAAAGTGAAGCAACACTCCATTCACTTCGCACAGTGAATTGAAGTTTTGGAGCAGACTGCTTTTCTTTCAGAGAAACGCATGTGAGTTTCTGGTGAATGCTTGTAAGTAGCTTAAGGCACTTTCAAAGGAAAGTGATTTTCTCTGAAAGGACAGCATTTAGAAAGTGAAGCAACACTCCATTCACTTCGCACAGTGAATTGAATTATTGGAACAGACTGCTTCTCTTTCAGAGAAATGCATGTGAGTTTCTGTTGAATGCTTGTAAGTAGCATAAGGAACTTTGAAAGGAAAGTGATTTTCTCTGAAAGGACAGCATTTAGAAAGCGAGACAACACTCCATTCACTGCACACAGTGAATTGAAGTGTTGGAACAGACTGCTTCTCTTTCAGAGAAATGCATGTGAGTTTCTTCCTAATGCTTGCAAGTAGCTTAAGGCACTTTCAAAGGAAAGTGATTTTCTTTGAAAGGACAGCATTTAGAAAGTGAAGCAACACTCCATTCACTTCGCACAGTGAATTGAAGTGTTGGAACAGACTGCTTCTCTTTCAGAGAAACGCATGTGAGTTTCTTGTGAATGCTTGCAAGTTGCTTAAGGCACTTTCAAAGGAAAGTGATTTTCTCTGAAAGGACAGCATTTAGAAACTGAAGCAACACTCCATTCACTTCGCACAGTGAATTGAAGTGTTGGAACAGACTGCTTCTCTTTAAGAGAAACGCATGTGAGTTTTTTGTGAATGCTTGAAAGTAGTTTAAGGCACTTTCAAAGGAAAGTGATTTTCTCTGAAAGGACAGCATTTAGAAAGTGAAGCAACACTCCATTCACTTTGCACAGTGAATTGACGTGTTGGAACAGACTGCTTCTCTTTCAGAGAAACGCATGTGAGTTTCTGGTGAATGCTTGTAAGTAGCTTAAGGCACTTTCAAAGGAAAGTGATTTTCTCTGAAAGGACAGCATTTAGAAAGTGAAGCAACACTCCATTCCCTTCGTGCAGTGAATGGAAGTGTTGGAACAGACTGCTTCTCTTTCAGAGAAACACATGTGAGTTTCTTCCTAATGCTTGCAAGTAGCTTAAGGCACTTTCAAGGGAAAGTGATTTTCTCTGAAAGGACAGCATTTAGAAAGTGAAGCAACACTCCATTCACTTCGCACAGTGAATTGAAGTGTTGGAGCAGACTGCTTTTCTTTCAGAGAAACGCATGTGAGTTTCTGGTGAATGCTTGTAAGTAGCTTAAGGCACTTTCAAAGGAAAGTGATTTTCTCTGAAAGGACAGCATTTAGTAAGTGAAGCAACACTCCATTCACTTCGCACAGTGAATTGAAGTGTTGGAACAGACTGCTTCTCTTTCAGAGAAACGCATGTGAGTTTCTTCCTAATGCTTGCAAGTAGCTTAAGGCACTTTCAAGGGAAAGTGATTTTCTCTGAAAGGACAGCATTTAGAAAGTGAAGCAACACTCCATTAACTTCGCACAGTGAATTGAAGTGTTGGAACAGACTGCTTCTCTTTCAGAGAAACGCATTTGAGTTTCTTCCTAATGCTTGCAAGTAGCTTAAGGCACTTTCAAGGGAAAGTGATTTTCTCTGAAAGGACAGCATTTAGAAAGTGAAGCAACACTCCATTCACTTCGCACAGTGAATTGAAGTGTTGGAACAGACTGCTTCTCTTTCAGAGAAACGCATGTGAGTTTCTGGTGAATGCTTGTAAGTAGCTTAAGGCACTTTCAAAGGAAAGTGATTTTCTCTGAAAGGACAGCATTTAGAAAGTGAAGCAACACTCCATTCACTTCGCACAGTGAATTGAAGTATTGGAACAGACTGCTTCTCTCTCAGAGAAATGCATGTGAGTTTCTGGTTAATGCTTGTAAATAGCTTAAGGCACTTTCAAAGGAAAGTGATTTTCTCTGAAAGGACAGCATTTAGAAAGTGAAGCAACACTCCATTCACTTCGCACAGTGAATTGAAGTGTTGGAACAGACTGCTTCTCTTTAAGAGAAACGCATGTGAGTTTTTTGTGAATGCTTGAAAGTAGTTTAAGGCACTTTCAAAAGAAAGTGATATTCTCTGAAAGGACAGAATTTAGAAACTGAAGCAACACTCCATTCACTTCGCACAGTGAATTGAAGTGTTGGAACTGACTGCTTCTCTTTCAGAGAAACGCATGTGAGTTTCTGTTGAATGCTTGTAAGTAGCTTAAGGCACTTTCAAAGGAAAGTGATTTTCTCTGAAAGGACAGCATTTAGAAAGTGAAGCAACACTCCATTCCCTTCGTGCAGTGAATTGAAGTGTTGAAACAGACTGCTTCTCTTTCAGAGAAACGCATTAGTGTTTCTTGTGAATGCTTGTAAGTTGCTTAAGGCACTTTCAAAGGAAAGTGATTTTCTCTGAAAGGACATAATTTAGAAAGTGAAGCAACACTCCATTCACTTCGCACAGTGAATAGAAGTGTTGGAACAGAATGCTTCTCTTTCAGAGAAACGCATGTGAGTTTCTTGTGAATGCTTGCAAGTTGCTTAAGGCACTTTCAAAGGAAAGTGATTTTCTCTGAAAGGACAGCATTTACAAACTGAAGAAACACTCCATTCACTTCGTACAGTGAATTGAAGTGTTGGAACAGACTGCTTCTCTTTAAGAGAAACGCATGTGAGTTTTTTGTGAATGCTTGAAAGTAGTTTAAGGCACTTTCAAAGGAAAGTGATTTTCTCTGAAAGGACAGCATTTAGAAAGTGAAGCAACACTCCATTCACTTCGCACAGTGAATTGAAGTGTTGGAACAGACTGCTTCTCTTTCAGAGAAACGCATGTGAGTTTCTGGTGAATGCTTGTATTAGCTTAAGGCACTTTCAAAGGAAAGTGATTTTCTCTGAAAGGACAGCATTTAGAAAGTGAAGCAACACTCCATTCACTTCGCACAGTGAATTGAAGTATTGGAACAGACTGCTTCTCTTTCAGAGAAATGCATGTGAGTTTCTGGTGAATGCTTGTAAGTAACTTAAGGCACTTTCAAAGGAAAGTGATTTTCTCTGAAAGGACAGCATTTAGAAAGTGAAGCAACACTCCATTCACTTCGCACAGTGAATTGAAGTGTTGGAACAGACTGCTTCTCTTTAAGAGAAACGCATGTGAGTTTTTTGTGAATGCTTGAAAGTAGTTTAAGGCACTTTCAAAGGAAAGTGATATTCTCTGAAAGGACAGCATTTAGAAACTGAAGCAACACTCCATTCACTTCGCACAGTGAATTGAAGTGTTGGAACAGACTGCTTCTCTTTCAGAGAAACGCATGTGAGTTTCTGTTGAATGCTTGTAAGTAGCTTAAGGCACTTTCAAAGGAAAGTGATTTTCTCTGAAAGGACAGCATTTAGAAAGTGAAGCAACACTCCATTCCCTTCGTGCAGTGAATTGAAGTGTTGGAGCAGACTGCTTTTCTTTCAGAGAAACGCATGTGAGTTTCTGGTGAATGCTTGTAAGTAGCTTAAGGCACTTTCAAAGGAAAGTGATTTTCTCTGAAAGGACAGCATTTAGAAAGTGAAGCAACACTCCATTCACTTCGCACAGTGAATTGAAGTGTTGGAACAGACTGCTTCTCTTTCAGAGAAACGCATGTGAGTTTCTGGTGAATGCTTGTAAGTAGCTTAAGGCACTTTCAAAGGAAAGTGATTTTCTCTGAAAGGACAGCATTTAGAAAGTGAAGCAACACTCCATTCACTTCGCACAGTGAATTGAAGTGTTGGAACAGACTGCTTCTCTTTCAGAGAAACGCATGTGAGTTTCTTCCTAATGCTTGCAAGTAGCTTAAGGCACTTTCAAGGGAAAGTGATTTTCTCTGAAAGGACAGCATTTAGAAAGTGAAGCAACACTCCATTAACTTCGCACAGTGAATTGAAGTGTTGGAACAGACTGCTTCTCTTTCAGAGAAACGCATGTGAGTTTCTTCCTAATGCTTGCAAGTAGCTTAAGGCACTTTCAAGGGAAAGTGATTTTCTCTGAAAGGACAGCATTTAGAAAGTGAAGCAACACTCCATTCACTTCGCACAGTGAATTGAAGTGTTGGAACAGACTGCTTCTCTTTCAGAGAAACGCATGTGAGTTTCTGTTGAATGCTTGTAAGTACCTTAAGGCACTTTCAAAGGAAAGTGATTTTCTCTGAAAGGACAGCATTTAGAAAGTGAAGCAACACTCCATTCACTTCGCACAGTGAATTGAAGTATTGGAACAGACTGCTTCTCTTTCAGAGAAATGCATGTGAGTTTCTGGTGAATGCTTGTAAATAGCTTAAGGCACTTTCAAAGGAAAGTGATTTTCTCTGAAAGGACAGCATTTAGAAAGTGAAGCAACACTCCATTCACTTCGCACAGTGAATTGAAGTGTTGGAACAGACTGCTTCTCTTTAAGAGAAACGCATGTGAGTTTTTTGTGAATGCTTGAAAGTAGTTTAAGGCACTTTCAAAAGAAAGTGATATTCTCTGAAAGGACAGCATTTAGAAACTGAAGCAACACTCCATTCACTTCGCACAGTGAATTGATGTGTTGGAACTGACTGCTTCTCTTTCAGAGAAACGCATGTGAGTTTCTGTTGAATGCTTGTAAGTAGCTTAAGGCACTTTCAAAGGAAAGTGATTTTCTCTGAAAGGACAGCATTTAGAAAGTGAAGCAACACTCCATTCCCTTCGTGCAGTGAATTGAAGTGTTGGAACAGACTGCTTCTCTTTCAGAGAAACGCATTAGTGTTTCTTGTGAATGCTTGTAAGTTGCTTAAGGCACTTTCAAAGGAAAGTGATTTTCTCTGAAAGGACATAATTTAGAAAGTGAAGCAACACTCCATTCACTTCGCACAGTGAATTGAAGTGTTGGAACAGAATGCTTCTCTTTCAGAGAAACGCATGTAGTTTCTTGTGAATGCTTGCAAGTTGCTTAAGGCACTTTCAAAGGAAAGTGATTTTCTCTGAAAGGACAGCATTTACAAACTGAAGAAACACTCCATTCACTTCGTACAGTGAATTGAAGTGTTGGAACAGACTGCTTCTCTTTAAGAGAAACGCATGTGAGTTTTTTGTGAATGCTTGAAAGTAGTTTAAGGCACTTTCAAAGGAAAGTGATTTTCTCTGAAAGGACAGCATTTAGAAAGTGAAGCAACACTCCATTCACTTCGCACAGTGAATTGAAGTGTTGGAACAGACTGCTTCTCTTTCAGAGAAACGCATGTGAGTTTCTGGTGAATGCTTGTAAGTAGCTTAAGGCACTTTCAAAGGAAAGTGATTTTCTCTGAAAGGACAGCATTTAGAAAGTGAAGCAACACTCCATTCCCTTCGTGCAGTGAATTGAAGTGTTGGAACAGACTGCTTCTCTTTCAGAGAAACGCATGTGAGTTTCTTCCTAATGCTTGCAAGTAGCTTAAGGCACTTTCAAGGGAAAGTGATTTTCTCTGAAAGGACAGCATTTAGAAAGTGAAGCAACACTCCATTCACTTCGCACAGTGAATTGAAGTGTTGGAACAGACTGCTTTTCTTTCAGAGAAACGCATGTGAGTTTCTGGTGAATGCTTGTAAGTAGCTTAAGGCACTTTCAAAGGAAAGTGATTTTCTCTGAAAGGACAGCATTTAGAAAGTGAAGCAACACTCCATTCACTTCGCACAGTGAATTGAAGTGTTGGAACAGACTGCTTCTCTTTCAGAGAAACGCATGTGAGTTTCTTCCTAATGCTTGCAAGTAGCTTAAGGCACTTTCAAGGGAAAGTGATTTTCTCTGAAAGGACAGCATTTAGAAAGTGAAGCAACACTCCATTCACTTCGCACAGTGAATTGAAGTGTTGGAACAGACTGCTTCTCTTTCAGAGAAACGCATGTTAGTTTCTGGTGAATGCTTGTAAGTAGCTTGAGGCACTTTCAAAGGAAAGTGATTTTCTCTGAAAGGACAGCATTTAGAAAGTGAGGCAACACTCCATTCACTTCACACAGTGAATTGAAGTGTTGGAACAGACTGCTTCTCTTTCAGAGAAACGCATGTGAGTTTCTTCCTAATGCTTGCAAGTAGCTTAAGGCACTTTCAAAGGGAAGTGTTTTTCTCTGAAAGGACAGCATTTAGAAAGTGAAGCAACACTCCATTCACTTCGCACAGTGAATTGAAGTGTTGGAACAGACTGCTTCTCTTTCAGAGAAACGCATGTGAGTTTCTTCCTAATGCTTGCAAGTAGCTTAAGGCACTTTCAAGTGAAAGTGATTTTCTCTGAAAGGACAGCATTTAGAAAGTGAAGCAACACTCCATTCACTTCGCACAGTGAATTGAAGTGTTGGAACAGACTGCTTCTCTTTCAGAGAAACGCATGTGAGTTTCTGGTGAATGCTTGTAAGTAGCTTAAGGCACTTTCAAAAGAAAGTGATTTTCTCTGAAAGGACAGCATTTAGAAAGTGAAGCAACACTCCATTCACTTCGCAGAGTGAATTGAAGTATAGGAACAGACTGCTTCTCTTTCAGAGAAATGCATGTGAGTTTCTGGTGAATGCTTGTAAGTAGCTTAAGGCACTTTCAAAGGAAAGTGATTTTCTCTGAAAGGACAGCATTTAGAAAGTGAAGCAACACTCCATTCACTTCGCACAGTGAATTGAAGTGTTGGAACAGACTGCTTCTCTTTAAGAGAAACGCATGTGAGTTTTTTGTGAATGCTTGAAAGTAGTTTAAGGCACTTTCAAAGGAAAGTGATATTCTCTGAAAGGACAGCATTTAGAATCTGAAGCAACACTCCATTCACTTCGCACAGTGAATTGAAGTGTTGGAACAGACTGCTTCTCTTTCAGAGAAACGCATGTGAGTTTCTGTTGAATGCTTGTAAGTAGCTTGAGGCACTTTCAAAGGAAAGTGATTTTCTCTGAAAGGACAGCATTTAGAAAGTGAGGCAACACTCCATTCACTTCACACAGTGAATTGAAGTGTTGGAACAGACTGCTTCTCTTTCAGAGAAACGCATGTGAGTTTCTTCCTAATGCTTGCAAGTAGCTTAAGGCACTTTCAAAGGGAAGTGTTTTTCTCTGAAAGGACAGCATTTAGAAAGTGAAGCAACACTCCATTCACTTCGCACAGTGAATTGAACTGTTGGAACAGACTGCTTCTCTTTCAGAAAAACGCATGTGAGTTTCTTCCTAATGCTTGCAAGTAGCTTAAGGCACTTTCAAAGGAAAGTGATTTTCTCTGAAAGGACAGCATTTAGAAAGTGAAGCAACACTCCATTCACTTCGCACAGTGAATTGAAGTGTTGGAACAGACTGCTTCTCTTTCAGAGAAACGCATGTGAGTTTCTGGTGAATGCTTGTGAGTAGCTTAAATCACTTTCAAAGGAAAGTGATTTTCTCTGAAAGGACAGCATTTAGAAAGTGAAGCAACACTCCATTCACTTCGCACAGTGAATTGAAGTATTGGAACAGACTGCTTCTCTTTCAGAGAAATGCATGTGAGTTTCTGTTGAATGCTTGTAAGTAGCTTAAGGCACTTTCAAAGGAAAGTGATTTTCTCTGAAAGGACAGCATTTAGAAAGTGAGGCAACACTCCATTCAATTCACACAGTGAATTGAAGTGTTGGAACAGACTGCTTCTCTTTCAGAGAAATGCATGTGAGTTTCTTCCTAATGCTTGCAAGTAGTTTAAGGCACTTTCAAAGGAAAGTGATTTTCTTTGAAAGGACAGCATTTAGAAAGTGAAGCAACACTCCATTCACTTCGCACAGTGAATTGAAGTGTTGGAACTGACTGCTTCTCTTTCAGAGAAACGCATGTGAGTTTCTGGTGAATGCTTGTGAGTAGCTTAAATCACTTTCAAAGGAAAGTGATTTTCTCTGAAATGACAGCATTTAGAAAGTGAAGCAACACTCCATTCACTTCGCACAGTGAATTGAAGTATTGGAACAGACTGCTTCTCTTTCAGAGAAATGCATGTGAGTTTCTGTTGAATGCTTATAAGTAGCTTAAGGCACTTTCAAAGGAAAGTGATTTTCTCTGAAAGGACAGGATTTAGAAAGTGAGGCAACACTCCATTCAATTCACACAGTGAATTGAAGTGTTGGAACAGACTGCTTCTCTTTCAGAGAAATGCATGTGAGTTTCTTCCTAATGCTTGCAAGTAGCTTAAGGCACTTTCAAAGGAAAGAGATTTTCTTTGAAAGGACAGCATTTAGAAAGTGAAGCAACACTCCATTCACTTCGCACAGTGAATTGAAGTGTTGGAACAGACTGCTTCTCTTTCAGAGAAACGCATATGAGTTTCTTCCTAATGCTTGCAAGTAGCTTAAGGCACATTCAAAGGAAAGTGATTTTCTCTGAAAGGACAGCATTTAGAAAGTGAAGCAACACTCCATTCACTTCGCACAGTGAATTGAAGTGTTGGAACAGACTGCTTCTCTTTCAGAGAAACGCATGTGAGTTTCTTGTGAATGCTTGTAAGTTGCTTAAGGCACTTTCAAAGGAAAGTGATTTTCTGTGAAAGGACAGCATTTAGAAACTGAAGCAACACTCCATTCACTTCGCACAGTGAATTGAAGTGTTGGAACAGACTGCTTCTCTTTAAGAGAAACACATGTGAGTTTTTTGTGAATGCTTGAAAGTAGTTTAAGGCACTTTCAAAGGAAAGTGATTTTCTCTGAAAGGACAGTATTTAGAAAGTGAAGCAACACTCCATTCACTTTGCACAGTGAATTGAAGTATTGGAACAGACTGCTTCTCTCTCAGAGAAACGCATGTGAGTTTCTGGTGAATGCTTGTAAGTAGCTTAAGGCACTTTCAAAGGAAAGTGATTTTCTCTGAAAGGACAGCATTTAGAAAGTGAAGCAACACTCCATTCCCTTCGTGCAGTGAATTGAAGTGTTGGAACAGACTGCTTCTCTTTCAGAGAAACACTTATGAGTTTCTTCATAATGCTTGCAAGTAGCTTAAGGCACTTTCAAGGGAAAGTGATTTTCTCTGAAAGGACAGCATTTAGAAAGTGAAGCAACACTCCATTCACTTCGAACAGTGAATTGAAGTGTTGGAACAGACTGCTTCTCTTTCAGAGAAACGCATGTGAGTTTCTGGTGAATGCTTGTAAGTAGCTTAAGGCACTTTCAAAGGAAAGTGATTTTCTCTGAAAAGACATAATTTAGAAAGTGAAGCAACACTCCATTCACTTCGCACAGTGAATTGAAGTGTTGGAACAGACTGCTTCTCTTTCAGAGAAATGCATGTGAGTTTCTTCTTAATGCTTGCAAGTAGCTTAAGGCACTTTCAAGGGAAAGTGATTTTCTCTGAAAGGACAGCATTTAGAAAGTGAAGCAACACTCCATTCACTTCGCACAGTGAATTGAAGTGTTGGAACAGACTGCTTCTCTTTCAGAGAAACACATGTGAGTTTCTGGTGAATGCTTGTGAGTAGCTTAAATCACTTTCAAAGGAAAGTGATTTTCTCTGAAAGGACAGCATTTAGAAAGTGAAGCAACACTCCATTCACTTCGCACAGTGAATTGAAGTGTTGGAACAGACTGCTTCTCTTTCAGAGAAATGCATGTGAGTTTCTGTTGAATGCTTGTAAGTAGCTTTAGACACTTTCAAAGGAAAGTGATTTTCTCTGAAAGGACAGCATTTAGAAAGTGAAACAACACTCCATTCACTTCGCAGAGTGAATTGAAGTATTGGAACAGACTGCTTCTCTTTCAGAGAAATGCATGTGAGTTTCTGTTGAATGCTTGTAAGTAGCTTAAGGCACTTTCAAAGGAAAGTGATTTTCTCTGAAAGGACAGCATTTAGAAAGTGAGGCAACACTCCATTCACTTCACACAGTGAATTGAAGTGTTGGAACCGACTGCTTCTCTTTCAGAGAAATGCATGTGAGTTTCTTCCTAATGCTTGCAAGTAGCTTAAGGCACTTTCAAAGGAAAGTGATTTTCTTTGAAAGGACAGCATTTAGAAAGTGAAGCAACACTCCATTCACTTCGCACAGTGAATTGAAGTGTTGGAACAGACTGCTTCTCTTTCAGAGAAACGCATGTGAGTTTCTGGTGAATGCTTGTGAGTAGCTTAAATCACTTTCAAAGGAAAGTGATTTTCTCTGAAAGGACAGCATTTAGAAAGTGAAGCAACACTCCATTCACTTCGCACAGTGAATTGAAGTATTGGAACAGACTGCGTCTCTTTCAGAGAAATGCATGTGAGTTTCTGTTGAATGCTTATAAGTAGCTTAAGGCACTTTCAAAGGAAAGTGATTTTCTCTGAAAGGACAGGATTTAGAAAGTGAGGCAACACTCCATTCAATTCACACAGTGAATTGAAGTGTTGGAACAGACTGCTTCTCTTTCAGAGAAATGCATGTGAGTTTCTTCCTAATGCTTGCAAGTAGCTTAAGGCACTTTCAAAGGAAAGTGATTTTCTTTGAAAGGACAGCATTTAGAAAGTGAAGCAACACTCCTTTCACTTCGCACAGTGAATTGAAGTGTTGGAACAGACTGTTTCTCTTTCAGAGAAACGCATATGAGTTTCTTCCTAATGCTTGCAAGTAGCTTAAGGCACATTCAAAGGAAAGTGATTTTCTCTGAAAGGACAGCATTTAGAAAGTGAAGCAACACTCCATTCACTTCGCACAGTGAATTGAAGTGTTGGAACAGACTGCTTCTCTTTCAGAGAAACGCATGTGAGTTTCTTGTGAATGCTTGCAAGTTGCTTAAGGCACTTTCAAAGGAAAGTGATTTTCTCTGAAAGGACAGCATTTAGAAACTGAAGCAACACTCCATTCACTTCGCACAGTGAATTGAAGTGTTGGAACAGACTGCTTCTCTTTAAGAGAAACACATGTGAGTTTTTTGTGAATGCTTGAAAGTAGTTTAAGGCACTTTCAAAGGAAAGTGATTTTCTCTGAAAGGACAGTATTTAGAAAGTGAAGCAACACTCCATTCACTTTGCACAGTGAATTGAAGTATTGGAACAGACTGCTTCTCTCTCAGAGAAACGCATGTGAGTTTCTGGTGAATGCTTGTAAGTAGCTTAAGGCACTTTCAAAGGAAAGTGATTTTCTCTGAAAGGACAGCATTTAGAAAGTGAAGCAACACTCCATTCCCTTCGTGCAGTGAATTGAAGTGTTGGAACAGACTGCTTCTCTTTCAGAGAAACACTTATGAGTTTCTTCATAATGCTTGCAAGTAGCTTAAGGCACTTTCAAGGGAAAGTGATTTTCTCTGAAAGGACAGCATTTAGAAAGTGAAGCAACACTCCATTCACTTCGAACAGTGAATTGAAGTGTTGGAACAGACTGCTTCTCTTTCAGAGAAACGCATGTGAGTTTCTGGTGAATGCTTGTAAGTAGCTTAAGGCACTTTCAAAGGAAAGTGATTTTCTCTGAAAGGACATAATTTAGAAAGTGAAGCAACACTCCATTCACTTCGCACAGTGAATTGAAGTGTTGGAACAGACTGCTTCTCTTTCAGAGAAATGCATGTGAGTTTCTTCTTAATGCTTGCAAGTAGCTTAAGGCACTTTCAAGGGAAAGTGATTTTCTCTGAAAGGACAGCATTTAGAAAGTGAAGCAACACTCCATTCACTTCGCACAATGAATTGAAGTGTTGGAACAGACTGCTTCTCTTTCAGAGAAACACATGTGAGTTTCTGGTGAATGCTTGTGAGTAGCTTAAATCACTTTCAAAGGAAAGTGATTTTCTCTGAAAGGACAGCATTTAGAAAGTGAAGCAACACTCCATTCACTTCGCACAGTGAATTGAAGTGTTGGAACAGACTGCTTCTCTTTCAGAGAAATGCATGTGAGTTTCTGTTGAATGCTTGTAAGTAGCTTTAGACACTTTCAAAGGAAAGTGATTTTCTCTGAAAGGACAGCATTTAGAAAGTGAAACAACACTCCATTCACTTCGCAGAGTGAATTGAAGTATTGGAACAGACTGCTTCTCTTTCAGAGAAATGCATGTGAGTTTCTGTTGAATGCTTGTAAGTAGCTTAAGGCACTTTCAAAGGAAAGTGATTTTCTCTGAAAGGACAGCATTTAGAAAGTGAGGCAACACTCCATTCACTTCACACATTGAATTGAAGTGTTGGAACAGACTGCTTCTCTTTCAGAGAAATGCATGTGAGTTTCTTCCTAATGCTTGCAAGTAGCTTAAGGCACTTTCAAAGGAAAGTGATTTTCTTTGAAAGGACAGCATTTAGAAAGTGAAGCAACACTCCATTCACTTCGCACAGTGAATTGAAGTGTTGGAACAGACTGCTTCTCTTTCAGAGAAACGCATGTGAGTTTCTTCCTAATGCTTGCAAGTAGCTTAAGGCACTTTCAGAGGAAAGTGATTTTCTCTGAAAGGACAGCATTTAGAAAGTGAAGCAACACTCCATTCCCTTCGCACAGTGAATTGAAGTGTTGGAAAGACTGCTTCTCTTTCAGAGAAACGCATGTGAGTTTCTTGTGAATGCTTGCAAGTTGCTTAAGGCACTTTCAAAGGAAAGTGATTTTCTCTGAAAGGACAGCATTTAGAAACTGAAGCAACACTCCATTCACTTCGCACATTGAATTGAAGTGTTGGAACAGACTGCTTCTCTTTAAGAGAAACACATGTGAGTTTTTTGTGAATGCTTGAAAGTAGTTTAAGGCACTTTCAAAGGAAAGTGATTTTCTCTGAAAGGACAGCATTTAGAAAGTGAAGCAACACTCCATTCACTTTGCACAGTGAATTGAAGTGTTGGAACAGACTGCTTCTCTTTCAGAGAAACGCATGTGAGTTTCTGGTGAATGCTTGTAAGTAGCTTAAGGCACTTTCAAAGGAAAGTGATTTTCTCTGAAAGGACAGCATTTAGAAAGTGAAGCAACACTCCATTCACTTCGCACAGTGAATTGAAGTGTTGGAACAGACTGCTTCTCTTTCAGAGAAATGCATGTGAGTTTCTGTTGAATGCTTGTAAGTACCTTAAGGCACTTTCAAAGGAAAGTGGTTTTCTCTGAAAGGACAGCATTTAGAAAGTGAAGTAACACTCCATTCACTTCGCACAGTGAATTGAAGTATTGGAACAGACTGCTTCCCTTTCAGAGAAATGCATGTGAGTTTCTGGTGAATGCTTGTAAGTAGCTTAAGGCACTTTCAAAGGAAAGTGATTTTCTCTGAAAGGACAGCATTTAGAAACTGAAGCAACAGTCCATTCACTTCGCACAGTGAATTGAAGTGTTGGAACAGACTGCTTCTCTTTCAGAGAAACGCATTAGTGTTTCTTGTGAATGCTTGTAAGTTGCTTAAGGCACTTTCAAAGGAAAGTGATTTTCTCTGAAAGGACATAATTTAGAAAGTGAAGCAACACTTCATTCACTTCGCACAGTGAATTGAAGTGTTGGAACAGACTGCTTCTCTTTCAGAGAAACGCATGTGAGTTTCTTCCTAATGCTTGCAAGTAGCTTAAGGCACTTTCAAGGGAAAGTGATTTTCTCTGAAAGGACAGCATTTAGAAAGTGAAGCAACACTCCATTCACTTCGCACAGTGAATTGAAGTGTTGGAACAGACTGCTTCTCTTTCAGAGAAACGCATGTGAGTTTCTGGTGAATGCTTGTAAGTAGCTTAAGGCACTTTCAAAGGAAAGTGATTTTCTCTGAAAGGACAGCCTTTAGAAAGTGAAGCAACACTCCATTCACTTCGCACAGTGAATTGAAGTGTTGGAACAGACTGCTTCTCTTTCAGAGAAATGCATGTGAGTTTCTGTTGAATGCTTGTAAGTACCTTAAGGCACTTTCAAAGGAAAGTGATTTTCTCTGAAAGGACAGCATTTAGAAAGTGAAGCAACACTCCATTCACTTCGCAGAGTGAATTGAAGTATTGGAACAGACTGCTTCTCTTTCAGAGAAACGCATGTGAGTTTCTTGTGAATGCTTGTGAGTAGCTTAAATCACTTTCAAAGGAAAGTGATTTTCTCTGAAAGGACAGCATTTAGAAAGTGAAGCAACACTCCATTCATTTCGCACAGTGAATTGAAGTATTGGAACAGACCGCTTCTCTTTCAGAGAAATGCATGTGAGTTTCTGTTGAATGCTTGTAAGTAGCATAAGGCACTTTGAAAGGAAAGTGATTTTCTCTGAAAGGACAGCATTTAGAAAGCGAGGCAACACTCCATTCACTTCACACAGTGAATTGAAGTGTTGGAACAGACTGCTTCTCTTTCAGAGAAATGCATGTGAGTTTCTTCCTAATGCTTGCAAGTAGCTTAAGGCACTTTCAAAGGAAAGTGATTTTCTTTGAAAGGACAGCATTTAGAAAGTGAAGCAACACTCCATTCACTTCGCACAGTGAATTGAAGTGTTGGAACAGACTGCTTCTCTTTCAGAGAAACGCATGTGAGTTTCTTCCTAATGCTTGCAAGTAGCTTCAGGCACTTTCAAGGGAAAGTGATTTTCTCTGAAAGGACAGCATTTAGAAAGTGAAGCAACACTCCATTCACTTCGCACAGTGAATTGAAGTGTTGGAACAGACTGCTTCTCTTTCAGAGAAACGCATGTGAGTTTCTGGTGAATGCTTGTAAGTAGCTTAAGGCACTTTCAAAGGAAAGTGATTTTCTCTGAAAGGACAGCATTTAGAAAGTGAAGCAACACTCCATTCACTTCGCACAGTGAATTGAAGTGTTGGGACAGACTGCTTCTCTTTCAGAGAAATGCATGTGAGTTTCTGTTGAATGCTTGTAAGTACCTTAAGGCACTTTCAAAGGAAAGTGATTTTCTCTGAAAGGACAGCATTTAGAAAGTGAAGCAACACTCCATTCACTTCGCAGAGTGAATTGAAGTATTGGAACAGACTGCTTCTCTTTCAGAGAAATGCATGTGAGTTTCTGGTGAATGCTTGTGAGTAGCTTAAATCACTTTCAAAGGAAAGTGATTTTCTCTGAAAGGACAGCATTTAGAAAGTGAAGCAACACTCCATTCACTTCGCAGAGTGAATTGAAGTATTGGAACAGACTGCTTCTCTCTCAGAGAAAAGCATGTGAGTTTCTGGTGAATGCTTGTAAGTAGCTTAAGGCACTTTCAAAGGAAAGTGATTTTCTCTGAAAGGACAGCATTTAGAAAGTGAAGCAACACTCCATTCCCTTCGTGCAGTGAATTGAAGTGTTGGAACAGACTGCTTCTCTTTCAGAGAAACACTTATGAGTTTCTTCCTAATGCTTGCAAGTAGCTTAAGGCACTTTCAAGGGAAAGTGATTTTCTCTGAAAGGACAGCATTTAGAAAGTGAAGCAACACTCCATTCACTTCGAACAGTGAATTGAAGTGTTGGAACAGACTGCTTCTCTTTCAGAGAAACGCATGTGAGTTTCTGGTGAATGCTTGTAAGTAGCTTAAGGCACTTTCAAAGGAAAGTGATTTTCTCTGAAAGGACATAATTTAGAAAGTGAAGCAACACTCCATTCACTTCGCACAGTGAATTGAAGTGTTGGAACAGACTGCTTCTCTTTCAGAGAAATGCATGTGAGTTTCTTCTTAATGCTTGCAAGTAGCTTAAGGCACTTTCAAGGGAAAGTGATTTTCTCTGAAAGGACAGCATTTAGAAAGTGAAGCAACACTCCATTCACTTCGCACAGTGAATTGAAGTGTTGGAACAGACTGCTTCTCTTTCAGAGAAACACATGTGAGTTTCTGGTGAATGCTTGTGAGTAGCTTAAATCACTTTCAAAGGAAAGTGATTTTCTCTGAAAGGACAGCATTTAGAAAGTGAAGCAACACTCCATTCACTTCGCACAGTGAATTGAAGTGTTGGAACAGACTGCTTCTCTTTCAGAGAAATGCATGTGAGTTTCTGTTGAATGCTTGTAAGTAGCTTTAGACACTTTCAAAGGAAAGTGATTTTCTCTGAAAGGACAGCATTTAGAAAGTGAAACAACACTCCATTCACTTCGCAGAGTGAATTGAAGTATTGGAACAGACTGCTTCTCTTTCAGAGAAATGCATGTGAGTTTCTGTTGAATGCTTGTAAGTAGCTTAAGGCACTTTCTAAGGAAAGTGATTTTCTCTGAAAGGACAGCATTTAGAAAGTGAGGCAACACTCCATTCACTTCACACAGTGAATTGAAGTGTTGGAACAGACTGCTTCTCTTTCAGAGAAATGCATGTGAGTTTCTTCCTAATGCTTGCAAGTAGCTTAAGGCACTTTCACAGGAAAGTGATTTTCTTTGAAAGGACAGCATTTAGAAAGTGAAGCAACACTCCATTCACTTCGCAGAGTGAATTGAAGTGTTGGAACAGACTGCTTCTCTTTCAGAGAAACGCATGTGAGTTTCTTCCTAATGCTTGCAAGTAGCTTAAGGCACTTTCAGAGGAAAGTGATTTTCTCTGAAAGGACAGCATTTAGAAAGTGAAGCAACACTCCATTCCCTTCGCACAGTGAATTGAAGTGTTGGAAAGACTGCTTCTCTTTCAGAGAAACGCATGTGAGTTTCTTGTGAATGCTTGCAAGTTGCTTAAGGCACTTTCAAAGGAAAGTGATTTTCTCTGAAAGGACAGCATTTAGAAAGTGAAGCAACACTCCATTCACTTTGCACAGTGAATTGAAGTGTTGGAACAGACTGCTTCTCTTTCAGAGAAACGCATGTGAGTTTCTGGTGAATGCTTGTAAGTAGCTTAAGGCACTTTCAAAGGAAAGTGATTTTCTCTGAAAGGACAGCATTTAGAAAGTGAAGCAACACTCCATTCACTTCGCACAGTGAATTGAAGTGTTGGAACAGACTGCTTCTCTTTCAGAGAAACGCATGTGAGTTTCTTCCTAATGCTTGCAAGTAGCTTAAGGCACTTTCAAAGGAAAGTGATTTTCTCTGAAAGGACAGAATTTAGAAAGTGAAGCAACACTCCATTCCCTTCGTGCAGTGAATTGAAGTGTTGGAACAGACTGCTTCTCTTTCAGAGAAACACATGTGAGTTTCTTCCTAATGCTTGCAAGTAGCTTAAGGCACTTTCAAGGGAAAGTGATTTTCTCTGAAAGGACAGCATTTAGAAACTGAACCAACACTCCATTCACTTCGCACAGTGAATTGAAGTTTTGGAACAGACTGCTTCTCTTTCAGAGAAACACATGTGAGTTTCTTCCTAATGCTTGCAAGTAGCTTAAGGCACTTTCAAAGGAAAGTGATTTTCTCTGAAAGGACAGCATTTAGAAAGTGAGGCAACACTCCATTCACTTCACACAGTGAATTGAAGTGTTGGAACAGACTGCTTCTCTTTCAGAGAAATGCATGTGAGTTTCTTCCTAATGCTTGCAAGTAGCTTAAGGCACTTTCAAAGGAAAGTGATTTTCTTTGAAAGGACAGCATTTAGAAAGTGAAGCAACACTCCATTCACTTCGCACAGTGAATTGAAGTGTTGGAAAAAACTGCTTCTCTTTCAGAGAAACGCATGTGAGTTTCTTCCTAATGCTTGCAAGTAGCTTAAGGCACTTTCAAAGGAAAGTGATTTTCTCTGAAAGGACAGCATTTAGAAAGTGAAGCAACACTCCATTCACTTCGCACAGTGAATTGAATTATTGGAACAGACTGCTTCTCTTTCAGAGAAATGCATGTGAGTTTCTGTTGAATGCATGTAAGTAGCATAAGGAACTTTGAAAGGAAAGTGATTTTCTCTGAAAGGACAGCATTTAGAAAGCGAGGCAACACTCCATTCACTGCACACAGTGAATTGAAGTGTTGGAACAGACTGCTTCTCTTTCAGAGAAATGCATGTGAGTTTCTTCCTAATGCTTGCAAGTAGCTTAAGGCACTTTCAAAGGAAAGTGATTTTCTTTGAAAGGACAGCATTTAGAAAGTGAAGCAACACTCCATTCACTTCGCACAGTGAATTGAAGTGTTGGAACAGACTGCTTCTCTTTCAGAGAAACGCATGTGAGTTTCTTGTGAATGCTTGCAAGTTGCTTAAGGCACTTTCAAAGGAAAGTGATTTTCTCTGAAAGGACAGCATTTAGAAACTGAAGCAACACTCCATTCACTTCGCACAGTGAATTGAAGTGTTGGAACAGACTGCTTCTCTTTAAGAGAAACACATGTGAGTTTTTTGTGAATGCTTGAAAGCAGTTTAAGGCACTTTCAAAGGAAAGTGATTTTCTCTGAAAGGACAGCATTTAGAAAGTGACGCAACACTCCATTCACTTTGCAAAGTGAATTGAAGTATTGGAAGAGACTGCTTCTCTTTCAGAGAAACGCATGTGAGTTTCTGGTGAATGCTTGTAAGTAGCTTAAGGCACTTTCAAAGGAAAGTGATTTTCTCTGAAAGGACAGCATTTAGAAAGTGAAGCAACACTCCATTCCCTTCGTGCAGTGAATTGAAGTGTTGGAACAGACTGCTTCTCTTTCAGAGAAACGCATGTGAGTTTCTTCCTAATGCTTGCAAGTAGCTTAAGGCACTTTCAAGGGAAAGTGATTTTCTCTGAAAGGACAGCATTTAGAAAGTGAAGCAACACTCCATTCACTTCGCACAGTGAATTGAAGTGTTGGAACAGACTGCTTCTCTTTCAGAGAAACGCATGTGAGTTTCTGGTGAATGCTTGTAAGTAGCTTAAGGCACTTTCAAAGGAAAGTGATTTTCTCTGAAAGGACAGCATTTAGAAAGTGAAGCAACACTCCATTCACTTCGCACAGTGAATTGAAGTGTTGGAACAGACTGCTTCTCTTTCAGAGAAATGCATGTGAGTTTCTTCCTAATGCTTGCAAGTAGCTTAAGGCACTTTCAAGGGAAAGTGATTTTCTCAGAAAGGACAGCATTTAGAAAGTGAAGCAACACTCCATTCACTTCGCACAGTGAATTGAAGTGTTGGAACAGACTGCTTCTCTTTCAGAGAAACACATGTGAGTTTCTGGTGAATGCTTGTGAGTAGCTTAAATCACTTTCAAAGGAAAGTGATTTTCTCTGAAAGGACAGCATTTAGAAAGTGAAGCAACACTCCATTCACTTCGCACAGTGAATTGAAGTGTTGGAACAGACTGCTTCTCTTTCAGAGAAATGCATGTGAGTTTCTGTTGAATGCTTGTAATTAGCTTAAGGCACTTTCAAAGGAAAGTGATTTTCTCTCAAAGGAGAGCATTTAGAAAGTGAAACAACACTCCATTCACTTCGCAGAGTGAATTGAAGTATGGAACAGACTGCTTCTCTTTCAGAGAAATGCATGTGAGTTTCTTCCTAATGCTTGCAAGTAGCTTAAGGCACTTTCAAAGGAAAGTGATTTTCTCTGAAAGGACAGCATTTAGAAAGTGAAGCAACACTCCATTCACTTCGCACAGTGAATTGAAGTGTTGGAACAGACTGCTTCTCTTTCAGAGAAACGCATGTGAGTTTCTTGTGAATGCTTGCAAGTTGCTTAAGGCACTTTCAAAGCAAAGTGATTTTCTCTGAAAGGACAGCATTTAGAAAGTGAAGCAACACTCCATTCACTTCGCACAGTGAATTGAAGTGTTGGAACAGACTGCTTCTCTTTAAGAGAAACACATGTGAGTTTTTTGTGAATGCTTGAAAGTAGCTTAAGGCACTTTCAAAGGAAAGTGATTTTCTCTGAAAGGACAGCATTTAGAAAGTGAAGCAACACTCCATTCACTTTGCACAGTGAATTGAAGTATTGGAACAGACTGCTTCTCTTTCAGAGAAACGCATGTGAGTTTCTGGTGAATGCTTGTAAGTAGCTTAAGGCACTTTCAAAGGAAAGTGATTTTCTCTGAAAGGACAGAATTTAGAAAGTGAAGCAACACTCCATTCCCTTCGTGCAGTGAATTGAAGTGTTGGAACAGACTGCTTTTCTTTCAGAGAAACACATGTGAGTTTCTTCCTAATGCTTGCAAGTAGCTTAAGGCACTTTCAAGGGAAAGTGATTTTCTCTGAAAGGACAGCATTTAGAAACTGAAGCAACACTCCATTCACTTCGCACAGTGAATTGAAGTGTTGGAACAGACTGCTTCTCTTTCAGAGAAACACATGTGAGTTTCTGGTGAATGCTTGTGAGTAGCTTAAATCACTTTCAAAGGAAAGTGATTTTCTCTGAAAGGACAGCATTTAGAAAGTGAAGCAACACTCCATTCACTTCGAACAGTGAATTGAAGTGTTGGAACAGACTGCTTCTCTTTCAGAGAAATGCATGTGAGTTTCTGTTGAATGCTTGTAAGTAGCTTAAGGCACTTTCAAAGGAAAGTGATTTTCTCTGAAAGGACAGCATTTAGAAAGTGAAACAACACTCCATTCACTTCGCAGAGTGAATTGAAGTATTGGAACAGACTGCTTCTCTTTCAGAGAAATGCATGTGAGTTTCTGTTGAATGCTTGTAAGTAGCTTAAGGCACTTTCAAAGGAAAGTGATTTTCTCTGAAAGGACAGCATTTAGAAAGTGAGGCAACACTCCATTCACTTCACACAGTGAATTGAAGTGTTGGAACAGACTGCTTCTCTTTTAGAGAAATGCATGTGAGTTTCTTCCTAATGCTTGCAAGTAGCTTAAGGCACTTTCAAAGGAAAGTGATTTTCTTTGAAAGGACAGCATTTAGAAAGTGAAGCAACACTCCATTCACTTCGCACAGTGAATTGAAGTGTTGGAACAAACTGCTTCTCTTTCAGAGAAACGCATGTGAGTTTCTTCCTAATGCTTGCAAGTAGCTTAAGGCACTTTCAAAGGAAAGTGATTTTCTCTGAAAGGACAGCATTTAGAAAGTGAAGCAACACTCCATTCACTTCGCACAGTGAATTGAATTATTGGAACAGACTGCTTCTCTTTCAGAGAAATGCATGTGAGTTTCTGTTGAATGCTTGTAAGTAGCATAAGGAACTTTGAAAGGAAAGTGATTTTCTCTGAAAGGACAGCATTTAGAAAGCGAGACAACACTCCATTCACTGCACACAGTGAATTGAAGTGTTGGAACAGACTGCTTCTCTTTCAGAGAAATGCATGTGAGTTTCTTCCTAATGCTTGCAAGTAGCTTAAGGCACTTTCAAAGGAAAGTGATTTTCTTTGAAAGGACAGCATTTAGAAAGTGAAGCAACACTCCATTCACTTCGCACAGTGAATTGAAGTGTTGGAACAGACTGCTTCTCTTTCAGAGAAACGCATGTGAGTTTCTTGTGAATGCTTGCAAGTTGCTTAAGGCACTTTCAAAGGAAAGTGATTTTCTCTGAAAGGACAGCATTTAGAAACTGAAGCAACACTCCATTCACTTCGCACAGTGAATTGAAGTGTTGGAACAGACTGCTTCTCTTTCATAGAAACACATGTGAGTTTTTTGTGAATGCTTGAAAGCAGTTTAAGGCACTTTCAAAGGAAAGTGATTTTCTCTGAAAGGACAGCATTTAGAAAGTGAAGCAACACTCCATTCACTTTGCACAGTGAATTGAAGTATTGGAAGAGACTGCTTCTCTTTCAGAGAAACGCATGTGAGTTTCTGGTGAATGCTTGTAAGTAGCTTAAGGCACTTTCAAAGGAAAGTGATTTTCTCTGAAAGGACAGCATTTAGAAAGTGAAGCAACACTCCATTCCCTTCGTGCAGTGAATTGAAGTGTTGGAACAGACTGCTTCTCTTTCAGAGAAACACATGTGAGTTTCTTCCTAATGCTTGCAAGTAGCTTAAGGCACTTTCAAGGGAAAGTGATTTTCTCTGAAAGGACAGCATTTAGAAAGTGAAGCAACACTCCATTCACTTCGCACAGTGAATTGAAGTGTTGGAACAGACTGCTTCTCTTTCAGAGAAACGCATGTGAGTTTCTGGTGAATGCTTGTAAGTAGCTTAAGGCACTTTCAAAGGAAAGTGATTTTCTCTGAAAGGACAGCATTTAGAAAGTGAAGCAACACTCCATTCACTTCGCACAGTGAATTGAAGTGTTGGAACAGACTGCTTCTCTTTCAGAGAAATGCATGTGAGTTTCTTCCTAATGCTTGCAAGTAGCTTAGGCACTTTCAAGGGAAAGTGATTTTCTCAGAAAGGACAGCATTTAGAAAGTGAAGCAACACTCCATTCACTTCGCACAGTGAATTGAAGTGTTGGAACAGACTGCTTCTCTTTCAGAGAAACACATGTGAGTTTCTGGTGAATGCTTGTGAGTAGCTTAAATCACTTTCAAAGGAAAGTGATTTTCTCTGAAAGGACAGCATTTAGAAAGTGAAGCAACACTCCATTCACTTCGCACAGTG